>NC_132900.1:9754323-10070573 GCF_030463535.1 Salminus brasiliensis
AGATGCTATGCTTAAAATTCATATAAAGCTAAAGTTTACACAGTTTGCTTATGTTTGTCATGCATTTCCAGTACTTTCTATTAGCCAAATAATATTGCGGGCATTAATGTGCATGTAAATGACATAGAATCAAATAAAGACCTACACTGAAAGAAAGACAACTGGTAAGGTAAGTTGTATGTGACAGCACAGAGAGAGGAGATATTGGCTGCATTCTGTTTAATGCAGTTCCATAGTTTGAACACCAAAGGTCGCAATTTACTTAACCCACACCAGCCCAGTGCATTCATATATAATGCTCCCAGCCTTAGCTCAACCCACACCAACAATGTCATATGGCATTCTTAACTGTACTATTGTTAGTCTGCCCAGTGATAATTTTTGCTTCAGTGTGCAAATGCCAAATATGATTTAGTGCAAACCCACTTTAATGCCACTTCAGTCAGCATTTATGTACAGCATGACTGCAATCAAATCTAATCTGTTTCCCTTTCTCCCAACAGGACGAGTTGGTGCTCCCCCTCCGGCCTAAGAAGTCCCCAGTAAGCGGCATCTGCTGCCTGGCCCTCGGCCTGGTCATCTTCATGTCTGGACTGATCATGGTGTCCGTCTACGTGTATCGCTACTACATCACCCCTCAGGTGAGATGTGAAACGAAATAAACTTTGTTTAATAAACTGAGTTGCTTTCAGGGTTTAATTTGAGCTATTTAAGATCTGAGTAGAAAGAGGAGCTGAGTGAGCTCTCAGTGCTGATATGCACGGCACATCAAGTACAGCACAGTCTAGGCCAAATTCTGTGCCTAAGGAGTAAAAGCATGTGCTGTCAATCATTCTCCTTCATTTTCAGTGTTCTGAGTGTTCGGCGGTGGCACGCTCCGTCTCTCGCCCTCCGCATGTTCTTTTTAAAGACGTGTTCTGTTTCTTGCTCTCCGCTCAGATCCCAGAGGACAGCCTGTTCCATTGTCGGGTGATGTACGAGGACTCCGTGTACGCACCGTTGCTAGGGAGACAGGAGCTGCAGGAGAACGTCGGCATTTACTTGGAGGAGAACTACGAGCAGATCAGCGTTCCCGTGCCTGACTTTGGGGGAAGTGACCCAGCTGATATTATCCACGACTTCCACAGGGTATGTATGGGAGGAATCGGTTAGCGACTGCTTAATTACCTCTCTGCCTGGGTAATACTGAGATTAGAGATGGTACGAGACCACCTTTTTCCCTGGTACAGAGTTTTCAAATTTGATATTTCAACAATTTCAAATTTCAACAATGTGGGAGTGTACTGTTTCGAGCCATATTAGTTACAGCATCAGAGCAGACTCCTCTCCAGCATTTTCTGCTGAAATCAGTCCATTTGACTTGAGAACACCACTTAAGCACAATACATTTGACCGTCATTAAGCTTCATTAAAGTTGTTTGATTTGTATCGCCCTTAACTCCTTCAACTCTTTACATACTTCACACAGAAGTTCTTGGCCCTCATAACCACGGTTCTCTCACAATTGACATTAGTTTCAGAACCCCTAAAATAGGACCCTGTGGGACTCCACAAAATATGCTAACCCAAGTGGTTACCAAATAGTACACAGTTTTTGCATTATGGTTAATAACCTCATTATAAAACTAAGGTTCAAAAGGTGAATGGGGGTAACTACTGAGCTTCATTTATGTTGATGCTAATTTCAGTTTTTTTTTCTTCTTCTTTTTCTTCTTGATAATGCAGGGCCTCACAGCCTATCACGACATTGCGTTGGATAAGTGCTATGTCATCGAGCTCAACACCACCATCGTCATGCCTCCCAGGAACCTGTGGGAGCTGCTTGTGAATGTCAAGGTAACAGATTTTTACACATTGTCGTTGCTTCCTTTTTTTTTCTTTTTTGTCTTTTTACATAACACCAGATCAAAAGATCTCACCTTGAGACCATCTTCTGAGTCACACCTTCTGTTCATTTGGTATCTCACTCCACATATGGACTTTTTCCAAGGATAGGGATTATTGGAGAAGTGACATCTGCCTTGAAGGAGGGGGGCAATAGGGGGAGATGTTATTTTCTACCTTGAGTAAAGAAAGTATGTGCAGTCTCCTTAAACAACCCTAAGTGTTTAGTAAATACAGTGAACTCTAGTTTCTTCCTAAACTAGAGCTGATATCTACACTACACAGAGCCTTTGATTTGGTAAAGGGCTTTTGCATTAGGTGAAAATTCTTTTGACCTTTCACACATTGAACCCACCGTTTATTATTGAGTTATAAATGCCGAACCATTATGAATCATGGTATTGTGGAGTCCCACAGGGTTCAGTGTTGAGGCTTGTGAAACTGATGCTAGTTAAGAGAGTGAAAAACTGAGGTGTAGGCCTGTGCACAGGATTTAAGATGTTGGCATTGACATTTGACCACACTGGTTTCAGTGCATCTATCTCTGAATACCCATGGACCTATGACTCCCAACTGTAACTTTCTCTGCTTGGGTTTTGTGCAGAGAGGCACGTACCTGCCTCAGACGTACCTGGTTCAGGAGGAGATGATGGTGACTGGCCGGGTGAAGAACATGCGCCAGCTCGGCCCCTTCATCCACCGGCTGTGCTACGGCAAAGAGACTTACAGGCTGAAACGCCGCAACGCTCACAGACGTGAGTACATCTGCTCTCTTTCTGTCTGTCTGTGGGAAATGGTGTCTCCAAGTTCCCGTGAAGAGCTTGGCAGAACATTGTCGCTGGCAGTACATTGTCCTTGTCACATAAAAAGCTCGTAACTCCGTTGTGCTACACCATTTGTGAACGTCAGCTGTCCTTTGCATTGTGTGAACATTTCATGAACGCACCAACCGAGGTCCATTAGCTACCATTAAAGCTAACACCACTCTCATAAAGTTCTCCTATAAAGTTAATCCAGAGATTTGAGTGTTAGTTGGGATGTGAAAAAAAACATCTTAATTTCCCATTGGGCATCCGGAAATTACATCTGTCTGTCTGTCTGTCTATCTGTTCATTCCCTCATCTATGTACTGTAAATGAGGCCCAAAACACGACCACAAAGTTTAATAGATAATATTACTTAATGCGTGACAACTATTAAATAACGCTCATTAAAATGATTCTGTGCGGAGGCACACAATGACCACGAGCAAGGAAAAATTGCTCCTAATGGTCATCAGCTGTGTGGGCAGCTACGTGACCAGCTGGAGACCTGTAATGAGAAAGCGTGACTTTAGAAGGAAAAACTCCAGCCGATGACTTGCTGTACCTGTAAACCTCTTAATGATATTCAAGGCTGTAAACCGCTGCGTGTCGCACGTAGACCGCCTCCATCGTAGAGGGGCGGCACAAGAGGAAACCCAGAGCTGAAGGCAGTGTAGGCTGGTGCTGCGTAGTCCCTTTCCTAGTGCGTGTGTGTGTGGGATGCGCACTAACGCCGCAATCCACCGTGTGATTAATCCATGTGCGCGTGATTCACCAGCCTAGGGTACGCTGAGCATCTCCAAGTAGGGCTCTGCACAGGAGGAGGAAGTGATGTGAGCGATGGAGAGGGCGATGCAGCGTGGGAGAAGTAGTTTTTGGCTTGCAGAGGATTCTCCTCGCTCGTATGACTCCTCGGATGCACGGTGACAGGCTGAATGACGTGTTTGGCTAGACGGCATTTGTGCCACAGAGCCCAGACGTTAAAAATAAACCCATCCGCATCTACACTGAGCCGCGGTGTTTATTTTTAGCCCTTTTCCCGACGAGGGGTGGAAAACTCTCCAACTTCCTCTCTTGTAGTGCATCCACCCTCATTTTCTTTCAGTCTTTTTAATTGTTTGTCTTGCTCTCGCTCTTCTTCTTTTTCTCTCTTCTATCCTTTCTCTCTACTCCTTTCTTTATTTTAGTTTTCTCTCCATCCTCATTTTCTTCACTTCCCCTCTGTTTCCTTCTTTCTGTTTCTCTATATCTGTCCTTTATTCTTTACCATCTTACTTCTTGCACTGTTTTGTGTGTCTCTTCCTTCCTTCCTTTCTTCTTTTGTTCTTTTCTCTTCCTTCCCTTTTCCTCTTCCTCCTTTTCTAATTTGTTTCTTTTTCTCTCATTTCTTCACTGCCTTCCTTTTCTTACTAATCCTTTTTCATCTGCTATCTTTTTAACTATGTATTACTTTTATCCAAGTCATCCTCTTTCTTTATCTCTCACTCGCTCGCTCGCTCTCGTCTGCAAGCATGAAAAATTGTCTGATATCTGACTGATGACTGTTTATCTTGTGTCTCCTCTGCAGGTATCAGTAAGCGAGAGGCCAGGAAGTGCCACAGCATCCGTCACTTCGAGAACACGTTCGTGGTGGAGACCCTGATCTGTGACCGGGCCTAAACCTACCACCCTGGGCCTCTTCCCAACTGTACTGAGCAGAACCCAAACCCCGCCCTCCCTGCGTTTAGCTTTCATTGCACTTTATAGCGCCTCTACTCTACTGTACATAGTGTGTTGATTTAGTTACGTTATGTACCTCTTTTTTTCCCTGACATCCCAGTTTGAATCTTAACTGACTGGGGGTCGAGTTTGCAGTTTTTTGTCTTTTTTTTGTCTTAGTTAAAGATATTGATCTGTATATACTGATGATTTACTTAAATTAAATGTTTAGATTTTTTCCCCACTGAATGTGGGTAGGAGCCCTCAGACCTAAATATGAGAGATTGGTCTGCTAAATGTTTGATGTCTTGTCTCTCTGGGATTTAACTGTATAGTACTGACTCCTCTCTCTCCTTTTTACGTTTGAAACTGTGGCATGCACTATGCACTGACTTTCTTCCTTGTTTGTTTGTTTCTTTGTTGGTTAGGTTTTTAATTTGTCCATATGATGAGTTATCTGTACACTTCTGATGTTACCCTGTGTTAGATAAGAAATCCAGAATTGGAAAACCGTCTTAATGCCAAAAAAAATATACCTCATGTTTTACAAGTGTATGGATTAATTGCCTGATGTTTTAATTCAGACATTGTTTGTTTCCTTCAGTGTGACTTCTAAGCAATATGAGCATGTAGAGTTTTCTTCTCTTGGATTTCGTATTTTAACATTAATGTTTTCGTAATCTCCACTGCGATACTGAACTGATACATTTTGTCTCTGTGATTTATCTGTGAATAAACTTTATAGAAAACATTGAAATGACTACAAAGTATGGACTGGAAAAGACGGCTTCTCAGCTGTCCTTTGGCTGTTGGTGGTCAGACTGTAAAAGCCATTATCGTACTGTATTAAAGTTCAAAAAAGTAAATAACCCATTAGGGTGAAACTTTCCACCTACATTCTCTTAGGGTACAGTGTATATATAAGAGATCTACATGTTAAATCTTTTCCTAAACATTTCTGTGGGATGAATCCAGTATGTCTCCAGTTGTACTATAGATGGCCATACCTTGGGCCTGTTGCATTGCTCAGACTGTTCCATTTTGCATGTTCCCCTCATACATACATACACAATTGCACCATTACTTCTTTTTTTCTACGAGAGTAGGGGGAAATTTCCCACGATCCTGGGGTCAGGAACGAAGTAGCTGCTACTGAAAGAGATTCTGAAAACTGCTCAGTGTGATGAGCCACATTCAGCTTCTTCCTTTATGTAAAATATATATTTGCTTGTATTATGACAACTTACCAATAAACTCTTTAAAACTTGCAGGTTTCCTGTTTTATCAGAGCATCTAGTTCTGTGTGGGTGCGTGGGTTTACGCTGCGTTTAAAAAAAAATAAAATAAATGTCAGTAGCTCCCACACTGTAGCATCACTTTTGAGATATCACAGCAAAGAAACAAGTGGTGTAAAACTTGTGTGTGTTAAGAGAAGTGCAAGAATAACATGGTGCAGCCATGCTTGTACACTTGAAGACACACTCAAAGTTCTGTGCAAAGTTTGGACACCACAGACCCACATGTGGCAACCACTGGTAGAGTGATGCTTTTGGCAGCTCAGCCAAAGCCACTGGGTGCACATATACGTTTAAAAGGCAGTAGGGGACTGTCAGAGAATTTACTAATACTAACACCATAAATTCTTTAGGGGCCCTATCTAAACCAAACCTATCCACCTCGAGAAGTTCTGAGCTGGGCATTGTGAGCTTAAATTAACCTAAAGAAATAAGGTACAGTAAAAAAATAATTTAAACTGGACTGAGAGAGGGCAGGGCTAACGGCTTTAATCACCCAGCCTTCATGCATTCATTTGCACATGTTCATATTTGTATTTTCTGAATTTATTGTATTTATTGTCTTTTGTACTTATTGAATTGAACTAAATAACACTTTAAACTGAATCAGTGCAGTACAGTAGATGTAAATGTGTTTTTATAAGTATTGTTTCTTTATGCAGACTGAACAGACTGGAGATTAATTACAAAATTTAAATAAAGTTTCATGTAGTACGTCAAACTTTTTTATTTCAAGGAAATATTCAAGAAATATTTAATTAATTCTACCCTTTTCATTAATTCAAAGAAAATAAACCATATATCTTCCAAACTAGATCATGTAAATGATTCAGACATGCTGTGATTTTCTTTAACCTGCTGACTCAACATTAGGCCATGTCCGACATTAGCATTTCTTACAAGTAAACGTTGGAAACTGCTTAAACAGTAAATTTCTTTATGACGGTGTGCTGATGACTATCTTTGTTTTACATGTTACTTCTGCTTTTTGTTTTTAAACATACACACAGCAGCGGTGGTCCACAAATGAGGAAGTTACAGACAATTTACAAGGTGAAGAACCGTTAAATCAGACAAAGAACCTTTCAAGCATCCAGATAATTCTTTTAGTTATCATTGTTTTATATATCATTGCCTTAACCAAAAACCCTCTAACAACCAGGCAAAGAACCATTAAATCAGGCAAATAGTCACTTAAGCATTCAGATGGGTCTTTGAGATGTCAAGTCAAATTTATTTGTATAACATTTTTACAACTGTTGTTGTAACAAAGCAGCTTCACACAATCAGTAATTAGTAAAAGACAAAAAAAAAAAATAACATAAAAAACATGAAAAATCTAAGACCCCCAGTGAGCAAGCCAACGGCGACAGTGGCAAGTAAAAACTCCCTCAGAGCTGGAGGAAGAAACCTTGAGAGAAACCAAGACTCACAAGGGGGACCCATCCCACTCTGGTCAGAACTATTTATAAATTATTGATCAAAGTTACCAAACCATCTATACTGTTGAACTGCTCTGGTGTGCAACATTTTCATAATCATGATATAATAATCATGGTGTAGTATAACTTAATATAGTCATGGCAGTGATGGTAAGAGTAATAAAAGTAATGAGAGGTAATAGTGGTAATAATAATAGAGGCAGATAGTTAAGAGTCCATTTAGTTAGGAGATGTCATGGTTTCATATAGATTCATTGCCTTTTCTAAAGAACACTTGAACAACTAGGTGAAGAACCATTAAATCAGGTGAAGAACCACTTAAACATCCAGATGGTTCTGTTAGATCTCATTTTTTTTCTCAGTTTATATAGAGCCATTAGCTTTACTAAAGAACCCGTGAACAACCACGTAAAGAACCCCTAAATCAGGTAAAGAACCATTTTAGTATCCAGATGGTTCTTTCAGGCCTCATGGTTTTAAATAGAGTCATTGCCTTTACCCTTTTTAAAGAGTGTACTTCCCAATGGACATGGGCTGAGCTACTGAAAACCACATTCAGCACAATATCATTTTTTTATATCATTTTTCATGTCAGTTATAAATGGCTTTTCTTTAACATAGACAAGTCTCAAATGCTTCTTGTTAGAGACTACCCTGCAACTTCTGTCTCCCATACCCCCCCAAAAAACTGTATGATGGATCACTGACTACATGATTACATGACTCTCAGAGGCATTTCATTATCTAAGTTCTATCAAACAAACCACAAAACCGCCCATGATGCAACAGTCTGGTGCATTATGCTAGGCATAACAAACATTCGGAGGACAGACCAATAGATCTGAAGCCGTGACTTATAAGTGGCCCTGATACCTTGCTACCTGATTGCCCAGAAGAGGATATGGTTGCTAGTGGCCAAAATTTATTTTGGTGAATTAAATGTTGAATTAATGTTTTTACTTAAATCACTTAAAAACTGTGTTCCTGACTGCATTCTTAGTTGTGTGGTTTCTAATCTGCTGCTATGTATGGATAATCATCAACATATAATCTACACAACATCTGCTACAAAACTGACCCAACACTACAACCCTAGTTTTACTGCTAGATCTGTTTTGACATTTCCTGCAACCACATCTGGCCCACTTCTGGATCATGTTTCTATGAGCAATCTACAAACCTAATCTATTTGCACTATGATTCTTTGCACAGCTGTACAGATGTTTACAAAATTATATCTGTACATAGTAGGGTTTTTTTATTTCTTTTAGTACTTTTAAACGTATTATTCTTTATTCTATTTATTGTTTAGTGTATTTTTTTCTCTTAGTGTAATACTTGTTAACAGTCTGTTTGCTTGTTACATGCCATACTTGTGTTGCTCACACCAAGTGAAATTCTTTGTATGTGTAACATACTTGGTGAAATAAAGGGGTTCTGATTCAGATTTAATGTGGGCTACTGGTAGATGTCAGATGTGGCCCAGATTTGATGCTATCAGAGTAACTTGTATGTTCATGGCCATTTCTACCATTTCTTTTTACCCTTCAGAATAAAACAGGCTATTTTGTTACTTTGCAGGGATCAGTTTCCATAAATGGACTGTGTGCTAAATGGACTTATTGCTATGTAACACCCCCTCTACAATGCAAAGGTAAAATCAATTTAAATTAAGTCTAAATGTCTGATATTTCTCATTTTCACATTGTTGTCAGAATATTATCAGATAACTCAACATATTACTAACTTATTCCTCCTTTTTATTTAATAAAAGAAAATGTGAAAAATGTCAATAATGAAAAATGTGTGCTAAGGATTTCTAAATTGTGTAAAATATCCAGGATTTTGCACTGATTTTATGTCTGCGTTTCTTTTTTACAGTCGCCACATATTCTGTGTGCAAATTTTTACAGCTTTAAATGGGTCTGTTTAAGCCCCACCTTCATCTTATTGCCACTATTGGTCTGCACATGCATCTATGTGCAGCCATGTGAAGACTTTGCAAGAGAAGAGATTGCATTCAGCCACATAAGCATTAGTGAGCGCAGGAAATTAATTTAGATGATTGGTTTTGGTTTACACACCAACTCTACTATTTTATCCACTAAATGTAATGATCCAGTGCCCAATGCTGGAAGACTTCTTACCCCTCTAGAAGGCACATGGCATTGGGCATGCTGAGCTTAGCCTGATGTGCAACTGGTCCAAAGTATCTATGGGTGCTCATTTTCTGTCTACTGAACCTTACTGGGTGTCCTGTGGTATCTAACACCAAGACGTTAGCAGAGGATCCTTTAAGCCCTGTAAGCATCGATGAGCCTTACAGATCCTGTTCGGACGATTTCTCATACCTGAGCTTCATACGATCATTGTATGCTTTTCTGTCTATGCTGTGAAAACAGCCTTAATGCCTGGCCCACGCCTTTAGAACTTCCTTCCTTGACTATTTCCTCTTTATTTTAGCTTTACTCATAATTAGACTGTTAAATATGTCTAAAGTGCCTTTTCTGGAGCTCTCATATGCATCACATCGTACAAGTATGATATACAATGTACGAGTAACATTCAGACCAATTTTAATGCTTATGGTTCTTTCCTATATTCCTATCAGTTTAACAGGCTTCCTATCTTATTTTGCAATCAAGTCAAACACTTTTTCACTTTCACAGCTTCACAAGCCCTCATTCTCTTCGTTTCTAGCGAAAGCGTATCCTCCCTTTTAACTCCTGAACTAGACAGTCCAGCATTAATAGTGCTGTGTAGATTGTCTGTTGATGATCATACATATAGAGCTGCAGATTACAAACTAAAAGATGTGATCAGGAACACAATCTTTAAAGCTACTTAAAAGATAAGCTGATCTATTGGATTATTTTTTTCTAAGCATGTCCCGATTCAGTAGGTTTATAGTAACAGGTGCTATATTTTATTCTGGACTGATGTATTTAGTTATCTACATGTCTGTTTTATTAAATGACCATTAAATGATCTTAATACAATCTGACCACCCTGATTGTTCAACTCCCAGTTCCTTTAAAACACTGCAGTGAACTTATGTAGCTGTGAGGTGGGTGTATAGTGGGACACTCTCTGAACTGGTATTTTCTGTTTTTTGTCTACTACTGTTTTATAGCATGGTGAATGTGTTATGATTTGGTTTTCTATAACGTGTGTGTATTAGCCTACTCCCTTCGGTTCTGAATATGCTGTTCAGTGCTGGTACAAAACCAAAGAAAGGTCTGCAATGCTCCTACTGATAAAACTGAGCTTTTCCATGAGGTTCATTTAATAGGGTGTATTTGCTCATTTGGCTTTGGCTGCAAGGACGAAAATGACAGACAATAGGAGCAAAAACTTCTCACACTAAGGCAAAGCACTGGAACCACAGATATTACGTCAAGTACAGTTATGTTACTTTTTAAGAAAGCTGCTCATGAATGCTGTGGATGATGTGAATGAATGGCATCTAAAGAATCCCGGAGAGCACTCTACCACACCACAATAGTAAAAACACAGGGTCGGAACTAGATCAAGCTTGAAACAGACAATAACAAATTCTGTAAATGTGCCTGGATTGGACCTGATCCCGATCCACTAGATCAGATCTTTAAAAAAAATATCCTAATTATTTTTTGTATATAAGTTTTAACAATAGATTTTTAATTCAAAGCATCTAAAGATACAGACTTAAATGAATGATGTAGCAATAAATGAACAATTTACACAATTTTCCATTGTCCCCAGATGTAGCTGATGTGGTGTTGCCTCTGTAGTTAAGGGCTGGATCTGTGAGACTAATGTTGCTGACATACACCAAAAGTCAGCATGAGAAAAGCACCTAATGCATGAGTGTAAATACATGCTTTAGACATCTCTCAACCTTAACCACATTCACGTCTTTCTCAAGGTTGCACAGCATTGCTGATGTGGTTTTATGGCACGGTATGACTTCATGTGAACTATAAATACAAAAAAAACAAACAAAAAAAAGCCCCCTGTGGCTTAAAACCAGAGGACATTTTAGACATTGGCATTTAACTTCAGTTGTCATGTACGAACATCAAACAGATGTATATAACAATCAAGATTTTATGTTCCTATTTATAAACAAATATATTTAGCTTGGAAATTTAAGATTAGCAGTTATAAATAAAAACAGATGTGTCCACCTGTTTCAAAAATGAAACCCCTCTGTTGTTGGTTTTAATAAGAAAAAATAAGTACATTCCCCCCCCCCCAATACAACAAGCACTGTTATTCATACAAATGTAACACTTTAACATTTTATAATCAGGCTACATGAGCAAGATTGCATGTAGTCTGTCACTAAACAGCACTGGCCATCCGGTCCGGGTGTTAAGGCTGAAGTGCCCAAGAATTCTGGTACACTCTTGGAGGCTTCAGGCTCTGCTCTACCATCTGTTCTTTCAAAACCAAATGTGAAAGTTCTTTTCACTCACAGCCTCTTCCTGCCAATGCATTTCAGCTAGTAGTAGTTCTTTCACATTCTGAATGTCCTTCTGTCTCATGTTTTGCTCGTGTCTCATGTCTTACTTGCTGGCAAGTATTGAATTTGTTGTTGCGGTGAAAAGACTACAACTGAAACAAGTTAACAATGTTATAGCTTTAGTATTCAACCTACTAAACAGCAATGGCTCATATGTGGACACACAAACATCAATTTATCGCTCCTATAACCACATAACTTGGCAGTTGTTACAGCAGATATAGCAGTTATTAAACAAAGCATACAGAATACAAAATATGTTGTAAGAATCATCACTAAAAAAATAAACCTGCATGGAATATGCTGTGCAAGTTTCATTTTCATTCTAGCTTCAATACAAAAACCTTAAACACATTAATAAATACATTTAATTAGAGAAATAAACAAAAAAGCATAGGCTATAATACACTGACTGAACAACATTATTTTGTGATTTAAAGATTTGTGATTTGTGAAAGAAAGATTTTGTTGCTTATTTGTTATTTTATCAGTTGTCAAATAAACACATTCTCAAAGGGGAAATGATGTTGCAGTCACAACTTTTATTAATGTGTGAAAAATACATATGATGTGGTGCACCAACATTCAGTCAGTACTCAACTTGCTCGACCAGCATGTATGTTTTCATTTCAGTTTGATGGTTAAGCTGGTTTACATGCATGATCAACCTGAGCAGGCTAGACCACCAGTATGACCAGGCTTGACCATGCAGCAGAACTGGCATGACCAGCATGGCCAGAATGGTCGACCGGCATAACCAGCAAGACCATCAGCATCACCAAGCTGCTTGACCAGCATGACCAGCATCACCAAGCTAGTTGACCAGCATGACCATCAAGTCCAAGCTGGACGACCATCGTTACCAAACATAACCAAAATCAAATGCAACGTACACTATACTGGTCAAGAGATGCTTAACAAACTTTAGTAGCTTTCCAGAAAAGGGTATGCAGTCACCAGGATTACCAGCTTTTTACCCACCTTGACCATCAAATACCAGATGAGACCCTCAAAACCAGCTACCAGCAAAAGCTAGTCTTTTAAGCAGGTTAATGATAGAGAATCTAACTTATGTAGGCTTACACTGCCACACACATCATGAAATGATTACTGAAGGGATCAATATAAAGAAACAATGTATGAGCGATGGTTTGGAAGCAACTGACGGTGTTGAAGACCGTAAAGAGCGATGCTGACCTTGCTGTATATCAGCAAGACACGTGATTATTTTACATAGCATATATCATTGTAAACCGCAACTGCTATTATACATACACATAGATAACATACACTCTAGTGTTAGCAAACACTAGAAAGTAGCCAATAAAGCTAACAAAGCAAAGCTAAAAGATTTCTATTTTGTTTGCGTCACATACTACCATTTTGATCACACATACACTGCATACCATGTATATTTGTAGACACCCCTTCTAATGAATGCATTCAGCTACAGTAAGTTGCACCCACTGCTGACACAGAGGTGCAAATTAAAACACACACACACACACCTTTTCTAGTCCCTGTAGAAAGGTTCTGCCAACAGATTAGGATGCCACACATGTAGCAGATACACAGAAACACATTGTCACCATTCTTAATGGCAGGTGTGAGCTAGAGGGGCATCATTTATATTCTATATAAATTATGCTCATATACTAGATTATGCTATTTTATGTAGTAGTACAAAGCACATGAAGCTCCAATTCCATTTAATGATTCATTTCACTAAGGCAAAAATGATCATGCAACTACACTGTTGGCAGATGAGGTGTTAAAGAGGACTTTACCATAGTCTCTAAATGTATCACTAGCAAGATGTTTTACAGGGTTAATTAAAGTAATTAAAACTGCCAGTAATTAAAACTGCGGTTTATAGGGTTCATCCTAAATGCTAACACATCACACTACACATAAATGATATGTACAGTATTTATACTCATCACTTAATTAGTATGGGTAACGGCAGGTGCTGGAGTATTCGTTAGATATCCCAGTCTCTCCTCTGAGATCGCACTGTAATGCACAATCTACTGAAAATTTTACATCACATCACAATTAGACAAACCAGAGAGAGTGAGTTAAGTAGTCTTATAAGATGAATGATGAATCACATCCTGAAACTGTGAAACTCTCTAACCAATGGGGGGAGGTAGATTTGCTACGTGTACTATTTTGTGGTAGAAAATGAATTAATAAAGAAAGTAAGGAAGACACAACTGCAACAAAAGAAACAGTTTCAACAGTGGCTGACTGGACCCCAGAATAACTCCACAAGCAGATTCATCACATGAAACTTCATGGGCCTTGTGGTTTTAACCAAATTTGCCAGCTGCAAACTGTTACAGCATCATGCCTATACTGTTAACACTGCATGCACTTCTTACCTGCTAAGTCAGTGGTAGGATGTCCTGAATTAATGTCTAAATAAATTCAATAAGATCCTGAGAATGGACTGAACTGACCATGTTACAACAGATATAACTTACTCAAACCTGCTATAACTATATATAACTATATATAAATCTTTAATGCATCAATTAACTTTTTAAATGACAAACAAAATGCAGTAGTGTGGCATGCATCTGTTTTTTCAGCGCTTTTTCAGAAGACTAAAATGAGATTTTTTAGTATATTGAGGCCTTCACATACATTATATGTCCAAATGTTTGAGGAAACCCCTTCCAATGAATGCCTTCAGCTACATTAAGTTGCACCCAATTCTGACACAGACGTGCAAATGCATGTGCGCACACACACACACACACACACACACACACACACACACACACACACACACACACACACAAACGCAAGAATGCATGTATGCACAGAATAGAACTGGACTCTCTGAAGTATACCCCCCATCATTGAACTGTGGAGGGGTGGAACTGTGTTCTCTGGAGTGATGGTGTTCCCTCCAAAGCTGTTGGGATGTCTTGGGGAGTGACCATCCAACATGCTGACCTCACTAACACTGTTGTCGCTAAATGCAATCAAATCCTCACAGCAATGCTCCAGTAGACACACACCTTCCTTAGCTTATAAAGTCTCAAAATGTCTTTCATTTACCTGTAACCAATATGAACCACTGCCGTAGACAGAGCTTGCGCATGTCACATAGTCAAAATGAAAATGTCCTTTAGAACGGACATACATGGTGATCCTACATACAAAATATATAAATACAAATTCTTACACATTGTAGGTGGCCGGAATGGGATGAGGTGAAGATTTTCTTGCCAATGGTTATCCCTGAAGTAACAAAGTGTGTGTGTGTCATGTTGTGTCGTGGTGGGGTTGTTGCTATCCTTTCAATCGATGCAGGCTGTTCAAATGGTCTTGGTTGCAAAGCTGAGTCCCACATGAGCTAATAAAGTTGCATGAACAGCTTCTAGACTGACTCCTAGCCTAATCTTCTGAAACCTTCTACTGTAGTCCATAGAGTCTTTGTGTGATGGATCACTCTGGGACTCCTCTTAAGGGAACAGGGTAATACGAATTGGAGGTTTTACGGTCACTTGCTTTGGGCAAATCCAATAAGTTCTTCTTCTGCAGGCCCTTGGTGCTGAAGTAGTAGACCAGAGGGTCCAGGCAACTGTTTGTACTAGCCAGGCACATGGTCACTGTTTGTATGTCCAAGAAGTTGTAGCTCAGGACTTCCAGCTTGTACAAGCCATAGAGAATGAAGGCAACATGGAAGGGGATGAAGCAGATGGCATAGATCAGCAAGTTGGACAGAAGGAGCCACACCATCTTCACACTGACCTCAGAGGATGTGGATGATGCAGAAGCCACGGCTATGCCTCGCAGCTGCCGGATGACCACCACGGTGCAGCCCAGGATAATGCAGAAGGGCAGGAGAATCCCTACAGCGGTTACGACGCAAAGTATGTAGAAGCCAAAGTGCCAGTTCTCCTCACTGTAGTGCTCAAAGCAGCGCATCACACTGCACTCTGTGTCATTGTTGGCCCGGTGGTTGAGGGCCACAGGTACAGCCAGCGTACCTATGACCAGCCACACGAGCAGGCAGGAGAGCCAGGCCACCGTGGGAGTGCGGACAGGACGGGAGCGCAGAGGGTAAGCCACGGCCAACATACGGTCCACACTGACCAACATAATGAAGAAAGAACTGGAGTAGAGGTTGACAGAAAAGAGTGTCCCCGGGATCATGCAGGCCAGGTCACCCAGTGTCCAGCGTCCAGTAGAAAAGTAGAGGATGCGCAATGGCAAGGACAGTGTGAAGAGCAGGTCAGACAGTGCCAGGTTTGCCATGTAGATGACCGGAACGGATTTACTCAGGCTTAGATGGCGCACAAACATCCAGAGAGCAATGGCATTGAGAGGAAGCCCCAGCGCCAGCACCGTGCTGTAGGTGATTTGGAAGAGAGGGTACCTCAAATGCGTCAGGTTGCAGTTGCTAATGTTGGACATGTTGGAAAGCATTCGCTTAAAGGTGGTCCTCAAAGTTGTGAAGAAATATGAGTGTACGGATATGAGCTAGGTTTGCAACCGTTGCTTTCTGCAGGCACAGACTGAAAAACACAGGAAACTGTGGGAGGTATTACTTTATCACGTGCAGCCTACTTGGAGTGCACAGAGTAGCTCAACTGCAGACCAAGTTTCACAATAGCATTTCAATGGTTAGAATAATGTGTAAATGGCAGTCAGGGTTAGGTTGAGTATCATTTAGCTTAGTTCATCTCATGGCCTCTGAGGTCTTTAAAAACTACATGCTATAAAATAATAAAATATATATAATAATTATGACTGTAGCCATATTCATGCATGCATCAGAAATGGCTACTTACACTGTACTCAGAATGATAGAATCACAATGAGATGGTGCCATCTTAAGGCCAATACTGGCTTAGCTTCTTAAGGAAAATGTGTGTGTGAGAATCACTTTCACCTCAATGCGCATGCATACAGCATGCATTTCCAGTGATTTCTGTTTTACAGCAGCCAAAATACTGCAATCGTGCTATGTCTAGGTCTCAGCCAACCCTAACCTGAACCCCAGGAACCAAAATAAAAAATCTGGCTCCCTTACTTTTTTTAAATGTTCCACTTCTGTATAAACACTCACATTTCCAAAGGACTTAACAGTGTTTATTATTGTAGGTATTGGCTAACTCACTGTATCTGTGGTAGCAGACTTATTATTCTCACCTCCAATCATCCTACCACCTGTCCGCTAGACCCTGTTCCATCCACACTATTCCAAACAATTACTCCAAACCTCCTTCCTTTAATCTCTTTCATCATCAACTGCTCTTTGTTGTCAGGTACCATCTGCCTTCAAGTCCGCCAGAGTTGTCCCTGTCCTAAAGAAACCAACTCTAGACATTGATCTGTCATCCCTTAAAGTCCATGGAAGACGAGCGTCCATGCTTTTTTCTGTCTTGGCACCAAAGTGGTGGAACGAACTTCCCCTGGGTGTCCGAATGGCAGAGTCACTCGCTGTCTTCAAACGCAGACTGAAGACCCACCTCTTCCGAGAATAGTAGAGTACTATGGTCTTTTTATTGACTTGTGTTTAGTAGTGTCTAAGCTCAGAGGTATCTTTGAATTTTTAGTCCATTGAAACTAGCTAAGATTATTCTTGAGTAAACAGCGGAAGTAACATGGACACAAATCTCATGTTTTAATTTTGGTAGCACACAGTCAACAGCAGTTTGATGGTGGTGCTTGTGGTAATGTTGCTGTGATGTGGTGAGCTAGTCTAGGCAAAAGTGCAGAGCTTATCTTTGATCCCAATACAGCTCAGCTGGTCTACAGACTGCATGACCGCCATCTCTGGACATGCTGATTTAAATGCAAGGCTGCAGAAAAGGTGAAAATATGCCATGGTGTGGAAGGACACTCATCTAAAAATGGTTGATCTCAAAAGTATAACAGCTACATGCTATCAAACATAATATCATAGAAAAATAATGATTATGACTAAAGCCATATAAAAAGATCATCTCTGCATCAGAAATGGTTCATCAGTTACTTTGTACTCAATAGAACGATAGAATCATAATAAGGTGGCGCCATCCTATGGCCAATATTGGACTAGCAACTCACTACTCCCTCAATGCAAGACAAGACAAGACAACCATATTTACCATTAATGTTGGAGCACATTTGCCCAGAGTGGTACGCAGACATTGCTGCAGCTTCCGGGGACATGCATTCACACAATCTCCAGTGATTTCTGTATTACTGTAGTACAAATGCTGCAATTATACTATGTCTAGATCTCAGCCAACCCTAATCTGAACCTGAGGTTTCCGAGATGCTAACACACTTAACCCTGTACCTCATTATCATGCCCTTTTGAACATCAGTCAAGTCGTGTCCTTTGTCCATGCTAGTCATTTTGCAATCTGCTACAACTGACTGGAGTGCTCGCTTATTTATACGTGCAGCATCCCAGCAAACACAGTTCTGACAACCCTGTGTTTGCGAATGCGGACCACGCTAGCTGAGGCAAGGAGGAGAACTCGAGAAATTTGGGCTGGAGTTCTGGGGGCTTCGAGCTGATGGGACCCGAAGCCAGACCCCCCATGCCAGGTAGAGGTTGAGTATGATTGGATGATCAGGAGGAGCACGGGCGGTGGTGGGGTGCAAGTTTTCGTCACGAGAATGAGAAGGGAGAGGAACGGTTTTATAGTGTGTAGAAATGGAGGGGAGCATATTTTAATGTGGAGACAAATGGCTGGACCTCATGAATAAAAACAAAACTCAATATACAAAAATAGCTTTTTTTTTTTAAGTAAGGAAGCAGATTTTCTATTTTGGTTACTGAAGCTCAGGTTAGTCCCCTAAGACCTAGACATTATAGTATAATACAGTATAGAGAGTATAATTGCAGTATTTTGGCCACAGTAATACAGAAATCAATGGAGATTGTGTGTATTCATGTAAATTGGGGTGGTAGCGAGTCTCATGCACACATTTACCTTAAGGTGCTAAGCCAATATTTGCCACAGGATGGCTCCACCTCATTATGATTTCATTGTTCTGAGTACAGTGTAACCAAAGTAGCCATTCCTGATGCAGCTATAGTCATAATTGTTAAATTATTATTATAGCATGTAGCTGTTTTTACTTTTGCTGGGAAACCCTGTTACGGAGCACCTGTGATGTCCCGGGTAGAGTTCATTCCAAACCAGGAGTGGTCATAATATTCTGATATGACTATGTGTTTTAGAATACATTATTCTAACCCATTATATATCAATTTGTATTTTTATGAGGCACTCGGCTCAGTGGGGCCCTTGGCAGCCGCCTAACACTGTTCCGAATCCATATTCCCTTATACACATTTAGAAATGTTCATCACAAACATTCCATAAATGTAATCAATATATCACTGCTGTCCAATAAAAAACATGTATCTCCATTATTGTCCATTTTAGTTTTCTCCATGTTTGAACCCTGTAGCTGAACTGTAGACAGAGTCAATACTTCTGGATGAAATGACCAATAGAAATGCTCTAAATTACTAACTCTTTTCCCCCATTGACTTCCATTCAAAGTTAAGGCCATTTTTGCCTTTTCCTGTAAAGTCACCATTTTGGAGATCCATGTTTTTCATTGTAGCACAGGTGTGTGGCTTGCTTGTGTAAAAAATAGTATTAATCTTGCTCAGATATTCTACAATCTAAGAACATTACATGTACAATTGCACCATCTGCTTGTCTTTTGCAAATGGATTCTAAAATTACATGAAGTTGGAACTGTTGTGAACCGCTGTGACCATCCACACACAGTCACTGTAAAGACAGTATGACAGTAAATGTTGCTGATCCATATAAACAGGGCTGCTTACTTTGTTTTGAGGTGAATGGAGAGACATGTGCAGGTGGATGGAGTGTGTAACCACTCTTGCACTGCCTAACACTAAACTACAAGCCCAACCAAAGTTGAAGGTAATTAACATGTAGACCAACAAAATTATGCTCAGAAGTTTTGTCTAGACTAGCTTACCACACCACAGTGACCCCATTAACACATTACATTAACATTGCACAAGCCACCTGCAGCCTTGGTTTACAGACAGACTGAACCAATCACTGTAGAAAAACATGGACAGTGCAACAGCCTCAGAAGTGAAACCACAGGTCTAGTACTTCTGCTGACTGGTTGCAGTATGATGTGTAGTTCTGCCAATCCCCATATGTGTCAATGACAAAACAGCCCATTTCCATCAAATGTCCATCAGATTTCATCAAATTCTCCTCTAAACTGTCCTTCCATCTCCAGTGCCTAATTCCAAGTTTTCCCTGGGCACGAGTTGTTACGTTCCTCCAGGAATCAGTTTTTAAAACATTACCCTGCTACATCATAAAAAGGTGGGGTTACACTGAAGTGATTGACAGCCTTGGCTGGAAGAGCGTCTGTAGGACCTGCACTGTGTCCTTTCTGTTTATTACATGGAGCACCTGAGCTGTAGTGGGTCTGAGACACACTTGGTCTGAAACCAGGTGAGTAGGCAAGTTTGACTTGTTTTCTACGATCATTGGTCTGAATGCTGGCTAAGCAAAGATCCCAGAGACATTGGAAAAAGTCTGCAAGGGCTTGAAAGTAAAGCCTGAATATGGCCTGTACCTGCAAGATTGAGGCCCAACTGGTACGGGAAACTTTAAAACTTGACCTGACCTAAACATGCTATTTTGGATGCAGTTACATTGTGAGAAACAGGGAGGCTGAAAAGGGGGCTAGGACAGAAAGCGTGCACGTACGTGGGAAAGTGGAAGGGAGGGAGATTGTGCAAGTTCAAAGCTGTAGGCTCTGCCTGAAAGGTAACACATGCTGCTATTTTGAAGGGGGTGTAAAATGCTAAACACTAGCAGTGGGGTGTTGATGCTTTAGTAATGGCAGGACATGTTGTTAGCTTCATCACTAACTTCATTACTAAAACACTAAATACTAGCTGCATGAAAATCTTTAGCTATGCCTTTAAAAAGTGGGGTGTTCTAGAGTGACAACTCAAAGAACCATCTCCATGAATGGTACCAATGGTTCTTTGCCTGGTAAACGGTTATTCTCAGTGGGGAAATGCCTGTTGTTGAGAGCTAGAACTAATATATTGCTTGCGCACTGTTATCGCACTGTGCACATGTGCAATAGTCACAACGCAGGACATGCAATGCCTTCAGCAATGTCAAATTATACATTTTTACATTAAATTTTTCTATTGGCCTAAAAAATATTTGCTTTTAATTTTTTTTATGTGCTTTTGCGTTTATTTTTATTTTTACTTGATACAAAAGATTACATCTGCCCAATATTGGATACACATAGTGTATATTATTGTCACAACATATTGTGCAGCCCTAGAGAGAACCTTTGAACCATAAATTGCTCTATATACCACTAAAAAGAGTTCCACTATTGTTACAAGTTAAACAAAACTTGCTAAGCCTTTTTTATGTCCACTAACGAAGAGGCTGGAGAAACAAAAGTAGTAACTGAAGATACGTTCATGCTAAAGCTAACATACAGTTTACACACTGCACCCTGTGCACCCTGTAGTTGGCCGCTTGGTTCTCTAGGCAGAGTGTTCTTTTAAGGGCACCATGTCCCAATTTCCAAGCCACCCTTGACTCAACCTGCTTTTAACCACCATAACCACCCACCAAAGGCCTTTTCCTTTTGTCAGTTAGTGGGTTCATATACAGAACTTCATATATCCAAACAGCACAGTGCTGGAGTATGTCTTTAATGCAACTACTACAATTTCCATACTACTGAATATAACAGACAATGAAAAACAGTACGCTAAAATGTGAGCTGTAAATGCTCATTTGTTTACAGCTTAATGTTTCTTCTGCAAAAGGTGATACTTCGAATAGCCAAAAGCAGCAGTAGTTGCAGAAACACTCTTACAATCTTACTGCCATGGTCCTACAACTCCAGCCAACTTGAAGCCCCCCAGCCACAACATCCTAACCATGACAGACACTTGTCCATCCCCCGGTTCTCTTTTTTGAAGCAGAGCAGAGCAGTGTGCTACTTCCTCAATGTCAAGGGCAGCAGGCATCTGTCTTTCACAAAATCCCGACATAGCATCCTCCAGCACTACCGTCTCCACTCCTAACTTAAATATGGACAGCCCATCTCATTTAATTTTGGGTAGTTATCCGAAAGCACCCATATGGACCAACGGAGTAGGTTTAGTGCAGGCCAGACCAGTCTCACCCATGGCTAGAATGTTCTGTCTCTAGCGAGATTCACAAAACATGGATACACTTATTGGACAAGAGTACTTAAACAAGACGGTGGTTGCCTTAAACTTGCCTTTAGTGTCCCTCAAGTGATATGTCTGCATAGATAATAATACTAAGCCTAGAGGTTAAGGGTCAGAAGCTTCAGGGTCAGTCAGATATAGCCTGTTGCAACAGCTGAGAACAACTGAGTCACAATATTGGACAACAGAAAGGGAAGAACTTGGGGAGCTCGTGTTTGAGCTGCCTGCAGAACGGACTGTGAACTAAGAGCTTCTGCACAGACCAAATAAATAACCTCATTTCTGCACCCCTACGTCTCCAGCTCACTTTCTTTTTCTCTGCATGAAAATACAAGTAGACAACAGTGGGGAACTAAAAGTGGTCCACAGGAAGCACCCCTGAAGCTGTCAGTGTTCCTGAGACTATAATTACACATCTTTGACTATAATAACTTACAGAAGAACACAGTTAGATTTCTGTACTTCATGATAGAACATCTAAACGAGCAAACATTCATAACAACCCTATTCAGATGAATTCAGACATCATTCAACTTTACCTGTAACCTCGATCTCCACCTGCCTCTCCACTGTCTGAACCGCTATCAGGGTGTTTCTGTCACCTGACAAAATAGCACACTAATGCAGCCATATAAACAGTGAGCAAACACATTCATGGCTTTGTTGAGTGTTATTATTCCCATTACTGTTGACTGACGACGCATTAGCTAACACAACACAAGCGACATTTATTTGATTACTTACACTTAGACTTACACTTTGACTTGTTGTAAAGTAGCTAACTCCTATGCCCACCTTTCTCTTTGTTGCTGCCACCTGGACTGAGCATTCCTCCAAATTAGGGTAACTGCCAAACACACACACAACGTTTAGGGTTCCCACCGTATAATAGCCTGCGGCATCGTCCCCAGTTTACTAGTAAACTGCACTGTCCCTTACTGAACCAATAAGGGATTCAGTGAATCAATACGAGAGCAACGACAGAGATTCAGTGAATCAATACAAGAGCAAAAAGAGAGATTCCGTGAACCAATACGAGATTCAGTGAATCAATACGAGATTCAGTGAATCAATACGAGATTCAGTGAATCATTTTGAGAGCAAAAAGAGAGATTCAGTGAATCAATACGAGAGCAATAAGAAACATTGAATGAATCAATACGAGATTCAGTGAATCAATACGAGAGCAACGACAGAGATTCAGTGAATCAATACAAGAGCAACGACGGAGATTCTGTGAATCAATACAAGAGCAACGACAGAGATTCAGTGAATCAATACAAGAGCAACGACAGAGATTCAGTGAATCAACACGAGAGCAACGACAGAGATTCAGTGAATCAACACGAGAGCAAAAAGACAGATTCCGTGAACCAATACGAGATTCAGTGAATCATTTTGAGAGCAAAAAGAGAGATTCAGTGAATTAATACGAGAGCAATAAGAAACATTGAATGAATCAATACGAGATTCAGTGAATCAATACGAGAGCAACGACAGAGATTCAGTGAATCAATACGAGAGCAACGACAGAGATTCAGTGAATCAATACGAGAGCAACGACAGAGATTCTGTGAATCAATACGAGAGCAACGACAGAGATTCAGTGAATCAATACAAGAGCAACGACAGAGATTCAGTGAATCAATACGAGAGCAACGACAGAGATTCAGTGAATCAATACGAGAGCAACGACAGAGATTCAGTGAATCAATACGAGAGCAAAAAGACAGATTCCGTGAACCAATACGAGATTCAGTGAATCAATACGAGATTCAGTGGACGATTCATGGTTGGACTGCATCTCTCTTTGCCTACATGCACATCTAGCTCAGGTCTGGCGCTTCTTAGAGCCACAGCTTCTCACAGATTATCAAGAAACCGCAACGCCAATCATGATAGTATTGATCTCTTAACCGTTTGTGTACCAAATACACTGACTAGACATTAAGGGAGACGCATTTAAAATACACAAATTTTAAATACTTGTTTACATACCCTATTTAGAAAAAGCAACCTTTTGTTGTTGCCCACCCACATAATTTAAATGCCCAACCAAAGAGGAGGTCCTAGTATCACCTCTGCCCTCAGCACTCGCTTTCGGACAAACAGCTCTGCCCGCTTATTACGATCGAGCACAAAGGTCTTCTGTGACTTCGCTTCTTCCACTCAACTTTCTCTCTTTTTTTCCTGCCTGCCATGACCACTGAAACAAAGGTGACCATGGTTGGATGGACTTTTTTCATAGCCAGTCCATCCGACTGTAAGATAGGGAGACGTTATCTGTAAACAGACGCCATGTTGACCGTTATGAGAACTCCCATTCACATTTCAACCAAGTGGCCCGTCTCCTTATTTATAACATCTCTGCAGCTACATGTGTGCGTTTAATGATCTAGACCTGCTTCAGGTGAGCTGACCGCCAGCAGGAAGGAGTTAGTGCGAATTTGTCCATCTCTCCCAGATACAGACTGTTTGGTGGTATTATTTTCTATGCTTCTTAGTCTAATACATGAATTACCTGTAACATAACCAGGCTTAATTGGTACCTTCAGTAGCCATCAGCCCCCCTCTTCTTTTTTGTAAAATGAATTTAATTTAATTTAATTTTATTTATATTGGATGGATTTAGCAGCAATTTGGTAGTCGTATTTTAAGTGCATAGGCCTTATACATTCAGTTAGTATTATAATATAAAACATCGATGTACTTTATGTGCATTTAGACACATTATCTAATCATTGGGATACGAATCAGTAATATGACTGATTCCACGCTGTAGCTGTGAAGTATGGCAAAGCATAGCAGAGGTCCCAGCTGACTGACAAAGAAAGTAAAGCATACATGTATATTATACATGTTTTTGCACATTTGCGAAACATTGAAAAAGTGAATTGTATTTGGCAGCTGGCTGTAAGAAAACCTGTCTACTGTCATCAGTAGTTGTGAAATAGTTGTGGCAGGATGTGGTCTCAGTGCCAGACAGAATTGGAGCCTGGTTGGCTTCTTTCGGAGGCATCAGGTGACGTTTTTCAAACGATCATTGGTGAGGTCCTGTGGAAACTCTATTCACCACAGCTGGCTTGATACCCAGGACTGTCTGATTAAAGGATCAGTACAGTTGTGCGGGTTTAGTGCACACACGCAGTTCTTCACATGAATACACTTAAAGCATAATCATAGGCCACTGAAGATGCACTGTCATTCTGCAGTCATTGTCTGGTTAAAGCCCTAGATCTTAATATTTTTCTTCTACGGGAAGCAGATAAGCTGTTTTTGAAATTGACCCTGTCTTAAAGCTCTGTTGTCCCTGGTTAACTGTCCTAAATTTAAAAAAAAAGAAAAAGAAAACTTTGCAGACGGCTTCTAGTCCAGATATATTCTTTGGTCATCTTACATGTACAGCTTATTTAAGGTCTATCGATACATTTTCTGTGATATTTAGCAGGGACACCACCTGCCTTACTAAAATCACCATGGTAAAAAATCAGTTTTATTCTGAACGGCGCTAGCTACTTTTCCCATGATCTTTCCAAAAGCTTGAGCTGGTTGCTTCTTTAGTCTATGCCAGTTTATTAGTTTTTGGAGTAATTGACAATGTAAATAATTAAAAGAAAGTCAGCCAAGCAAGGTAATGATAGCTCATAGCTATATGTTGTGGTTATGGCCACTTATAAACGTATAACCTAAATACATAACCAAAAATACATATTACACCAGCAAAGGCATTAGTAACGTTAGCAAAGGCTTTATTTATGCTAGCTAGTAACAGGGGCATTGATAACACAAGCTTGAGAAATGAGTTCTAGCTATAGTTCACATATAATTAAGGGATTATTTCATGCATTACTAATATTAATAATTTATTATTATTATCATTAATATTATTAGTAGTAGTATCATCATCATTCATATTAATCATTATATTTATATTATTAGGCAAGCAGGGGAGTACAGCTGTAGCCCTCTTAATTCTGTGTGTCTCCCAGTACAAGTTGTCCAAAAACGCATGTGATATTTAGGTCAAGGGTAATTGAGGGTCATTTCAAAAGTTTTCTGGTTTTGAGGGATGGCTTGGCATTTGCACAACCCTAAAGCACGATAGAACCACTTCCATGCTTCACAGTTGGCAAGGTATCCTCTGTGTCTTTTGCTGAAAGTCCATGGTCTTTATCAGTGCATAGTACGTGTTTCCAAAACTCACCTGGCTTGTCTTGATGTTCTGTAGCACATTTCAAATATTGAGTTGACAGGTTTCCTTCTTATGACTCTTTTATGCAGATTAAGTTTGTGCAAGCAACCGCAAGCTGAAAACACTTGGCTATTTTTTTATAGCCTTCCTCTGCCCTGTGGGTATTGATTACTTTCGTTTTCAGAACTTTAGATAGAGGCGTTGAGAAGACCATGTTTAATGAGTGTTAGGAAAAGGTTTAAAAAGCGAGATAATTTATAAAGCTTGGGAATTTGCTTCAGCTGACATTTTCTAATTGTCTCAGGCCTGATTTGCTAATTAAGGTCTGAGACCCATATAAGTTGTGGTGTCCAAACTTGCACAGGCTACATTAACGATTTTGACATCAGCCATCAAGTTTCTGTCCTTGTGCTCCATCATATCTATCATGTTGAATGTAGTTGTCTACCCAGTATATCTCAATGCTCTCTCCCTGTTTTCCACACTGTCAATTAACCATTACACAGCCAAAATCATTCAGTTAGAAATCCTGTTCAAAGTGATACTCACACTATTACCCTTTGATGACCTTTGTTATTCTCATCTCTTGTCTCATCTCGATGAACTCCGTGTGCACTGCATGTTTGAGTTGCACGACACCACAGTGCAGAAACGTTACACTGGTGTACTTGTTCCTGTTTAGTTTTTTTGTACAGAGTTGACTGGCATAGTTTTGTTTACTTTAGCCTCATTTGTTTACCGGTTTGTTGTTTGTTACTCTTGTATGACCACACAGCCAATGTCAGGGGTATAAAGTACAACAATTAAAAGTGTCTGGACATATGGGAAAGCGCAGAAAAAGAGGTCAGCTTAATTTTATACTAATGAGAGTAAGCATAGTTAAGCATAAAGCATTTTCAAACTTGTTTAGTCTCATTTTGATCCAAATTCTATCCAAATGATTGGTGATGAACCCCTTGAACCATAGGTTTATTATTCAGTCATTAATCCTAATGCAGAAAATATTGTGAATTATTTGGCGACGGTTTGCACATCGGTAGCACATCTCGCTGAGTCTTTTGGGTTCTATTTTAGGACCTATGAAATTGATGATTAATTGTGATCGTGACAGTAACATAGTTATGAACATGAAGTGTCTTCCAAAGTCCTTTATTCCAATTTATTTTGCATCTTAAAAAAGAAAACATGCTACAGACTGAGATTCTGTTTATGAATTCTTGGAACGGAAAATATTGTCAATGTGATTCCCCAGGTTTTTTTTTTCTTTTGCTTTTGAGTGCTAGTACTTAGGCTTTATTAGTCATTATGACACTCAGCTAACGCTTCAAGTCTGAAATCTGGTTCTCAATTTGAAGTTGCCACAAATCGCCACCATGACGCTGTTAAAAAAAAAATGTACTGTAAAAAAATACTGCAAATACTTTTTTTATTGCAGTTCTTCTAGAAATTGGATGCCAGTGCATGCCAGGACCCCAAAACAGATCTGCTATAATTGTGTCTCCAGAGTTGAGTCTCCACAACTTGATTTTGCAAGGAAAAGAAACATGCTAATACAAGTTAAATTCATTTTTAGTGATTTATTTGTATTATACTGAAGATCAAACCTGAGCATAAGAAGACATATAGCATATGAATAAAACTTACAATGCTGTTTTATTCAATAATTCTGCCCCTTTAGTATTTAATGCCACATTAAGAAAACAAACTAATATATAATATAATAATATATAATGTTATAGTAATAGTAGTTCTATACGTATTATATATTATTAAATATATACATATCCTTGTCTCCTGAAACAAAACCAGATATCTCCCTTTTTGCTGTTTTTCACTTTTTGATACAGTCTGAATCTGGAAGTTGTTCTTTGCATTGACTCAGTATTTTGTGATGAATGGACCAATGGAAATGATTCAACTTTCAGAGTTCCTCTGAAAGTTAAAAAGGTTTTTTCTTTCTCCTGTAAAGCTGTTGTTTTGGAGATCCAAGGTTTTGTTCTGACAGCGATAATATATTGATTTACAATTGAAAACAAATTGTTTACTCCTTAGTCCAAACAGTCAATATGTATAAACTAAGATGTCACAAAACTAATGCATTTACCTATACCTATTCAGCGTAAAGTAGTTTAGCCCTGTCCACTCACATTTCAGTTAAGTGTTGAAACACTGAAAAGCACAGTACCAAAAACTCACTGTAACTCTAAGGCAGGGTTGAGCGACGGGGGCTGGAGTCCAACACGGTTTGCTTATTTCTCTGCTTTAACAATTCTAGTCAGCCTGGCAATTAACAGATGAGTTGAATCAATGTGTGCTTGAGCAGGAAAAGCACAAAACTGCTCTAAGGGATGAAAAGTGGTTGGAAAAATAAAAATGAAACAAATACAAAAAATAAACTCTTAATGTTACTGAATAACATCACAAATGGACCACAGAGGAATAAATACATGTATACAACAAAACTGTATGAGATGACAATACAGGTATAATACTGTTGTACAGTTTAAATAATATCATGCTACGCATGCATGTGTCATACATCTCACACACTATAAAACACTGATGGTTGAACAAACAGAAACTTTCTGCCTGAGGCAGAATGAAACAGCCGGCATGCTGCCTGGACCCACTCATTCGCCTACCTGGTGGAAACTGATAGCGCTGCCACTCGCAGGCATCCTACACACTTCTGTACACTTTTCTATTTCAATTAAGAAATAGCTCACTTGACTGTTCACAGTATATTATTTACCAACACAAAGTTGTAGGAAAATCTCTATAAAAAAATCTCCATGTCTTTTCAAAGTGTTTTAATGCTAATGAGCATGTCAGCGCCTAAAGGACTAACCAGCTATATTTTAAGTAAATAGCTTTGTTATGATGTCAGCGTTCAGGAATCAGGGGGAGTAGGGCACAACCCAACCTGTTTGATGGTGCTAAGTAATTCTAAAAGCATAGAAGCAAAATAATATTTTATACGAGCAGTTGAAACATCTCTTCTAGACATTAGAACTTTGTTTAAAATTAGTTTTCAGGACTGACTGTTTGTGGGGAAAAAAATAACCCAAAGTTAATTGCCCCAGTAACAGACTGAGGGGCCAGTTGTAATGGTTGCTAAAAAGATTGATAAAATGATGCTTTACTGTTGCTCAAACTAGATTTCTTTCTATCCTAATATGTAAAAATGCCTGCATGCAAATAAGCATTATTAGTGTAAAATGATGTGTCAGATCCTGGCAAATGTATATTCTAATATCAGTGTAATTAATTTTACAGCTGATAAAATTTGATTTACAATCAATAACAAAAAATTGTTTAAGCTGTTAAATTTATATATGGTATATATATTTGGAGAGGCATTACAACTAGCCCCGCCGAGAAGGGTCTTTACTTAAGCTCACTGTTACAAGCACCGTAAGTATTAATGAAATACATTGACTTATTCACACACTGCAGTGATCAAAAACCTATATGACATACAAGCTGCTTTAAAAGTACAACAAGTCTTCAGGTTGAATATCTGTCAGTTTACTGTCAAAGCACGCAAATGATGCAGCTTCAGGAAGAAGAGAGGCTGACAAAGTATTTTCAACCACAGAAAAAATCCAACATACATTTAACATCAAGTTAGTTTGTGCCCAACTCTCCCCTCCTGGCAAATTAATAAACTGGTTAAAGTATGAAACTATTGTAGGAATCATTCTTTATGCAAACCTACTCTCCATGCCAATCGAGACAATACATACCAAAAGTATTTGTACGTTTCAATTCTTTGGATTTGAAAACTCTTGCAGGTATCATTTTTAAAGAATTGACTCAATAAGAACATTCACATTTCAAAACAAGGCAAGCCATCGTCAAACCTTTGACGAGCGGTGTAAAAAAAAAAAAAAGACCTCTAAGAAATCTAGACTCATCATCAAGTTCTAAATGAACAGCAGCTGACACCACACACTTAATAACATACAGCAACCTGTCCATCTTACCTTGCTTACATTTTTTGGTTGACCATACAAAAGGCAAGGTTGTCTTGAAACATTCGCAAATCCTCAATGAAGATTAGATTTAAAAAGGTCCTATAAATAACGAATCTCCACAAGCATCATCAGCTTTCGACCATTCATCTCTGAAGTTTCTGTTCAGCTCGGCACGCTCCCATCGCGTGAGAACCGCCTGAGAGCTTGGGAGGTTACTCATACGATAACCAAAAAGTGGGGTTTTTTAAACTTCTGAAGTGCTGCTACTTTTAATTCTGCTGATTGACCGCCTGATTAGTCTACTGCTGGTGCGCACCTCTTTGGCTACAAAGTAGTAGCAGATAGCATCCAGGCAGCTGGTGACATTGGACAGGCTTATGGAGAGCTGCACAAACAGGGCAATCTTCTGCGTGTCCTCGCAGCCTGAGATCTTTCCACTGCGCACCAGGTATTGGAAAAAGATGGCCACATGGCTAGGGGTGAAGGGCACCAGGAAGGCACAAATGCTGCTGTAGATGATTCGTGTCCCGGCCTGCTTATCACTGATGTTGGCACTAGACTCCTTTAAGGCACGGATGCTTAGGGTCGAGCAGGTCACCAGCACAAGACCGGGAAGCAAGAACCCAAACACCTCTAAACAGATGATGAGTGCTGTGTGCCAGCCCTTGTCTGAAAAGCGATGGAAGCAATGGAACATTTCCTTACTTTTCTTACGGAAGGTGTAGACGGGCAGGGTCGCTAACACAACGATCGTCCAGATGGTCAAGCACACAATCCGTGCATTCTTCTTGGACCGCAGCCACTTGGCATGGTACGGGTGGCATAGGGCAATGTAGCGATCAACAGAAATACATGCAATGGTGTAGATGCTCCCATACATGCCCATGAAGTACAGGCTTTCTAAGAAGGAGCAGAAGCTGATCAGGTCAGGTGACCACTCGTTCTGACCGGCGTGCATTTTAAAGGGGAGCTGGAGCAACAAAAGCAGGTCCATCAGAGCCAAGTTGGTCATGTAGATGGAGGACTCAGTCCACTTCTTGAGCACGAAGCAGAACACCACAAGGGCGGCGATGTTCATGACCAGGCCAAAGACGAAGACGGGAATATAGATGACCATCTCCAGCGACTTCATGACTTGGCTATCTGTGTCACATGTACGGTTCATGACTGAACTCTGTGGGGGGACAAGAATGATAATTACCTGCTTGCTAAAAGGAGCCCTTAAATGGAATAGTTCAGCAATTTTCGAAACCTATAGCACACGGTCAGTTATGATGGGCAATCATTTCCCGGCAGTCAGGAAAGCACCTGTTCATTGACATCTACTATAAGTATGCTTTGAGTCAACAGGCTTTCTGTTCTTTTACCAGCTACTGGGAATCGCGTTAAAATTATTGTCCATGGCTATCAACCATACGCCACAGATGTGTCAGATAGAGATTAGCTTGACAACGCTGATGCATTACTTTAACATCATGGTCAGTGTTAGTGAAGAGTCATTGCCTCAATCTTCCTCTCTCACACTTACACCTACTCACATACGCATTCTACAGCATTCTACAGTATTTTACAGGGTGTGCTAAAAATAATAACAAAGTTGTGTAATTTCTAGGAAGAACAATCTGTTTTATTTGGGTTCATGTCCAACATTTAATACATTTGAACTTCCTTGTGGTCTATGTGATAATGTGTTGTAGCAAAGACCACATTTAATTGCCTTTAATTGCCTTATATTTAGCAAGTGTGCTTTGAGTCAATAGGTACTGTGAATTGTGTCAAAATGATTGTCAGTGTTAACTGACCATCTGCCAGATGGAGATTATGTTTGAACTTATACCTTTAAAGTATTTCTTTAAAAACATCATCATATTGTTGAGTTACAATAAATAGAGAGTAATCTGTATGGTGATCATCTACGAACAAAGGCTATCTATAATGCAACTACAGTGGACCATCAAAATAAGGTGTCACCTTGTTCTGAAATCTGGATTAAATGTTCATTGAATTGAACATGAAATACAAAATACCTCACATTGTCTATGGTACTGTATTATTATCTGGTTACAGATAATAATACAATACAATTCATGTAATGCATCGAAAGTGAATCTGGACACTTCTCAGAAACATAACATCTATACAGATAATGGTATCTCACGTTTGTTGAGTTCATTGTGGCATTTCTCTTGGGAGAGAACACTCCGGAGCTCTGTAAAAGTCACAATCACAGTAATTATAAATAGTATGTACAAATAATGTGGAACAAATCCCTTAAATTCTACACACTTCACATAACTCCACAGCGGAGAATATAAGTCTTAAGATAATAACAGTGGTAAGTCTAGGGTTTAGCAGATTACCATTAGATAATGAGAGCGTGCAGTGAATTAAAGAAAAATCATAATCTGCCCATCTCTATCCACAAAAATACAAAAAAGTACAAAAATAAGCAATATTTATAATTTATGCATATTTCTTTAAACTACCACTAGACAATCATATACTTTACAAATCCCCCACAAATCAACAGCAGTACAATTAAATCAATGTTTATGATAAAACATTAGGTTTACTTCTTTCATTTAAGAACTCAAGCTTAATATTATTTACTATCTTCCTGAAATGTGCTCCATTCAAAAGAACTCAAATGAGTCTAGGATAGGAACATTTTTTAATTGCTGAATTAGTTTTTCAATTAATTTCTAATTGAATGTATCATATCATATACACTTCTTCATATTGTTTGCTTGTTTCTTTATTTGTAAATGAAATAACATTTCTCTTGGTTGAACTGAATTGTTTTTCTCTCAAATAAGAGTTTGTGGTTTTCTGCCTACATGAATATGTATCATGGCAGTGGTGACAAAAAGTGTGATCAGCGATCATGTGAAAATGATTTCTGAATATCCTCTCCTTCATACACACAAACACAAACATGCAGAGGGTGGTGGCGGTCACCACAAAGGTTACCACTGTCGTCAGCACACCTTGCCTCTTCAGATTTAAATCACGCATAACCTGTTAAAAACCTGACAGACTCGACCTGAATAATTTAAATAACGGATTCGCAGAAATGGAGAAGAATCCTAAGACGTGGGCGGCACAGGCTATTATAGACAAGTTCTCCTTTCAAACTGGTCACTCAGATGTTATCCCTATATTAACGTGAACTGAATTATGACTCAAAGAATCAAACTTTCGTAACACTGCCTTCCTCTTCTCATGCACATGGCTTGTGGTTTGGTTCTCACAAGGCACTTGAAACCTAGCACTGCTGAATTGCACACTTTTTGCAAATAGTGTAACGGCAGCACAGTGAAATCAATGTCTGTTAGGGATACGTTAGACCTTTCGCTTGAACGAGCAACCCTTACTTTCCATTCTTCAGTTTACTTCCTTCTTATGATTTCATGTTCTAGCATTTATTCGTTGCATTTCAAAGAACACAAATGTAGGCAGCAGAGAAAGTGTCTCAAATGCCTCAAACGTACCCAGTGTAACCCTGCAGCTCCATTCTGGGTGTAAAAAATTTTAGTTTTTTGCAGAGCTGCTTTTGAAACTGAGACAATTACAGTGCTAAATGTTTTGGAACTGTAATGTAATGATTCAGTAGGGCTTCGTTTTGACCTCCTTATGCTTTTGAAGTCACACCTACACCCCTGTGTTTCTGATCTGTCAAAATCTTCCTGTCTTGTTGTAATCAGTCCTTTGTGTTTCATCAGCTTCATTTTCCTTTCTTCACATTGTTGTTTACATTTTTTGTCGACTTCAAACCACAAGCGCTACAAATGTCTTCTTTAAGTCCTGCAAATTCCTACATTCATTTGAAAAAATACTTTTAAAATTCTACTAACTATTAAGGTTAATTTATTTATTAATAAATACTATTAATCTGAACGGGAAAATGTATTCAGCATGGATTCTCATGTGCTTAAAAATACAGATATACAGCAGTTATTGCATCTTGTATTTGTAACCGACCTAGGTATGTTTGTTCACATCGTTTGTATGTGCAAAATGTGCAAAAACAAGAGTACAGTATTTTTACAGGATCTCTCAACTGTAAAACAGGTGCATTTTAAAGTGCCCCAGTGTCTAAGATTAAACAAAACCCAACCAAAACAGAAAGTACAAATGGCTCGACAGACTTGTCGAGCAAGACAGAACTAAAATTGGTCCTTTTGTCTGTTAGCATGTTTCACACCTTTTTCAGCTTACAGTGTATTTCTGAGCAGAGTTAACTCCACTTACCAAGGTGAGGTGCTGCTCCGATGTTAGTGCCTGACACTGACTTGAATGCAGACTGTGGTGTCAGATGAAAACACTTCTTCTTTTAAACTTTGCAACCACATCCTTGCCTAGAGAAAGCTATGATTCTACCAGTCTGCATGGACGTCACACTGTCTGCTGGAACCAGCACACAGCCTAGCGTACGTCTAGCTTGGTATAGAAGATTCAACTGACCTTTTCCTTTCCTATCGATAATCAACTGCTGTGTGAATACAGGCTATTCTTGTCTTAAATCAAACAGACTTTGATCTATCACCATGGGTTTAAAATTACAGTCCATTCCCAAACACTTACCTAACGTCACAGTAATTTACATGAGGCTACTATTATTTTTAACGTAGTTATATAGTGAGACGGTTCCCCAGACCTGGGTATGGGGAAGTTGATCGTAGATAAGAGAATGTTGCCATTTCCTGTGAAAGAGACACATATAAATAGATGTGTGTGAAAAAGAGTGAGAGAATGCTCTGTATGTTTTCAAAATCACAGGGTAAAATGGGAAAGGGCTCTTTCATGAATGAGCAGATTGTCTTAACCCAACAACAGGTGACAGCAGGGTTGACTGACTTCATTTAACATGTGTGGGTGCAGGTGTAATCAAGTCCACATTACACACATTTGCTTGTTTCTTTAGGAAGATGAGTCATTATTTGTATTTAATCCAATTTAATAGCAGACTGGGTACCAGATCCCAGCCAGTACACTTACTTTCGCCTTAATAATAAAAATAATAATAATAATAAGAAGAAGAAGAACTGGATTAAATATACAAAAACCATCAGAATATTACACACAGGACTGTTAACTAAACATTGCCAAAGATCAACTTAGCTGCTCATTCAGTTATATTCAGTTATAATGAAATTGCGAATTTTGTGGAAATGTTCCCTTTGAGGATGTTGAACAACACAGAAGTGTGATTTCACATGGCCTAGCCAAAGTTCTGCATTTCCATGTTTACAGGGGAACAAAACTGCATGGTTTGGTGTCTCCTATGCTTGCACCACATGAGAGCTTTGAGAGAGTTTGTAGGGGTGTTACGAGGCACAGCATTCATCATTTGATTCAATGTAATGAGTCTCAATTTGATACATTTATTAACACAAGCCAAAACAAGAAGTGGTTGGAAATGGTCCCTAGATCTTAATCTTAATATGCTAATGTTTCTACTTTCGGTTTATTAGAGCTGTAAACGAACACTGTGCTTTAGTGTCCCAATTTCATGTTCTAACCTTACAAAAAAAGTTGCTAATTAAAGTATGCTATTAGTAGGGCTGGGCAATTTGATAATATTTTATCGTATCAAGATCAATTATGTTATGATGATACACAATATGCTTTTCTAAGCGCATTGAAGATATCGTAAGTGCTTAATAAACACTGATCAACTTCAGGTTTAATTACCAACAGTGTATTTAGACTGCTTTAATTCGATAAAATCCTTGTATTCAGAAAGAGAGAGTATCTGAATATGAAACTTTTAAGAATCTGTTGATGCTGATGTGTTTAGCCTGCGATTACATGTACCGTGATAAATATTGTGTATCGTGAAAAATGTTTTTAAATATGCTGATATTTATTTTTTACCATATCGCCCAGCCCTAGTTATTAGTAAGTGTCTTTTAAACAAGCGAGTATATTTAGGGACCCTTGGCTTATACTGACGACTATACGGAGAAGTATTTTTGGTCTATACATAAAGTTTTAGTAAACTTGGCTTGTGGTTTAAAGTGGGACAGATTTCAGAGAGGCTACATGATGCAAACTACATGATTTAAGTTCTTATGCTCCTATATTTATTTATCCAACTAGTATATAACTAGCATAAAAAACAGCATATATCTAAGTTCGCTTTTAGTATATCTGAAGTACAACATGAAGAAGATGGGTGGATTACACCTACACCTAGAAAATAGTTAGTCCTACGAAGTAATGAAATTTACATTACATTTACAAGTGTACTACTAGTTTATTGATGTTAGTTTACTTACCTCATAAAGTATACCTGGAAAATATACTTCAGCTTTGCTGAAGCAAAAGGAACTTAGCTATAGAAGCCAAGGTAAATTAAATTGTTATCTAGCAGTTCTCAGGTTGATCCAATAATACAAGCTTGCTGAAACCTCTTTTGAAAATCCCCATATACAACTACACAGCGCCTAGTGTATGCAAACCCTATTACTCTGATTTTACCGAAGTTAAGTAATCAGCTTGTGTAAATGCCATGTGAACGATCTTATCTGATTATAACACGGCTAAGGTTCTAATCAAAGTTAGCATCAATCGATGTTCTACCAGTTTGAGGCAGGAGGTGAACTTGTAAACAGTTGAATTAGCTTTTGAGCTGTCCCAGATGTTCACGGCAGTTTTTCTATTCAACATTATTTCATCTCTATGTGTACAGTTGACTACAGAAACTCTCATTACCAAATCACATGTTTTGTTGAAGTGAAAAGAAATAAAAACAACCTCTGCAGCAAATTGTTTAAAATAACATCACAATATTTCCTTTGAAAAGTGTGGCCTGTGCAAAGGTTTGCACACCCTTCCAGTTGTACAGTTACAAATAACATCATTAACCTCAGTTGGATCTGGATCTTATCTGAAAATGAAGGTAATTAATAGGTACAGCTCAGGAAGATATCAAAGACATCAAAGTACTAACTTGCTTTTGTTTCCACTGTCTAAAATATCATTAAAAATGTACAATTATCAAGACAGAATTCTAGAAATGACTGTTTATTTGCCTAATTAAAAAACACACACATAAAAAAAAGTTAAACATGGCAGGGACACAAGTAATGGCACATAAATACATAGTTTTTTCCCCCAATATGTTCATTTGTAAATTAATTAGAAATTGTGCTATAATATATGCAGCTTTTTTATATCTAAGTTTATTTAAAATTATTAATATTATTATAAGTATACCTTCATTAAAGCTTCAAATTAAAAGTTGATTTCCATTTTTAAAAACTTTTATTTTATTTTAATTAATAAACCATGTAGTTTTCACACAAATAGTATAAGTATACTTGAGAGGTAAAACAAAATAAAAGTTTTCAAAAGTTATACTTTTATTGCCATACAGTTAAATGCACTTAAAATGTATTCCTATTACTCGAGTATATTTGGGGAAATAAACCATGCCATGAGGTCTCACCTTAGCTCTCAGACCTCTTGTTCTTTAAGGTGTTTTTACTTTTGATCCATTATATTACAGAGAGATCTGTATTTGGGTTTATGCTACCCGTCAGTAGAGCAGTAGAGCAGTCTTTTATCATGTTAAGGAGACGATATTAAAGGTTAATTTTGCACCTTTACCACCATAAACCTGCAGTTTTGTCCGTGTTTTAGTTTTTAAAGACGGTAATGAGGCTCAGAAAGCCTGCAGTTAGCGGCTGCTCGCACATCCGGGTACTTCTTTCAGGCTATGCGTTGTCATGTGACGCTTTTCCAGCCATCTTGTGGAAACGAAAGAGAGACAACTTCGCATACAAACTCAGCGCTGTCAGTTAAAAGCAGAGGTAAGACAGCGAGGTAGAAGCAAGCGGTTTTGCTGGACAATAAAGCTTAACTGGTAATACGTCGATTCTGAGTGATACAGACCCACAGAGTCAGGGGATGGAGATCGTTTAGCCGCGGTGTTGTGACCCGCATGGTTGCCTGGCCTTGAGGCGCCGGCCTCGAGTAGGCGAGGCTGCCGCATCGCGATTAGAGAGACACGCATGGGGCAGAGTCGGACAGCCGGCAGCTAACGTAGAGTAGCGCTATGCTCATGAAACCCCTCATTAAGCTAGGCCGCGTCGAGGAGCGTGGAGTTACGGATTAACCAGCTAACTAAACTCGTGTCAACCCTCCTCTACATGATCTCTTAGCTAGCTACTTAGGTTTTAGGAGTTTTGACACCTCTGAATGTTGTACAGTTAACGCTACATCTTGTTAATGGGGACAGACGAGCTGTCGTACAAAATGCAGTTAGTTCAATGCTGTAGGTGGCAAATTCAGCTCCAGAAAGTAAAACAAATCCGCACAGGTATCTAGCTATCATGTTTAGACTGCTTGGACCTTTTTGCTGTCGCAGCAGAACCGTCCAGACAGTGGGAACAAAATCCTGGGGGGGATATGTGTCTACTTTCTGGAAGTGTATTTGCCCCTCTGGCTGTAGCCTAGCTAGTTAGTTAGCTAGCTAGCTAGCCTAGGAGCTGAATGTGTGTACAGTCATTAGCTACCCTTTTAATTCCGCCAGGTTCGTGCAGCATGGCACAGTTAACTAGTCACCGCCATGTTCAGGTTACTTTAGCTAGCTAGCTATCTATCTAAATCCAGTGGAAGTGTATTGGGCGCTCAGTTTTGGCTCTGCTACTTAGATAGCTAGCTAGTTGGATTTGGCCTGATACCTGAACAAGCAGGCGGGCTACCTGTGTAGCTAGTGCTGTAGCTACATCTCTGTGGACCCGAGCCAATAAAGCAGCTCCTAGCTCTCATTCTTGTGTGACAGTTGGGTTAGGTTACATGGTGTGTTTCGGGCAGGTGGTCAACAAAGATGATGAATCGACAGTCTTGCCGAGTTTTCCTTCAGTCAGATAGGTGTGCTAGCTAGACAGTCTGTTAGCCAGCATATTGGCTAGCTCTGGTTGACATCTGCCAGTTCCGTCCAGCTAGCTAGCCTAGCTATGTTCAAGATTTATGCTTAGTTAGCTAGCTGACACTGTCAGTGGGTAGCGGACTAGTGAAGATGTGACCTAGCTGAGCAAATCTTACTGCAATACTGTGTCTCTTTTAGTCGGTTGTCTCGGTTTGCTGACTCGGTCAGTTGTGTGGAGCTATTTAAGACCCACTGTAAACACGGTCGATAGCAAGAAGCTAGGTATCTAGCTAGCTAGCTAGCGAGTCTGTGCGGTCTTGGGTCAGCTGGAGAGACCCTTGCTAGCCCCGATTAGCTAGTTATTTTACCCCCTTGACTGTTTTAGGCTTATACTTTAGTGCTTTGGTGATTCAAGCCATTTCTGCTTTGACAAAGTGTGGCAATGTGGTCATTAGTGACACGTAGCTAGCTAGCTAGCTAGCTAGCTATCCGCCAGGAATGTGTTTAGCGTGGGAGTTGTTAGCTTTAGAGCTAACAGCTGCAGAGGCGGTAAAATCAGCTAAAGTAGTTTGACTAATTACTTTCCACAGTCTCTGCTCGTACACAAATCATTGACATCCAGCTTCTCATGGAAATAACACGTCTTAGGCATAAGCATGGTTGTGTAGCTCCATTAACATTATCCATAAACGGTACACGTGGTTTAAACCCCAGTGGGCAAGTTAGTCAACGTCACTGTTCAATTTCCAGTCAGGGTTGAACACATTGTGCACACTTGACACTTTAAATCGAGGCTTGAGTCTGTGTGTGGCTCTGTCTAACACTTTTTATACTGTCTAGAGCATGCTATTATAGCAAATGACCCAGTTTGCGTGTTAAAGTTGATGAAACATGCTCCAGCACTTTGCTGGTAGATCATCCTTGTGGGACATTAAATTGCATGGTATCATACCAGTGTAATATGCAGGCCATTAAAGCCCTCTGTGTTCAATACAGATGTCTGAGAACACCCTTCCTAATTGGGAGAGTCCTTAAAATAGCTCTGGCTGCTGCATTGGTGTAGGCTGCGCTGAGGAGAGGGAGACATTGGGGTCACCCTTTTAAAAGGAACTGAAATATGACGTCAGGACCCCTGAGATCATTAAAAAAATTCCTGTTCTAAATGTTTATGAAAAACTGGCCATTGACCTAGATCTGTCAGGTGTTATTAGTTTTGAGGTGTTGTCAGAACCTCTTGAGACTCTAGATGGTCTTAAATCGTGAAGTTATGTAATGTGGGCTGGCAGGACAGGATGATTCAGAGACTGAAATTAAAACGTCTTGCTAAGCTCCAAATGCATGAAATATAAATTCTGTCTTCACATTGTCTGTTTATTTTGAGCTACTGTCTGTTTATTTTGTGAAATGCCTGGTTAAATCTCTGTTGGTTTTATCTAATTAGTTTGTATGCATGTTTATGTTTGGTACCGCAGCTATGTAAAGTAATTATGAACTGCTTATTGAACTGCTCTTCAAGACTTGGGTGAAATAGTACCACCTGCAAAGTAATTGCTTGGAATTTGGACAGACATGAGTCCTTGTTAAAATGTTCAGATTTCTAAGACATCTAGTAATTACAGCCAGTGTATTTTTGACTTGAATCCTCAGCAATGCCATGCTGTTTCTTTAGTGTTCTGTCAAAAAAGCTAGGTAATGCAGTCATACATACAATTCTAGACAAGATAAAGTCAGTTGCCCTTAGTTAGTTCCGGTTTCACCACTTTTCGTTTCAGTAACTTAAGGTTAGAGTTGTTTTGGTATACACATTGTTTTGGAGCATTTTGTCTGTACCAACTTTTACAATCACAGAAAGACGACCTATAATGATATTGCGTTAAATGACTTGTTTTGACTTGATCTGATGTCAACAGTGATATTTAGTCAACTGTAAACTGTTCTGCTGTAGTAAATTAATTCTGTTTGACCTCATTTACCATTAAATTTCAAACGGCTGCTGATGCATCGTTGCCGGACAGATTGTAGAAAAGCGCCGGGCAACATCACTTAAGAGTAATGCGGGGAGAGAGCACAGGAAATTGTGGCAAAGCGTTGTGTGGTCACTAATGGTAAAACGTAGCCGTAGTTGAAGTGCTATTAGACCGCAAAGCTACTTGGAGCCCCTACCCCAATTCCGATTAACAGTTGAGCGTTTATATAAGCTGTTTGAGTTGTCTCTGAGTTGTCTCAGTCAAGTGACTACACATGCTGTAGTATCTTTCTAAGAGGAAAATGTTAACATAAAGTATTAATTTTCATCTGTAAGGTATTGGATGAAAGATTCTCTGTTATTGCCATTGATCTGTTGGTGTTGACCAGAAGTGCAAATATTGGCATTGTGCAAAGTACAGAGCGTCACCAATAAATAAGACAATGAATATATCCATGATAAATATAGTGAATATAACTAAATCTTGGTCTGTATATAGATAGATACATATGTACATTTCTTCATAAAAAATAGTGTTTAAAGCCATTTCTGAGTAGTCAGATAGATGGGTATGATCATGCAGAAAAATAAATATTGCCCGTAAATTAAATGTCAGACTTTTGGTGCATCTGAATAACCAATCGCCAGTAAAATGCTGAAGTTACTTGTTGAACAGTTAACATTTTTATTTTATTTTATTTATTTTATTTTTTTTAGAATTTCTAGGAAAAATGGCAGAAACCCAGACACTTAACTTTGGACCAGAATGGTAAGTATTATTGTTTATTATTGTGTAATACTTATAAGCGTCCTATTAAGGAGGGGAACTACATGTTTTTCAATGACTGTCTGATGTCCTTAAACTCGTCTTCTTTCTCTACGCATCTCAGGCTCCGTGCTCTGTCTGGTGGAGGGGGGAGCAGCAGTGTAGCTTCTCCTCCTCTTTCACCTGCATTGCCAAAGTATAAACTTGCAGACTATCGCTATGGGAGAGAAGAGATGCTAGCACTTTATGTAAAGGATAACAAGGTAAAGAGAGCACTTCCTGTTTGTCTGTGTTTTTGATTGAATATGTTAGTTATTTGTTTTGTAATAAATACGTTGAGACATGTAACATAGCTTTCCCTGTTGTTTGTATTGTAGATTCCGGTAGATCTACATGACAAGGAGTTTCTGCCTATTTTACAAGAGGAGCCCCTACTGCCTCTGGCCCTTGTTCCATTTACAGAGGAGGAACAGGTACGTTCAAGCAATTGCCACCTGCCAGACTCAATGCAGGGTAACACACACACAGAGTAAGTGTGCACAGTAGTCTCATATAAGGAACATGTTTCACAGATATGAGAAAGCTTAGCCACATTAAGAATGTTTTCCTCTAGCAGTTGGTGTAGCAAACTCATCACACTACACCAGCAAGAGTCCTTGGACATTTACCTACCCGTGTAATATGAGTGTAATGTAAGTCGCTCTGAATAAGCTTTTCTGCAGACCTTAGTTGCACAATTAGCATTATTCATGCGCACATGCTGAAAACTTGTCACATGTCAGTCAAACAAGACACACGAGTAACAGAGTTTTGTTTTCAGATCTGTTGCAACTCTAGAATTTACAGTCACGCTTGTTTTATGACCTACTAATCAGGCGTGATCAGTGACATTTTTTAACACTGTCTGCTGTCTATCCTACTATGTAATGTCTGTCTTTTAGTGTCACATGACACTATTGTTTTTTGGCCTTTAGCAGTATTGATAAAACAATTAGACTGCAGTGAATGTCAATTGAATGAATGTAATTGCTTCTGTGCTTTGAAACAGTTGGGGCTGTCAACATTAAAAGGAATAATTATTTGGTGTAGTTAATCACATTCATCTTATTTACTCAGCTTTTGTTTGCATTTTTTTTTTTTAAAAGTATGTTATTTAGAGCTGTGTGGATAGCGGAGGAAATTAGCTCTGAATAACTGAATGTGTTTATTCTCACAGTATGAATGCAGGGTTCACATGAAACATCATGTCAAGATTCATGTTTGACTTCATATCCGTTGTGTGAACTCCAGTCATGTCCATTAATAGTATCAGAGGCTGCATCATTTAACTGTATGATGACTGTAATGAATCACATATACATATCGCCGTTGTCACATAAAAACCTTGTGTATCAAAAAATGTGAACTTTACAGGAGATGGAAAAAACCTTATTAACTTTTAATGGAGGGCCGTGTAAAGATTTAATTTCAGATCTTTTCAGAGTGTGTTTAACTCATCCATTCCTAGTTCATAGTATGTCAGAAAGAGAAACACAGAAAAAAATGGAGATGCATGGTGAGGCAGCAATGATATACATAGTCATTGGTTCCAGCTCCTCTGAGACTGCAGTCTCAATATTGTTCACAACCTGTGGAGTCTTGTTATGATGGGAGCTCTCAAGGGAAACTGTAGCTCTCTGTTTTGCTGTAGGCCAGAGCACACCCACCAGACTTTCGAAGACCACAGCAATCTAATGTTTTAAAAAGTTCTAAAAAAAACAACAACTTTGCAGATCCTTATTATTAGAAAAATGTGGAATGTTGAACACATGTTTTAAGCCTCATTCAGACCAAGTAATGCTATGTTCGCATGCTAGTCTGGAGATTCTACTTGGAATTATGGAATTACGGAGGTTGGACTTACGAGCTTGTCCCTTTCAAGTGCTTTATTGTTGGAGCGACCTGAAAAATGGCTGCAAATGTTGCGTTAGTTTCTTGTACCACACCAGTCAATTTGCTGTGGGTCAAGTTAAGGGGACCACCTAATTTGCACAGTATCTTGTCAACATCTTGGTTTAGAATTGTATTAGCACTGCTCAGCTCTCCTTGTGTGTTTCCACAGAGAAATTTCTCCATGTCTGTAAACAGTGCGGCAGTGCTGCGTCTGACCGGGCGAGGAGGGGGCGTGGTTGCAGGGGCAACTCGAGGTCGAAGTTCCTCACGTGGGCGAGGTGCATACCCTTAACCACACTTCCACTTTCCCCCCCAATTCTGAGAGAGAGAAATAGGGAGAGAAGAATGTCTTTGAAGTGTTCTGATTTGGGCTTTTTTTGGGGTGGGGGGGTTTAGGGTGGCATAGATGATGCAGTGAATTGTCAGCAGAAAGCAGTGAACTGAGATTGAGATTTTATTTTCTCTCCTCCTTTATCTTTGTTTTTCTTTTCTTGTGCTGTAGGTTACCCATGTGTGTCTGTAATTCATGCAGTTTATATGTGTGGTTTTGAATGCAGGAAGAGGAAGAGGAGAAGGAGGTTTTTACCAAAGAAGTTTTGATGACGTGGAAGGAGGGTTTGGCCGTGGTGCGAGAGAGATGCATCGCTCTCAGAGCTGGGAGGAAAGGTACTCTATTCACACGCCAACCGATCATACTCAGTCAGTCACAACTGCAGTGCAGAATTACATTTTCTGTCCATCTAACAGTAGTTGTCATTCATATTAAACACAGAACCCCCCCCCTTGTCGTCTTGATCTGGAGTAGCCTGGATATCCATTTTATTTTATGGAGATGTATAAATATTGTCTTTAGTGCAAGCTGAAAAAATTATTAATCGGAAGCCTTTTTATTATTGATTTCATTTTTTTTTATTCAGGGGAGACAGAAGGTTTGAAAAGCCAACTCGAAAAGATCCAGGTAAGAATGTGGGAACGTACACTCGCACTTATTAAAATCTGAGTGTCCCATGTGAATTGATCATTTGTAAACTTTCTTTGTAAAATCTTTGGTAGATGGAGCTCCAACCCACTTTCAGCTCAACCACAGTAAGTCTCTACCACACCAACACTGTTGCAATCTAAAATGCATTGTTCGCCCCAGATTTAATCTGGGTTTGACAAACTAGCCATAGATGTTCTTATTTTATGTCACGTTACTACAGCTTATCTAATATTAGTACTACACTTGTCTTTTCTGCATGCACTGTTTTCCATCATGCCGTCTCCACCTCCTATCTTTATGTCCTCCCTCCATCTCTCCCATTTTCTCTCACAGTACGGGGTAACTATGAGGACGGTGTTCCGGGGGGTTTGGCACGAAAACATGACTTTGCGCGCTCTGAAAGCGAGAACTGGCGAATGTCTCGCGATGAACAGAACGGTGAGGATGAAGAGGGGGGCGGCTGGCGGTTGGCGGGGTCCCGGCGCGATAATGAGCGGTGGTGCCCCCCGAGTCCAGGTGTGGACCCTGATCTCTCCCACATACCAACCCCCATCCCACCCCCCAGTCGCATGGTGCCTTTCCTCTGTTGTAATTCCTCTGTTCTACATTCATCTCTTCCCTGACAAGTCTTCTCTCTTTCACACATGCTGATAAGGGCTGGAGTGTTGGTGTGGATTTCAACAGAAATATGAACTCTGCTGTGTAACGAAGCACACTTTTATAGAGGTTATCAATTTCCTTGATGCAGTCAGACACAAAGCTTAAAGCCCCAAACACGCTTGAATCTTTTTAAAGCAAGGAGTTCTTTACATTGTGTCAGAAATCTCACAATGAATAGACCAATATAATTGCTCCAATATGACTTGGAATAAAAACTGAAGGGTTTTTACCTTCGCCTATAAAGTTGCCAGTAAACAGCTCTAATCTAGACAAGGTAAAGGCGGTCGTTTAGAAGTTAATGTAATCACACACACCCTCATCATTACGTTATTGTGTCAACATGTTGACTTGTGTCCAAGTAAGCTAATGATTGGCCACACTGATAGAGTCTCTCTCTTTCTCAGATGGGCCACGTTTGACTGGGTGGCGGGAACACCCAGAGCAGCGCCGCCGCTTCCCCTTTGACTCGCGGGGGGAGGAGGAACGCGGTGGGGGCTATCGGCGGGCCCGCTCAGGCAGTGGTAGCGTTGAGGACGAGAGAGACAGTCTGCCCGAGTGGTGTCTGGAGGATGCTGAGGAGGAGACTGGTACCTTTGACTCTTCTGGGGCATTCTTGTCTCTCAAGGTGAGCGGAGGAGAATTACAGCAAGCTTAGCTGCATATCTTATCACTAATCCATGTAGTGTAATGATTCCTTTTGAAAGTTTTCACATGACCTTGTGCCCAAGAAAACATTTTCAGGTAACTGCCATAATGGAGCATTTAGAGTCATTATTTCTTTTATCAGAAGGCTTCTAAGGAGCCAATTCTGGAGGAGGCGGAGCTAGAGTTCCGTCCACTGGAGGAGTGTGAAGAGCGCTCTGAGACCGATTACAGCGAAGCAGAGCATACCAAAGAGCCTGAATGCAAGCAACAGATTGCCAGGCATGAGGGTAAGGGACGGTAAAAACCCACGCAAATAATTCAGCTTGTTTTACTTTCAGTACTGATGTGAGTAGGACTTGGTTTAGGTCCCTGTAGACTGCATTGCTGAAATAACTGCAGCTCAACTTTCATTACTTTTTAACTGTAAGTGATTAATAGTGTTCTAAAGTACAGATATATATATCCCTCTCACCATGACGGTAGAGTTAGAACGCATCTTTAATTTGTGTGCAGACGGGAAGAAATCTGAAGAGGCCTCTCCGCCTCCTGTCCAATTACCGGTAGCGATCGCTGCTCCAGAAGCAGCCCCTCCAGTATCCCTGCCCTCCAGCCAGCCAGAGAGAACAGAAGAGCCTGAGAGACCAGCAGAGAGAGCAACAGCGCCTGAAATCAGAGCCACTACAGCTCCACTACAGACAACCCTCCCCATCTCCATACCACATACAACAAATACACTCAGTGCACTTACAGGTAGGAAATAACCCTTGATTCTTCCTAAGCTTTATAACCTATATTGAGAGATGATCAGATGAACAGTATTGGAGATTAACGTGAGCTACAGCAAAACAATCCCCCTCCTATTGTTATTATTTATTAATTTATTTATTGTGTGTTTGTGTGTGTGTGTGTAATTCTGTATTTTGGCTCTCTTGCTAAATTCAGCACCATATACCTCAACAGGGCCCTGAATTTACTTGCACATTTATTTCCACTATGTTGACACACACGTCATACCATTTGCTTATTAACTTGCTCAGTCTATGTTGTATTAAAGTAACTCACCTTTTTCATGTCTGTATATTTCAGATCTTCCATCCCCATCCCCCTCGCTGTTACCCCCACAGCCAGTAGCGCCCCAGCCCCAGCAGCCCAAGCCTACTGAAGTGCCTGTAGTGGTGCCTGCTGCTCTCTCCTTTAAGGGCATCATCACTCCCATTGGCCAGCCTACAGCCATTCCCCCTGACACGGATGAGGATGAGGGCCTGAAGCACTTTGAACAGGTGGGAGAGCTATACTTCTGTGTCTGGGTCTCTGCAAAGCTTTTCTGCAGAGTCATCTTTATGCATTTACTTTTTAATGTGTTTCTGCTGTAGTATAAATGACTCTTTACAAAGCTCACTTGCTTTCTGGAGAAATTTGCCTGGTGCAGTTGTTTATTTTTGCAGTTTCACCCACTGTAGACATCTTCAGTTCTCCAGTCAGTTTTTGACCATATTGCGTGACAGCACCACAAAGAGTTTAAGAGCAAAAGCTAAGCACGCTTTCTGAGAAGCTTGTGGTCTGTTGCTGCGATCTCCAAGCCACTTCTGGTTACAGAGTCGCGTGGCTTGACTTGGAAATGTTCAGAGGTGTAATGGCACTTCTTCTTTATAGTGTCTGTGTTGTTGAGGTTTTTGGTCCCTATTCTGCTTACTTTCAGGGTAAACACTCTATATACCCAAAAAAGGTTATGGGATAATTGAAACCTAGTAGGCATCAACTCTTGATATATTAAACTATCCAAGTTACTTCAGTACTGCAGAGTTTTGAAACCCATTGTGTGGGTCAGTAACATTTTTTAGTATTTAAGTGGTCAGCCTTGTTTGTGCTTTTTCCAAAATGTAGAGTGATAATTCACTGGTAAGGGAATCCAGCCTTGGATGGTGCATCATTGCCATGCAACAGATGGCATAAGCTTTTTAGATGGCCATACAGATATCGTGCTCTATGATTCGAATGCAGTAGTGGGTTCTCTCGTACACACATGGCATATTTAAAAGCTGCTTTAATAATACAGATTTAATAGTGATTTCTGATTCTGTTGCCAGACGTTAATTCACAATATATTGCCAATTTGCCGTATTGATATTTTGAAGAAAGCTTTGTTGTGGTTGCGAGAAATGTAGCTCGATGTTTATGGTGTGGTTCCTTCCCTCGATCTGTAACAGGAAGCAGAGAAGATGGTGGCTTATCTACATGACGGTGGCGTGGATGATGACCGTTTGGCCGCTAAGACTGCAGAGCGGCCCAAACCTGCCGGCCTACCACTGTCCCACGAGGCTGCACTTAAATGGTTCTACAAGGACCCTCAGGGAGAGATTCAGGGTACGAACGGGTAGTTTCTCTTCACAATGTCTTAATGCAAGCAACTTTTGTCCCTTGTCCATTCATTTACTTCGTGTCTTTTGTGCTGCAGGTCCATTTAGTAACCACGAGATGTCTGAGTGGTTTCAGGCTGGGTACTTTACCATGACTCTGTTGGTGAAGAGGGGCTGTGATGAGGGCTTCCACCCACTGGGAGAACTCTTTAAAATGTGGGGTAGAGTGCCCTTTGCCCCTGGTCCCGCACCACCTCCCATACTGGTAATGTAGATGCATTAATTCTAGATCTAAGTCCTGCTTTAGGAATATGGTCTATTTTTACTGCTTGTCTCCTGATGGTCATTTCATACCGTTTCTGGATGATTCAGAAATCAAGTATGCTTGCTGTGTGGTGCTTTTAATCAAAATGACTGTTGGCCTGCATGTTGCTCTAGTACAAACCTAAAGAAAGGTTTAGAGCAGAGGTCACTAATGAGCAGGCAGCAGTCTGGGCCTGGATCTGTAAAATAAGTTACAGAAGTAACTTAAAGTTAAATAAATTAATTCACATGGTGTGCTCTAAAAAGCATTGTTTTATTTTTACATTTTACCTAGAACATTTATTTAGATCATCTCAATTGTTGACTACATAAAACATTGATGGAACTATTAATATAGCTGAATCATAGTGTAAGTTGGACGTTATGATGTTCTAGACCTTGGCTCAAGGAAAGTGTTTAACTGGGCCTTATTTCATTTTAATTAAACAACCTTGGTCTACTAGTTGGCCTGATGATGACTAATTAAAAAAATCTTTCAAACATGGCTAATAGCTACTCAGATGTTACCTGCATCATTTTTTTATGCTGTAAAAGATATTTGAAATTATGTGAAAATAATTTGTTTTTTTTTGTTTTTTTTTTACTTGTCTCTTGTGAAATGGCAAATGTCACAGAGCAGTTTTTTATGTAAAGTCAGCATTACTGTAGCCTTAGTGTAACATCTAGTTGTTGAAGTGTTACTGCATTCCTGTCTCCTTTCTCTTTTGTCAAGTTTTGATTTGAGACCCCTGTTCCCCTTTTTTTTCCTCCTTTCTCTCCTAGTCTCAAGACAGTTCCTCTTAATCTGTTGAACAATTTCACTGGTGAAATGCATTTGCAGTTTGGCCACCAGTTAGATCTTTGGTTTGGTTGCTCAAACCATTTCAAAGTGCTCGTCAGCCTTGTTTTGTAGCTGACACACAGTCCCAACTGCTGTTCATCCTGATTTGAATCGCCTGTATTTTAGTCTGTATAATTCTAATTTGGTAATTTATTATTTGGTATTTAAGGTTTTTTCATGTGATGCTTCTGTTCTTTTGTCCATCTGCAGAATCATCCTCCTCTGATCTGTATTGTTAAATTTAATATCTTTAAGAAATTCTTAAATTAAATTGCTCATTTTTTGGATTAAAAGGGGGATGCTGATCAGGAGCGAATGAAGAGGCAACATGCTTTAAGTGTATATCAGCTGCAGCAGTTGCAGTACCAGTACATGCTCAGGTGAGTCACATTCTCAGTTTCTCATTTCTTTTTAAATAAACCAGATTAGATTGCACTATACTGTTTCTCTAGTGGATTTTGTGAAGTGCTTGTGCTTCAAATCTGTTTTTTTTTTTTTTTTTTTTTATTATTCAAAAAAGTTATTTAAAAACAATGTTATACATTAATTTGTGTATTTGATATTTAAATATAGTTTAGAAATCAACTAGACAATAATGTTTACAATGTTTTGTATAATAATAACAGTTACACTTACACTACATATTTTGCTTTTGCAAGTATTATACTGGTACTAAACTCTTCTCTTTTAATGGCCCCAGGCATCAGCAGTATGCTCAGGCTCTGGCTCAGCAGAAAGCTGTGCTCAGTTCAGCACCTCCCCCAACACAGCAGCAACAGCAGCTCAACCTACTCCTGCACCAGGCTCTCAAGCTCAGGTTAGCCAGATGCACCTACTGTCTTAATGCACATATATATATATATATATATATATATATATATATATATATATATTTTTTGTTTCTTTTTTTTTTTTCTGTAGTTTCATCGCTCTCTTTCAAGCTAGTATTTCAGCTTTTCTGGGAACTATTGCAATTTTTTTGTACCCTTTTTTTGTAACACAGATCTCCAGAACAGCAGCAGAGCCTGTTGCCTCCAGTGACGCGTTCCATGTCTGTTCCAGATTCAGCTTCAGTTTGGGATATGCCGAACCCATCTACACAAGCGTCTTGTACCCCCAATCTTCCACCGGCAGCTCCTAACAGTATGTCAGCGTGATAGCATCATCTCCTAATACAGACAATTAGACACTTATTCCGGAGCTAAAAAAGTCTTAAAATACAGTCATTCACTAAAGAAAGGGGGACTCAAATGATCTGTAACCTTTTGAGTTAATGCCAGTGTGTGCCATCAAGTGAATGGTTCTCCTTTTTAGAAAGTTACATTATTTCCTCGTCTTGTAATCTCTGATTCACACACCACTGTGGGCACTAAATCCATGATTTTAATGCTGATATCAGTAACAAGTGGTGATGGGCCCTTTTCACAAGAACTGGAAACATGCATACGCCAGTTAAAATAATTTCCGCTATTGGATAACCTCAGATACACTTATCGTTTCATCTTACCATGAAATGTCTGTTAATTCAGCTTTATCTAGACTAGACTGAATTTTGATTAGATCATTTGATTATGGATTGTTTATCACTTAACACCTGTAGATGTTAAATTTGCCTGCTAATATCTAACTAATTACAGCCAGATGAACACACACATACCGGAAGGTTACCTTCTGCGTCTTCATAGTCTCCAAAGCCACTAGCTCCAGTAAATGAACACTTGGTGCTTTTCAGGGGAAAAATGTCACTGTTCCACTGAAAGTAGCTGAAAAGACACTGCAACATTTTGAAAAAACGATGTAGTCTGCAGCGCTAAACGCTGATTACAGACAAAGATTTTAACAGCAGTGTTTGAAATCACTACAGTCGTGGTTGCCTATATAATATGGAATGGTGTGCACAGCTGTGCTGTAGTGTTGAAGCAAATCAGCCATTTAGCCTTTTTATTACCACTTATAGTAAAGCTCTGCAGAGAACAGTAAATAGGTTTTAACGAGTGGACCCTTGTCAGTTCATTTCTTCATCCTTCCTTATTAGAGAAGAATGCCTTTTCAACTGCACTTATTTCACACCATTAAGTGCAAGCGCTTTGTTTGTCTTGCATGGGAATACAAGCTACACATGGCTTTGTCTGTGTCTTTGAAAAAAAAAAGGCTTTTTTAATTAGCTCTTAACAGACCTCACTGCTACCTGCATGTTTTGACTTAGATTGCTATTTTGTTTACAATGTCAGGCAGCAAAAAGCTTCTTTTTGACTGAAAGCCCACTTGTAGACATTTAGATGATTGAGTTTTTTTTTTCTTTTTCTTGTTTTTTTTTCCCCCACTTGTATCCCACTCACTAAGGTCATTAGCTACAGATCAAAAGAGTATCAGACAGGGTAGTGCATCTGCTGCTGACTCACCGCTTATCTACTGACACAAGTGTTGCTGATAAAAACTCTCTTTCTCTCTCTCTCGTGTCTGAGATAGTGAAGTTGAGTGAGTTGGGTGTTGGGAGTAACAGAAAGGCAAAATGTGACCCGTTCTGCTGTGTTTGGACTCGTAGCTGGCTATCCAGGCTTAGATAAGTTAGCTAGCTACCTAAACACCAAACCACATACTGTGTTCCAGCTAACTGAGATTCAAATCTCACACATTTTGGCCGTGTACTAGATGGACGCAGAACAGAAACATGACGCATCAGACATGTCATAATTTTAAAAATACTGTCCTCATTATGAGATACCATTTAACTATGTTTGTAAGTACTGTGATAAATGGTAAAACTGTTAAGTTATAAAGGTCTCCGAAAGTACAGTTTCAGTCTGCAGGATGTGAACATGGTTGCACAGTATCCTTTCTTCTGTAGTGTACTGAGAGTCATACTGAGAGTCATACTGAGGTTTCACACCATATCTAATTTTCTTTGTCATCGCTTCTTCCTAGTTTAAACTGCTTTGACTACCACAGACGACTTGTTTTTGCCCATGTATCCAGTACTTGTGCAAGTCAGATTTTAGTCCGTGGAGATCCTATCTTGAAAGACTTCAGAGAAGGAGATTTCAGATTCAGTGTGTGTAGTCACGCAATATCTTTGCCAATGTGCTACTTGACAGCTCTCCCCCTGCTGTTTTGGCACATGTTACATGTTGATATTAACTGGAGAAGTGTAAGCAAACTCCTGCCTTTCCCGGAGCAGTGCGGGAAACCATATTTTCACATTTTTCTTCGATTGCTGCCTGCACAACATCGCGTGAAAGTTCACATCACCTTTGTGGGATCTAACAAATGGCCCTGATTAGCTAGCATTACTTTGTAATAAAGAGGAAATTTCCAACTTTTCGGACTTGCAACCTCTGGCATTGCAAAGGAAAAAAAAATACAAGAGGTCTGATAGAGGTCTCATTATTCCTTTTTTATTTTATTTCTTTAAATAAATACATACAGTATATAATTATATACATTTAAATATATACATTTTTATGTTTTTTTCTATCATTCAGTGTCTACAATTGTTCTAATTTATGGTAAACATTGCACATAATCACAGGCTCTTCAGACAATAATAATTACATGTTCATGCATTTGATTAAAGGCTACTTATAAATATTACACGATTTTCTGTCTGAGAAAGAATGCAGAGGGCATGGAAATGAAACTCATAAGTAAAAATTTGATACATGTAAAATGTTGAAGCTAGAAGAAATTAACCAACATGTTAGTTCAGCAATATTTTGGCTTGCAGAAACAAAGAACCACAAAGTGGAAGTGTTTAATGTCTTCTGTGCAGAATGCAGCCTTCAGTTGTAGTTATATAGGAACAATATAACCCCCTGGGGGAAGTGTAAGTCAGTAAAGGCTGTGTACTCAATAAGAACATTGTTTAAAATGATAATTCTGCTTATGATACTTGTTGTCAATTTATGTTACCATGCTCATTCTCCATACATTACTTTGTTTAACTAGAACTACCAGTCAGTTTGTAGTTTTAATGTGGAGATTATAAATTTAATGTGTATTTGTTCATTCTTTCAGCTTGGGAAGGGGCCAGTGTGTGGGATCTACCCATAGAGACAATGACTCAAGCTTCTATTGAGCAGATACAGCTGGAGAAAGCAAAGGTTGGTCAAGTCTTCCTACTTTTTCACTTGCTAAGAATGAGACTGAAAAAATGGTGTTTAAGATGAGAGAAATATTTATCATATTATTTTGCAAATATTTGCAATGTATGTAGCAGCATCCCTAATGCTTGTGTTGAATAAAATTGTAGCCCAGTGTATCACTGTTAGGGTCTTAGCTTGTGGTTGGTACGTTAGCTTGGGGCTGACATTAGCTCATGGATAAAGCATACATTTTATATACTGTACTGTACATAAGTTTCATATACTGGGAAAACATTAGGTGTTTTTAATTGAAAAAAAGAAACATTACAACATCTTGTTGGCCTCATACCTACTGTCTTGTTTTCCTCAGCTGGAGATGGAACGGAGAGAGGCAGAGCTCCGGGCCAAAAGGGAAGAGGAGGAACGAAAACGCCTAGAAGAGGTGCTCCGGGCGCGACAGGAGGAGGAGCGTAAACGTCTGGAGGAAGAGGAGCTGGCACGGCGGAAACAGGTCAGAGCAGAAAGATGATGTCTCTTGGAATGGCATGGTCGTGTTGGCAGGCTTTTACATAATATCAGAGCTAGGGCTATTTATGACTTAAAAGAAAATGATGCAATAAAAACTGTTCTGAAATGCTTGAGTGACTGGTAGATGGATGTAAGTGTTTTCGACAAACAGTTTTCTTGGATTCATTAATTTTTTGTTTGAGTTTATGCTTAAACAAATGATGTTTGTCAGTTTATGCACTAAATGAGTCATTCATTTTTACATGACCATTTTCCAACCATGGAAACCATGATTTCTGTTTCCATGGTTCTGTTGACTGGTCTGCCATTTATGGTAAATAATTCAAAAAGTTGTTCAGGTTTCATCATGGATGGGACTAAACTCATGTTGACTATATATGTAAATATGTTGTGATATCCTTATATCACACAAACAGTGGATTCAGAATGGTTGTTTTGATTTTCATTTTGCACATATAGACCATATGGACGTTGTACAAGTACAAGTAAACTCTGACTGGCTCCGTTCTCCCCTTCTCGCTAAGCCCTGCATTCGCTCTAACATGCAGTGTAGTGGGGAGGCTCGCTGATACTGGGAGTTTATATACTTTTTGCAGGTCTCAAAGCATACTAATTTCTCCCTACATACAGTCCATATATGGACATTATGCAGCAAAACATTTTGAACTTTCAATTTTGTGTTACTGATGTCACATGGACCAACTTCCTTTACATATATCTGCCATGCGTTTTCTTCAATTTCAGATGTGCGTACTTCTTGAATGAGGTAATGTTTTGGACAGCCAATTTAGAACAGTGAAATCTGGGTCGGTGTTGCTTCTGATTACCTTTTATCTGATTTCTGTTGTGTGCCACAAAATGACATAGTTGCAGTCTGACAACTTTTTATCTTGGATTTATTTCTCCCTTGTACCTTATTGTCTCACACGTTCATACTTTACAGTCAAACACTTTAGTAGCATCATATCTATGAAATTGAATCCATGAGGGTCTATAATTAACATGAATTAATGCATCATGTTTTTCTTAAGGTAGTGCCGAAACACTTAGTTTCCTCTGTATGTTCATAGTGTTAGCAAGCAGCTACAGTGCCAGTGTATTTACCTCCTGCTCTGCTATACTCTAAATAAAATGGTTCTCTATAGTCATATAGATTCTTTGACTCTCAGCTTTAGAGGAACACTTGTGTGCTATATAGAACTGTCTACCACTACTCCTAAAAAGATCATGTACTATTTATGCTGTTTTTATTATATACTATACTAGTTGTCCAGCTGGTTATTTAAGTTTGTATTCTATATAAACCTATTTTGCCTTTTATTTACCCTCAAAGAACTGCCCACTTTAGCTCCAGCTGTACTGAATTAATATATACAGCAAGCAGTAGTTCCCAAAGTGTGATGTGTTCTTTAGGAGGAGGCACTAAGGAGGCAACGAGAACAAGAGGAGTCACAGAGGCGACAAAAAGAAGAGGAGGAGCGTCTGGCCCAGGAGGAAGCACTGCGCAGATTAGAAGAGAAGAGGAGAGAGGAAGAAGAAAGGAGGCAAAGGGAAGAGTTTCTCCGTAAGCAGGTGAGTTCTCCCATCTTATAGGATTCAAATGTCGTCCAAGCTGTCAAAGAAGTCTTGCTAAGACGGTGCTGCCTCGAAACGCATCTCTTTCCTCCTTCACATTGTTTAAACCTCTGCCTATATAATGCAAGATGTGGCAAGTAGTACTTGAAGTATCAGTGGGTTTGTATTTGGATCTTTTAGGAGGAGGAGCGCCGGAAGCAGGAGGAACTTGAGGCTCAGAGGAGGCGAGAGGAAGAGCGGCGTCTGGAGGAGGAAGCAGCAGCAGCAGCAGCAGCGGCGGCGGCTGCTGCAGCGGCTGCAGCAGCTTTGGTACGACAGCAGCAGGAGGAGCAGAAGAGAAGAGAACAGGAACTTCAGAGGCAGCAGGAGCTGCAGAGGCAACAAGAGGCTCAGAGGCAGCAAGAGCTCCAGAGGCAGCAGGAGGCTCAAAGGCAACAAGAGCTGCAGAGACAACGACAACAGCAGCAGGAGGCCTTGCGCCGTCTCCAGCAGCAGCAACAGCAGCAACAACTGGCTCAAATGAAGGTGAGGAGGATTATAATGTCCTTTTTCACACTAACCCTGTGCACGTAACTGCAAATTAGGACACCATTCTGCCTTTAGCCTATCCCAGTTGAACACACACATACACACACAGTGAGCATGTGTCCGGAATGGTGGGCAGCCACTGCTGCGATGCCAAGGAAGCATAGAGAGTTAAGGGCCATGCTTTGGGTCCCTACAGTGGCAGCTTGGCAAACCCGGGTATTGAACCCACAACCCTGTCATCACTAATCCAGTTTACTTAGCACAGTTTTTTTCAGTTAGGTAGTTTTGCCATTTCTGACCATTTGTATTAGTAACTGAAGTGGTCCTCATAAATGTATGCTCATGCTAGGGCCCTGCCTTAGTTGTGTTTTATTGGATGTTGTCTATAGTCCCCTGACTACGAGAGAGAAACTCAAGATTCCTGCGAATTTGTCATGCCCATCAAAAATGGCGGCCCTGGTGGTGTTCCTACTTGAACCTATAAAAGAGCCCTCTAGCAAAATATTTTTATGGTATAACATGAGCATTCTGTCCCACCTCACATGTTCTAGATGTTAAATATCCAATAAGGGTAAATAATTTTGTTCAGCATTATAACGTAACATCAACAGTTTAAGTGTGTTTTATATATACCAAGACATGCAGCCAAATACAGGCATGACCTTATGTATAAATGGCACGATCTAATAATAATCCAATTATTAAAAATACTGCTTATTTATAATTATTAATTTGTCCAGTTAGTTTTGAGCCTGTTAAAATGGATGTAGGCATTAATTAATTTAATTAATTAAGTGTGAAATTCTACACCTCATTTCAAATTCATAGGTTGTGCCACTGTCAACATACTATTTGACCAATATAGTATTTTGGCTTTATGTGATAAAGATCTGAATCAAATTCCGTTGATTCCGACGTTGGTGGGGATTTTCTGTTGCTTGAGAGTAAAGATCTGTGGATAAAGGCCAATTGAGTTTAAATTATGCTGATCCACAGTTGACTTAGATAAACCTCTAATTATTTTGTGAATATTAGATTTGTCAGATGTGGTGATTCTTTTTTTTTTTTTTTTTTTTTTTTCCCCCTCTACCCCCCCCCCCCCCCCCCCCCCCCCCTTTTCGGCACTCTCCAGCTCCCATCTTCCTCTAAGTGGGGTCAACAGTCAGCTGCTGCCTCTTCCCTTACCCAGTCGCAGAACACTCTGTCTCTTAGTGAGATCCAGAAACTAGAGGAGGAAAGAGAACGGCAGTCTCGGGAAGAGGTAAGATTATCATGTTTCAACATCTGACATCTGATTAACAGCTAAAACTAAAACTGAATTTTGTGATGGTGTGATAAGCCCAGCAGAACACAACTAGAGTTTGTTGCATGTTTATACATGTAAGCATTTTTACTTCCTTCTGTTGAGGTTGTTTTGTTACTGGAACTGCTTTCTAACTGTATTCCATTGCCTTGTGGTGAAGCCACCCTCTTCCTGTTTATGCTGAAAATCAAATTGAGAACTTTTATTGATCTTTATTGATTTCTTAGACAACCCATTTGGGATATGGTAAAATAGATATTCCTAATAAATTCCTCGGCCAGTGTAACGCTACCACGTTTTACATCGGGGGAAAAAAAAGGAAAAAAAAAAGAATATATGTGCATATGCTGTACTTGGTTTTCCCCACCTCTCTATGAACGTGTCTCTTATTCTTCTCTTGTAGCAGCGACGCCAGCAGCAGGAACTCCAGAGGCAGCAGCAGCAGCAACAGCAGCAGCAGCCCCAGACCAAGCTCTCTGGCTGGGGAAGTGTGGCCAAGCAGCCTGCTGCAACCAAGTCTCTCCTGGAGATTCAGCAGGAGGAGGCCCAACAGATGAAGCAGAGGAAAGACCAGCATCAGGCTACGGTCCCACAGCCAAACCGCACCCAGAATAGAACCGTGAGTTCTGCACCTTCTCTTCACTCACTCATTCACTCCCTCACTCATTCATTTCCCAGTATTTTCACTACATTCAGGATATCTGTGGAAAGATCTGAAGTTTCAGTATAATAAAAACTTTGGCTAGTTGCAAACGGCAACATTATGTATTTTGCTTAGGCTTAGGTTTTGGATTAGGCTTATGGGCTTTCTCTATAGTTGGGGCTACCTTAACATCTTGCCCAACCTTTGGGGCTCAGATTTATTGTATAATAATGTGTGTGCATGTTTTTAAACCAAGTATCTCCTATTATTTGTGTGCAGGTTTTGACCTCAGTATGGGGTTCTGTGAGTAACACTGGTTCTCACTGGACGCCAGACAGCAGTATCTGGGGTGACACTCAGAACTCTAACATGGGCTTCTGGGACGATGCAGTTAAGGAGACTGTTCAACCTACACCCTCGCGCAAGAGCAACGCACAGAAAAACAAGGGAAATGCTAACCTCAGGTAAACAAACCCTGCTCTTGTGTGTTGTAGGAATGCGTGTGAAGAGAAGTTGTCGACAGTTTGGCTGGTATTTTATCTAGTTTTAGACCGAACAAGCCGGACAGTGCAATATTAATCAAGATAAATGCAGTTGGATTACATCTTCCCCTCTTCATCCTGTTAAACACTTTGTGTCTGGAACAGATACATTAGTAGATGTTAATAAGGAAGCTTTATACATTTGCAAGATAAAACAAAGCCTGCGTTTTATGTGGCCATTGTTGTCAGTGTGGCAAACATGTTAGGCATCAGTTGGCACCACAACTCTCTTAAACTAGTTATCTGTGTCTTGTTTTTTAAAGCTGATAGCAAGAATGACTCTGAGAAGCAGTGAGTTTGTAACACTCTGGTGAGAGCCTCTTTCCCTCTGTGACGATTGTAAGCTTAAGAAAAGCAGAGATTTGTTTTCCCTCGACTTCTTTTTTTTTTTTTTTTTTTTTTTTTTTTTTTTTTTTTGAAGGTGCGTCTGTGGTTTCCTGTTTAAAATGACTGTTCATGTGTGAAAAGTGTTATGCCTCCTTTTTTTTTTGTGCCAGCGCAGGCTAACCATTTTCTGGCTTTTTGGTGTTTAATGTTTGCTCTTACACATTGCCAGTTACTGAATAACTAAATGGGTAGTAAGTCAAGGTAGTTTATGTTCTATACTAGGTTCTTAAAACCAAGCACTTTTGCCCCTCAGCATGAATGAGCCCTTTGTAGGCCTAGTTGATGAACCACCACACCACCATATGCTTGGGCATATATTTTATAAGTAATGTTGTTAATTCTTGATGTGTTCTAGTTTTGTGCTGAATTAATATTTTTACACTAATAAGCATCTCACAGACCCTCCTGATACTGTGATATTGTTGTACAGACCTAATGTCAAGTCAAGAGGCTTTTATTGCTCAGAATGTGAAAAGGGTTGAACATTGTAGTAAGAGATTTTCTGTCTCTGCTGTTGTGTGTTACAGTAATAGCAACAGTGCGAAATCCAGTAAAAAAGTGGAAGAAGAGGAGAAGCTGCTGAAACTTTTCCAGGGAGCCAATAAGACTCAGGACAGCTTCATGCAGTGGTGTGAGCAGACACTACACACACTCAACACTGCCAACAATCTTGACGGTAAGAGATTCATTTCATAAAGGTTCAGTCACAGGTATTTTGTGTCTGCGCACAACTACACACAGGGACAGCCCCAGGCATAAACAACCTGCTCTTGCAAGGTGCCACCTAAAGATAAGGAACTTCGTTTCTATGAGATTTCTCATATTCATATAGTATAAAAAAAGCACAGAACTCAAGCAGCAGTTTGGGGGTTTTTTTGTTTTGTTTTGTTTTTTTGGTAGATGCTGGCATTCTTTTTGTGTGCGGTCAGGTTGTGCTTCTCACAAATGTTATATTGGTGATCACACTGGATAGCAAAGATTTAAAAGGTTGTAGGGGAGCCTTATGAACGTAGGAGAAATGCCAAGCCTCTTGACCTAATTCTTAGCCTGTTATCCCTTCCTCCCACATTCAGAATTAAACCCAAGATAACCTGCAGCCCAAATCAGCCTCCACAGAGCAGGTGGAAATCATTACTTTATTTTAAGATTACTAAAGATTAAAACAATATAATTCTGTTATTGCGTTTTTGAATCTATAGAATGTAAACTTTTATTGTTGATAGATCTCCAGGAGGGACAGGCTGCTTGGTCACTAAGAGAGCTTGGTCTGGGGCTGCTGCTTATAACACTTGTCTTGCTTATGGAATTCAAGCCACAAATGTCTGTGTACTAAACAGTGTAAAATACTACAGCAGCGGTAAAACTGCATTCAGCAGTATTAGATAAAACTTTAGTTTAGCTTTGGTTCACATGCGTGCCGAACAATCTGTTACACCACTACCTGTGGCAGTTAGTTCTTTGTGTATGAAGGCGCGCCACACTCTCTTCTTACACAATAGATGTTACAGTCTGCTCACAGCAGACGAAAGAACAGAACCACACACCTGGCTAAAATCAACGGCTTTTCTAAAACACACACCAGTAAACATGATGGGCAATATCAAGATCATCAAAAATATTGAGGTCATGTCCATATGTTCTATGATAAGCCAATAACATAATTGTTGTGACAGGCCTACGTAATATTAAAATAGCTTTATAAAATGTATAATTTTCCATTTTCTTCTGATCTATTTGTCTTGAAATGTCTACATTGTAAAAAAAAAAAGGATGAGAACTCAGTGTTGATTTGTATTAAGTAGTTTGCATTATCAAGATTGATTGCAGACAGTGGTTCATTTTGTGCTGTTTAAAACCTGGCTGCTAGATAGCAGTTTTGTACTTGATGTCTTCCCATTGTTCTGATTGCATAGGTCAACTTTTCTTATATTTAGATATTTTTTTCTTTCTTTCTTATTTATTTATTTATTTATTTTATTTTTTGATTGACGTATGCTTTTGACTGATCCTGAAGTAAAAAAAAAAATACCCAACATCTATCCATCTATACAAAAACTCATTATCCCCTTTTCTCCTCCTCCCTACAGTCCCGACATTTGCATCGTTCCTGAAGGAGGTGGACTCTCCATACGAGGTGCACGATTATGTGCGAGCATATTTGGGAGACACGCCCCAGGCCAAGGACTTCGCCAAGCAGTTCCTGGAGCGTCGTGCCAAACAGAATGTAAACCAGCAAAAACCTCTGCAAAGTCAACAGCAGAAAAATCAACAGGTCTGCATGTGTTTCTGGGTTTGTGGACTTGCAATTGTCCAAGCATAGCCTTATGTTGTCTTTGTAGCGCATGTTTGTGATCCAAATCAGTTTGAAATCGCCATGATGTGAAGGTATCAGATTTACATGTGAAACACTGTCTGCTTGTGCAGGAGTTGGGTTATGTGGGTTACATGGATGGCTGATATATCTTTGAGATTGACCTCCAAGAAGGATAGTATAATGTGTTTGATATGGGGGTCCTCACAAATTGAAGGGAATTTACCATACTTACATCTTAGCCTTTCCTGTTGAGAGAGCTGGTGATAAGAGAGAAGACATTTGCACGAATCGGTTATCCAGTCCGTGACCATGTGTGTGTGTGTGTGTGTGTGTGTGTGTGTGTGTGTGTGTGTGTGTGTGTGTGTGTGTGGTTTTGTACTCTGGTTTAGCAGGACTCTGTGTGGGGCGTGAACCAGACCGTATCTCAGGCAGTATTTCAGTCCAACCACTCCTCCATGCAGCAGCAGCAGCGCTTTGAGACAGTCACCTCGGGCAAGAAGAAGAAGAAACAGAAGATGGTGAGAGCAGATCCCAGTTTGTTAGGTAAGTTGACAGTTATAGAACAAGTCATCATTTTTTTGTTTTTTAACTGAATCTTGTTATTTGGCACAATCATCTCTTTTATTTATTTATTTTTTTGTCTTGTCAACAGGTTTTTCCGTCAATGCCTCGTCTGAGCGATTAAATATGGGGGAGATTGAAACTGTGGAGGACTTTTGAGACCTGTTGACAAACTTACTCCCCCTACTGACTATTTCCGTTCCCAACAGCTACGTTTTATCCCATCATTTTGTTTTTGTTTTTTACCTTTCTCCCTCATTGTCCGTTCATATCTCTTGATTCAGACCGTAAAGTTCAGGTGTTGGAGCCTCGTGGGCAAATGCCCAGCATTCTGCCCCAAATCTTACCCTGTTGCCACTTCAAGGAAATTACCACAAAAAAAAAAGAAGGAAACCAGCCTCTGCAAAGCCAGAGAGCAAAGGGAGTCCACGTATTACAAATGAAGGTCTGATTCTGCTTGAAAGCCCTGATCAGAGACGATTCAGCTGCATAATTTACTCTCATTTTTTTAAATGCGTGCATTCAAGAAGTTTATAGAGCCAGTTAGACAAAACAAACTATTTACCCCATTGTAATATTTTATTTATTGAATGTTTTGATTTTCCCCTCCACTTTTTTTTTTTCCCTCTTCCCCAATTTCCTCCCATTCTCCTCCTCCTCCTCTTCGCTGCCACGTGTTGGAGAAAGACGACGACAACGTAGGACCTAAGGACGTATAATCACCGCTGTCCTGTTTTAAGGACGTGTTTGAAAGTTCCAAGTAGTTATCCATTTCTTGTAAAATATTAGGCTGTTTAAAGAAATAACTTTCAATTCTGCATCTGTATTATAATATATGGAAACAATGAACCAATGGAGTCATACTTTTTTATTGCAGTATGGAAGAAAATAAAATAAAAGGCAGTCTTGGTGTGGGCTGTTCTACATCACATGGTCTCTTTATGGACACCTTTGTCTCTTTTTTTATTTATTTATATATTTTTGATCGTTCATATTGGAACTGAAACACGTGGCCTGGTTTTCGTTCCTCTGCGTGAAACATGGAGATCATTTGTGTTTCGTTTTCTCATGGTTTCCTGCTGCCCTAGTTTATGGACCGGGTAACTCCTTTAATACACATGTGGTAAGTAGAACTGCTGCTCTGTCCTATTCTCTGGCTCTGCAGACCGTTCAGTCTGTGCCTGTATTTCCTGGGTGCCTCTTAGTATAATGCAGTCTAAGCCAGAGGTGTGCAACCAAGGGCTAGAGTTATACAGACCTACTAGAGTTATACAGACCTACTAAATCTGTTAAGTAACAGTTGAGTTGAATCAGGTGTGCTTAAGCAGGAAGAGTACAAAACTGCAGAAATCCGGCCCTCCAGGACCATAGTTGTCCACCACAACTTTTCACCCTTAGCTTGCTTTGGTTATCAGTTGGACACAGCCAATGTCCACAATGCTGTAGTGTTGTTCAGGTGTTGCCCATTACTATGGTGCATGTAACTGGATATAACCATATTATAACAATATAACTTTATTGCCTGAAGTATTCGCTCGCCTGCCTTCACACGGATATGAACTTGAGTTATGGGCCTTGCTTTGTGCACTGGTGAGCAGTCTTGTTGGAACACTAAGGAGCCATCCCTAAACTGTTCCCGACAGTTAACTGGAATATTTAGTAGTGGGGAAATTTCACATCTGGACTTGTTGCACATGTGGCATCCCATCATGGTAGCACGCTGGAATTTGGAGCTCCTGGGAGTGACCCATTCTTTCACAATGGTTTGTAGAAGCAGTCTGCATGCCTAGGTGCTTGGTTTTATTTTTACCTGTGGTCATGTAATTGATTGGGACACCTGAATTCAGTGACTTGGGTGGGTGAGTGAATAATTAGTCAATTTAGTGTGTGTACTCTGTACTCTGCTGCTGTTTAGCCTTTTAAGTAGTCCTGTGTTTTTCTGAGATATTGAGAGACTCAGAGCTCCAATTTCCAATCTCCAATGTCTGATGGTGCATGGGTCTATTTTTGGGAAAGCTGTTTTCCCCATATGAATAAATAGGTTTCTAAAGTTTGCATCTTTTATGTCTCAATGATGCTCTTGCCAACCACATGGGGTACCGTTGCCTGAAATGTTATAGTATCAACCCATGTATATATATAATGTGTGTGTGTGTGTGTGTGTGTGTGTGTGTGTATGTGTATATATATGTATGTATATATATATATATATATATATATATATATATATATATAAATTTTTTTTTTTTTTTTTTTTAAATCTTAATATGTCCAATGTCCAAATGTATTGGGACACTAGTTCATTCCTTTTGTTGGAGTAAGCGTCTACTAAAGGTTTTTCTTCTAGTTTTTGGAGCATTACAGTGGGGAACAGTAGTTGGGTCAGGATGTTGGATGATCACCACCCCCACCTCATCCCAGAAGTATTGGATGGAGCAGCATCACTCCAGATAACACTGCTCCACAGCTCAATGCTGGGGGGCTTTATACCCCTCTATCTCAGACCTGGAATCAGGTAAGAAGCCAATAGATTAATGTTTGTCTGCTCTAAAGAGTCCTACTGTATTAGCAATACCTCTCTACAGGTGCTAGACAAACTGTCAACAAGATGCTTCATGCAAAGGGGTGTCCATAAACATTTTAATATATATAGTTTATATAGTAAACTGTGAGCTCCTCACATGGGGTATAAGACCCCATGCCACAATAGTAAATCATTAAAGCAGGGCTGTCTTAATTGTATTGTGTCATATTTGGAATAAGAGCATATACAATGACTGGCAACAAGCAGTGCAGCACTAATTGGTCTCAGACTGGGTCTAAAGTTGGACTAAAAGTGTCTGCTATTACTTTGCCACGTTGGTATGGTGTTTATCAGGGGCTGCAGCGTTTTAGAGAGTCTGTAAAAAGTTGAGATCATTCAGTAGATTTTAGTAGTAGTTGAGTCACTTACCAAAGATGATTAGGATGGACCTGAAGACTGTCGGAGTGGACGTTAACTGGGTGGGCTGTAAGCAGAGGTGTTGACAATGTCCACACTGTCCACAGATGGACCCCTCCTTTCTCCACCCTTTCTCACTACCTCTCTACCTCTTTGCCTACATTGCGCTCCTTGGTCTGGTAAGAAGTGAAGAGAAGTCTTCGACCCAGCCTAGACAACATGGCCTTTTGCAGGAGCTCCAGCACACAGTCTAGATTTCTTCTGCTAGCTGCCTTCGCCTTTTGCGTGGCTTTTGTACGGACAGGTAAGAACGGCCTTTCTCGACTGTTTGTTCCTCTGGCTTTTTTAGTAATGTTCAGCCTTCTCATCACTGTTTGTCTAAGTGATTGAATGATGCAGACAATAGCAAAGATGTCTGTATTGCTGGAGAAGATATGAACAGCCGTTATACTATATGTTTCAGCTCAGCTTGGTCCTGATGTTACTGTATTTGTAAGAGAGTTGTGACATTTACTAGGTGTAGGTCCAGAAAGTTATTTTTTATTATTATTATTATTTTAACCAGTTTAAAAGTTCTGTACACTCCTACATCTCTGCAGTAACACTCCTGTGAAACAGAAGTGGTTCTTCTATGGCATCACTCAGTTAACCATTTGAAGCACCTTTATTTTTAAAAATGAAGGACCAAAGTACAGGTTTATATACCCTGCAGGGGCAAATCCTGTGCTGCCTAAAAATCGCAAAAGCCATGCGAATTACTGTCTTTTTATACATTTGTTTCTCAGACACTGACTAAACACGGCTCTGGCTATAAAATGTGATATACTGGTAATATACCAAAAACATGTTAATTGAACTCTTTACATGTGTGTTGATTTACACAGTGCTTACTATTACACACACCTGTAACATTAGGCATTAGTTTTCCAGGTACTAGACAGGTATTAGGCCTGGTCCTGCACTACACAGCATTTTGAATGGAAATGGTCAAATAATAAAAATATAAATGTCAAACCAGCCCTTAGTGGTAACTCCACTAATTTGCGTTGCATTCAGTGTAGTTACTGAATACTACACCTTTTGTTAAACCTGCGGTTTTAAGATGTTGAAGATAGCCTGCATTATTTCACATGAATTTATTTGCAACTACAGAAGCTCATCTAAACTTTCTGTGCTTCATTTATTTATTTATTATTTATGCTTTCTTATCACAGCCTTTTGTAACAGTTATACTGCAATAACAATTAACAAACAATATCATGTGCAACTCCAGTATACGTGTCATTTTACTCCATGTGGTTCAGCTTTGAGAGGCCTCTGTTTCTCAGCAGTATGAATGCCGCTTACTGAGACTCAAAGTTTGCCTTTCTCTATAAAACGGCTCACTGATACTCCTTCATTAGGATTTTGGGTAAACAGCTTGAGCAAACGTGACTTTCGCTCACTATGTGCACACTCAAAGCACTCAGTTCTAGGAGAGGCCCTATCAATATGATGGCCCACATTTGAAAAATGAGAAAATGAGGGAAAAGCACTTAACCAAGTAAAACCTGAATAGTAAAGTTTCTTCACAAGCATCTAAAGCATATGCTATTAATGTTGGATGAATATTACCACAGTCTACATTTAGATATTTATCTGAATCTATAACCCAAGTGTACCCTTATCAAGAGAACCATTCACCCAACCCGTTTATTAAAAATGGAGGTGGGCAGTGGCTGTGGCTCAATTTTTTTCCACAGCCTTTCGCGTCACATTCAGTGACTCACTAGTTTTTCTCACACCGGAGTGCTGAGTCTGTGGATACGGGCCTGAAACACACAAAGAATGTTTGTGAGACACTCAGGAAAAGTGGCCCATCACCCGTGCTGATGCTCCTAGACAAGGTTACACAGGTTACGCACAGAAGCAGACAGCAGGACGTGGGTTTTAGGTTGCGGAAAATTCCCAAATGCAGTGCCGACTGGAGCTGAAACAGTGTCTTGAACATTTACTGCAGTGTAAACACAATAAAGTGTCAGTCAAAAGAAGCATTAAAAATGGAAAACTATTTCAAAAACAGGTTCCACTCAGCAAATCTACCACTTTGTGGGCAGCTTAGAGCTTAGATTTCAGAGGCCTACCTTTCAAAATTCTCCCAAAGAGCTCCAGAGGATTCTTCTGCTAGTAGCCAAGAAAAATTCCAGAGTATTAACAAAGCTTTATCCTTAAAGTTGATACTAAAGAGTTCTGATTCCTCCTCCAGACTGTAGACAGTTAAAGACTGTTTACTTCTTACGTCTCATAGAAAACAGTCCAATTATTCCAATCAATGACGGTTGAGTGTCACTGTACTGTATAGCAAGGATGGGCACCTCTAGTCCAGTCCTGTTTATTGCCAGGTTTAGTAGATCTGTTAGAGCAGGGAAATCAGCAAACTATGTTGGACTCCGGAAGAGATGTTAATTAGGAGACTGGCTGATTGAAATATGAATGAGTTCTCATAACGCTTAACATGCCGCCTGTTTATGGATAAAGTCCTGCTCTTCAACCAAATGAGCCAATCAGGCTTTCCAGTTATGTTACAAGCAGAGGAACCGGAGGTTACCTTAAATGTGTGTTCTCTATTTTCATATATAATGATGGAAAAAGTGGCAGATCGGAAAGAAAACCCCAGACAATTTCATGTAACTTTTTGTGTTTTGTGATGCAGCTTTTTAAAATCTAGGCGTCTATCTATCTTTATTTATTTATTCATTTTTTGGGCTCTTATGGTGGCCAACTTTTCTGGCACTGAACGAGCTTTGAGAATTACAGCAATAGACTCCAACACACTCCAACAACCATCTAGATCTTTTGTTTATCATTGTATGTATGTACTAATAATACTAATAATGGCATATAGCTAGTCAAGGAATAACTGCACAGTCTACAGTCCAGCTAAGTTGCTTATAAGTAGGGTTTAAAGCTGTTTCAATGACATTATTTCATTACTGAAATAATTGTTCTGTCTACACAATAAAAAAATAAAGGTGCTACAAAAGGTTCTTTGGGCGATACCATAGAAGACTCATAAAGAACCTTTTTGTTATAGAGATGTGACCTTTTAAATTGATGAAATAAAGAACATTTACAACAAGACCACATTTTTGGGTCTTTTACTGATTTCTTACAGTTACGCATCTATATGTTTATATGTTTTTCTTTATGAAACCAAAAGTTGTTCTATGGCATCACTCAAATAACCATTAGTAGCACTAGCATTAGTAGAGTGAAAGTCCAATGTAACTCAAGCCAAACCAAAAACAAAGCTGGCATCGTCCAATGAGGGGGTTTTATTTTATAATAAAAGTCATTCAATATTTTTTGTGGTTAGGAATGAGCTTCACAAGTGTAAAACGGTACATAAATAGCCAAATGAAAGTGTGCTATAATTAAAATAGTTTTATTTTTATTTTTTGCGTTAAATGTTAAATTTATTTACTTTATTTAATACCATAATAGGTTTTGGAATTAACCCTCCTTTATGGGTTGTGCTGTACTGTACCTTTCTGATGGAACAGAGATATAGAAGGAATCACTTCTACTTAAATTCTTACCAAAGCAATACAAGGCCCAAAACATTAGTCTTGGTCTCTTTGGCTTGAGTCAAAAATAAAGGACTCTGAACCAAAGTACACATCATTTTTAACGCAGACGCTTGAAATGCATGAAACTCTTGCACTGGTGAAGGGGGAGAGAAGCGAGCTGGCGATCTTGTGAATTGACCTTTTGTGCGTCGACTCTTGTAGGGCATGTCCTTTGTAGAGCCCTGACCATGTTATGTATTTATAGCGTAATATTCAAATCAATTCTGGGAACCGACTGAACACACCTTTTTTTCACACTCAATCGCTGTTTCACATTCACAAACATACATTCAAACTCTAGCAAGCGATGTTCTCCAAACCTCAGAGCAGTCTGTTAGCCAAACTCAGCGCTATTCCTGCTCTGGGCCCGTTTGTGAAGAGGACTCACTCCTCCTTTAAAAAGCACTGGAACAGCTGTTTGTTGCCTGGGTGTTTCAAAATACCAACTCTCCCTCACTTGCCTGGCTGTGGGGTGATGAGAGGACATGGGCACGTCCAACACCCTGCCATGGGTGTAATCATGGTGATGGAGGAAGAACCATTCACACTTATCTGTTGTCTTTTCCCAACTGAAAGATGACAAACGACGCCCTAAAGGGGCCACATACCACATGTTCCTGTGCTGGTCTACTTTTTTACATTTGTGCAGGTTTATGAACCAAAAACAGACACAGTTCATAATTCAGTCATAGTCACAGACAGTGTTTACACACTGTATGTCGTCACTGTCTGTATAAAACCTCTTATCTCCAAAACCACAACTTTCAAAAGAGAAGGGAAAACCTTTTTAACTTTCAATGAAGTCACTTCGGAGCATTTCTATTGGTCCACTCATCATGAAATATTGACGCAATGTTAAGAATAGCTACCAGATAAACTACCAACAAAAAATGGCAAAAGTGGAAATGCCATCACTTTTATTAATTTTAAAACAGCAATTTTAATCATTATTAATTAATTAATTAATTAATTAAAAAAATGTGAAAATATCACAAATATACCAAATTATTATTGTTTTTATTATTATTATTGTTTTTATTATTATTGTTTTTATTATTATTATTATTATTATATCACTAGATAGTAAACTAATAGGTAAACACCTAAGTCGTACTGCTACTTTACTTTTGCTAAAGCGGGCAGAGCTCTCTCTCTCTCTCTCTCTCTCTCTCTCTCTCTCTCTCTCTCTCTCTCTCTCTCTCTCTCACACACACACACACACACACACACACACACACACACACACACACACTCGCTCTAGGTGAGTCTGTGGAAGATGAAAAACCTCAAGAGTCGGTTGCCTTTTCCACAACCGGGCTGTGTGTCAGTCCTCAGTCTGCTGGCCGTGTTTGGGCCGCGGCTCTCCGCCCTCTCTGACCGTACAAGCGCTCTTTGTGGCCTGTAGTGAAGGGCTCTTTGACGGGGCGCTGGCGGCCAAAGCGAAAAAGTACTCAAGGCCGCGCATGCGCATCGCCTCCGACTCGCCTCAAGGTCGTTTATTTCTGAGACGGCGGTCAGAGCTTCACAGGGAGGAACACGTCGGTCGACGCTTGTAAATAATGCGAGCTAAAAGCGCCATGTTAGCTTTCTGCTTCCTGTGTGTGTTTACCAGCTCTGCCCTGCCCTAAAAGGTCAGGAGAGACTGGACAGCTGAAAAGTGGACCAGTTGAGAAAGTATGAGTGAGGTAGCAGTGAAAAAGGGAGGGGAAGTGAGCAAAATAAGGGGGAAGTTATTCTCAGTCTGTCTGATTTAGATGATCTAATAAAATCTGGGTTACCGGTGTACCATGTAACCTTGATTTGGGCACCAGGTTTTGCAGTGGAGGTGGAAGAGGATGGTGTTCCTGTTTTGGGGCACAGTACTAAGTTCAGTAAGACTGATACATATTTATTATAACTACAAATAACACTAGTTACACAACTGCTTCATCTATATCACTTAATGTAACATTATGGAGAAATGTTGCCTTAAATAGCAGCTTCAGATCCATGCTGATGCTCCTCTGTAACAGTGGGAGGAGATCGGCAGGGTCGGTCTCACGAGGTCATTCCCAAATACTAAAAATGTGATGTTTTCACTCGTAATAAACACAAAAATGTTTCAAACTGATTAGTTTTATCTGGTGTCATTTTTGGCCAAATGTCACTGGATCCTCTGAATTACAAGACCATCATTGTCACTGTATCCTGGTATCTCCGTTTTATTTGAGTGTTTTTCACTACTTGGCCTGTCAGGGAGTCTTAGGCTTTTTAAGAGGTTAAGGCCTGTGTATGGGCACATACTTCACTTCCTCACTTTCAAACGACTATTAAATAAAGTTAGATGTTTCATATCAGTTACTGAATAATTTGGATATCTTACTGAATAATTGGTATATAACAAAGGCCTTAAAATGAAAATGATAGTGATCATTAAATGATTACGTGATTAGGTTTAGTAGCAAACTTCAGACGATCATGTGATGCCAATTTAGTTCACAGTTGTGTCTTGTTTGTGTGTCTGCTCCTTAAAATTTTTGTAATTTAAAGGCTCTAGAGACATTCTGGGGAGTGTACCAGGATGAGACATACGGGGTTGGACCATTTTTGTTTACCTCAGGGCACAAAAGCAGCTTAGGCCTGTAGGTCCTTCTGTGATCATGATGCTGACTACAAAATGACCTTGCCCGAGCGTGAGTTGCTGCATGGAGTGAAATGAATCGTGAAAAAGTGAGACATCTGTCCTGCTCTTGTTCTGAACTGTCATTTCATTGAGGGGACATTCAGGTGCCTTTGCTTGTAGACATCTTTTAACACGAGGTCAGTACTTTTCCCACAGAGTGTCCTTAAGGCCTGACACGGAAAGCTGGGGTCAAGCTACTATGGCTTCCACATAGGTGTGAAAAGTCGCGTTGCGGGTCCAGGCCGTGACCTGTGGAATGCAAGTGGGAGAAGTGAAGTGAGAGGAGGGAAGAAGGGACAGAGAGGGAGAGGACTGCAGGGCAGGACAGAATCGCTAGTGAGAAAGGAGCGTTAATTCTCCACAAAGACACCCATTCATTCCTTCAATCAGCCAGTCTGCCTGCCTCCCCTGCCCCACATCATCAAAGTAGCGGCTGACTGACGTTTACCACCGCCTAGAACCCTCCGTCCCGTGCTTCAGAATGACCAGGCAAACAAGACTTTACCGTAAACACATCTTGTTAGCCTGGCCATGGAAAAGGCGCTATAATGTTGATTTTTCCAACCTTGTCTAGTTTAAATTCAGCGTTCTTTGCTTTAGGGCTGTTTGCTGGTGTTGTAGGCTTTGCTAAACTGGGCTGTTGTTTGTGTAGCAATTCTCTGCGCGTCTTAAATAAGCCAGAAATCATTAAAGTGCCACGTATGTACAGGCCATCACGAGATCCACTACTGCATAAACAAGTCACTTTAGTCAAGGCAGCTGTGCTTACAAGTTTTGGAGATTTTTAGAAACAGACACATCTTATGTGCACATGCACACTGTATACACACCACTTACATACGCACCAATCAGAAGAACTTGCAGTGTGATTGCCTGAAATTTCCAGCATTCTATAAGTCACAGTATTTTGGCACTTTCTCTGTAAATAATATTTCATCCGTATTCTCTTTTTTCTGTTGTCCTTCCTTAAGGACAGGACAAGAGAGTTCCCGTAACGCTCAACATGTCCTCTGTTCACTGATGAAGTCCCGCCTTTCAACAAAATGAGCTTGCAGATTTCCCTGTGTTTTTTGTGCATTATTGAGCCAAATGCTACAACTTATTTATGAGGTTTTCGTCTATAAGAAATTTAGATTTTGTCCGACCTTCAGTTTAGAGTATTTTGGTCTCTCACCATTCATAAGAGATAGAAGCCTGGTCTCGTATGACTGGAAATAATTGCCTGGCAAGTACTTTGTTAAGAAGTAACCTCTAATTAAATGTAAGTTTGTTTTATATTCTTACTGTTAAATGTCTGTAGATTCAGAATTGTCAAAAATAATGACAACTGCAAGGCAAAAAGAAAAAATAATCATACATTTTCAAAAAAGACTACGCCCAAAAATACACGGATCAGCGATAACATTAGCACCACTGACATGTGAAGTGAAAACACTTCTCATATTAGGCAGCAAGTGAACAGTCAGTTCTTAAAGGGGATGAAGGTGTTAAACACAGGAAAAATGGGCAAGCATAAGAATTTGAGACCGTTGAACTAAACAGTGATGGCTAGACGAATGAATGGGTCAGAACATCTCCAAAACATCAGGCGGGTCTTGTGGGGGTTTTCTGGTATGCGGTGGTCAGTACCTACCAAAAGTGCTCCAAGGAAGGACAAGCGGTTAACCAGCGATAGGGCCAAGGGCACCTAAGACTCATTAATGTGATCCATGGAGGTCCCCTTACAGGACTTAAAGGATCTGTTGCTAATGTCTTGGTACCAGATACCACAAAGGCCGTCAAAGGGTCTTGTGAAGTCCATGCCTTAAATGGTCAGATCTGTTGTGGCGGCACAAGGAGGATCTATTCAATATTAGGCAGGTGGTGCCAATGTTATGCCAGATCAGTGTATAATTTCATCAATTTTAAATTAGATTAACTTTATCTCCTCTTGTTTCCGTGAGCTATGAGTGAGAATGTATTAAACAAACTTCACCTAGAGGACATTCAGGGCAATTACGCCTTTATTACAACTATGAACATTTTTCAATCTTTTTGCTCCCACAGAAACTGTTGCTGAGGTTTCTCCCACGCTACACAGCGACAACCAGGACACACTGTCCGGAGGGGGAGCGCCAAGTGATGTCACAACTAAAGACCCCTTTCAGGATGTGACACAAAACTCTTTCTCTGAGTATGAGTACAACACAGACACACCAACTGTGGATGAAGAAGGTAGAGTTAGACATCATCTGTGGAAAAATAACATGTAGTGAGATCGTGTTACACTACACCTTGTACACCTTTTAATCAAGAAGCAAATGTGAATATGTGCTGTATGCAAAACCACTTGATTGATGTGGCTTGTGTCGGCCTTCTGCAGGTGTCCTGGGACCAGGTGCCATCACAGCCATCGTCATCGCAGTGTTCCTCGGCGCCTCTGTTCTCCTCGCGCTCATCGTCATCACACTCCGAAAGTTCACCGCCTCCTAGAGTGGGATGACTTCCTGTTTCCATCTCCCTCTGTCTTTTCACCATCCATCCATTTGTCTTCCCCTGCTTTCCTTTGCCCTTTCTTTCTGGTTGATGTTTGAAGCCATATCTGTATCATCTGGGCTTCATGGGTGGCAGGGCCATTATAATTAAGATTGCGGTTTGGTTACGTCTGTTCATGAACATATAGGGTCCCTAAGCGACATTCCCCACCCACCCAATACAGATCCTTTTTGAACTTCCCTCTCTAATTAATCATTTTGGATACTTTATAGCTTTATAGCTTTGATCAAGAGGTTGAGTTGTGCACACACAGTAGAATGGAAAGCCCTAAGGAAAGCCTAAGGTCGACACGCCCAGTAAATAATAGAAATAATGCCAATAAACCCCCAAACTAACACTGAGCTGGAGTGGTGGAGCTCCATTCTGTTCCTTTGGGATTAATTGGAGTGGTGTTTATGATCCAGAACCCATCATCCAACATCTGTAACAGACCTCACAAATGTTCTCATGGATGAATGTAGTCAGGTCCACAGAGCAATGTTCCAAAAACGTAGAAAGCCTTCACCAAGGCAGCCAGGGGGGTTGAGTTTTGAAGAAACATTGGATGAGCAGGTGTCCACAATCGCTGTCCACAATCGCTTAGTGTAGGTGTTGGGGGGAGTTTGTGAAAATGCCATTAGCCATCATCAGTATGGAAATACAAACAAACTCAAACTCAGTACAGATAAACACAAAGAAATCACCCTATGAATATGACACCAAGCTTACTAGTGGGGCCCCCTGGTGACTTGGATGGCTTATAACTGTCTGCTTATAACTTAAGTAGCAAAAACAACAGGCCTGTCGCTGGTGTGGGTGAGGAATCCTGGTGCTATTTCAGTGCCAAATGGGTCATAACACTCTTGGCTCATTAAGTGGGATCATTCAGTTTGTGATGATATCACACACAGCTTCACATTGTGATGAGAGGTGGGTCTAAAGGGTGCAGTACTCATGGCAGATATTACCAGTGCAAACTCATAGGTGTGTAGAAGTTTGTTGATTTGAGCTAGACCATATTTTTACTTACTACATATAACTAATCCATCCATGTGTTATTTGTATTCGTATACGTTAGCTGGGATTATTACTAGTTGTTCTGTAGTATTTAGAAGAATGGAAGAATAACGTGGAGTGTAGAGCTTTCCTCTTTTGTATGCTGTATGCCATGACTTTCTATGTCTTCTCTGTCTGCAAATGTCATTGTGAAATTAGACGAGATCACGCTGAGCTGGGAAAGTTAGTAAGTTACCGCTTGATGTCTGTTCCAGTGTCCAGGTTTGTAAATAGTATGCTAAATCTTCTAAATCCAACTCTGACAAGGTAGCATCTGACACTAGACGTCTGAGGATGAATTTTAAAAAACTAAATTTTGTGTGTGTGTATGTGTGTGTGTGTGTTTTGGGGGTGCATACTTGTATTTCCACAGAGAACCAAATGTGCTAAAATAAAATAAGATACTTGACGTCACTTGATTGACATATTATTATCATCATCTTTACTTTGCCATGTTTAATTTTTGTGCCTTGTGGTTAGATTTACAGCAACACGTGACCTTCTCTAATACCAGTACATAGTCCTGTAGGTTTGTGTATGTGTGTTTTTTCATGTTTTAGAAGCAGGAATCTTGTCAGTTCTGGTTCTGTTGCTTTCAAAAGTTGCCAAGACCTGCTTCAGATTAATGAAAATAAATGGAAAACACTTCCTTCCTCATTGGCTGTGGCTTCCTTATCTTTGCATCAATCAAAGATGTTCTTACATTATATTGGGATGGACTCTCATCCTTCAAGTGTGAGGAGGAGCTAATAGGTCTGTGTAGCGCTAATCTCCTCTCCCACAACAGCAACACCAATATCACATTTACATTACATGTATAGCATTTAGCAGACGCTCTTCTCTAGAACGCCTTACTCGTGCTTCACTGTTTACTCAGAAAAATACCCGTAGCTACAGTGGGAAAAAAAGTATTTAGTCAGTCACCAATTGTGCAAGTTCTCCCACTTAAAAAAATGAGAGAGGCCTGTAATTGACATCATAGGTAGACCTCAACTATGAGAGACAAAATGAGGGGGAAAAAATCTGAAAATCACATTGTCTGATTTTTAAAGAATTTATTTGCAAATAATGGTGGAAAATAAGTATTTGGTCAATAACAAAAGTTCATCTCAATACTTTGTTATATATCCTTTGTTAGCAATGACAGAGGTCAAACGTTTTCTGTAAGTCTTCACAAGGTTGGCACACACCGTTGCTAGTATGTTGGCCCATTCCTCCATGCAGATCTCCTCTAGAGCAGTGATGTTTTAGGGCTGTCGGCGGGCAACACAGACTTTCAACTCCCTCCAAAGGTTTTCTATGGGGTTGAGATCTGGAGACTGGCTAGGCCACTCCAGGACCTTGAAATGCTTCTTACGAAGCCACTCCTTTCTTGCCCTGGCAGTGTGCTTGGGATCATTGTCATGCTGAAAGACCCAGCCACGTTTCATCTTCAATGCCCTTGCTGATGGAAGGAGGTTTGCACTCAAAATCTCACAATACATGGCTTCATGCTTTCTTTCATGTACACGGACCAGTCGTCCTAGTCCCTTTGCAGAAAAATAGCCCCAAAGCATGATGTTGCCACCCCCATGCTTCACAGTTGGTATGGTGTTCTTTGGATGCAACTCAGCATTCACTCTCCTCCAAACACAACGAGTTGTGTTTGTACCAAACAGTTCTACTTTGGTTTCATCTGACCATAAGACATTCTCCCAATACTATTCCGGAACATCCAAATGCTCTCTAGCAAACTTCAGACGCGCCCGGATATGTACTGGCTTAAGCAGGGGAACACGTCTGGCACTGCAAGATCTGAGTCCCTGGCGGCGTAGTGTGTTACTGACGGTAGCCTTTGTAACGTTGCTCCCAGCTTTCTGCAGGTCATTCACTAGGTCCCCTCATGTGGTTCTGGGATTTTTGCTCACCGTTCTTGTTATCATTTTGACCCCACAGGCTGAGATCTTGCGTGGAGCCCCTGATCGGGGGAGATTAGCAGTGGTCTTGTAGGTCTCCTATTTTCTGATTATTGCTCCCACAGTAGATTTCTTCACACCAAGCTGCTTGCCTATTGCACATTCAGTCTTCCCAGCCTGGTGCAGGTCTACAATTTTGTTTCTGGTGTCCTTCGACAGCTCTTTGGTCTTCACCATAGCGGAGTTTGGAGTGTGACTGTTTGAGGTTGTGGGCAGGTGTCTTTTATACTGTTAACGAGTTCAAACAGGTGCCATTAATACAGGTAATGAGTGGAGGACAGAGAAGCCTCTTAAAGAGGAAGTTACAGGTCTGTGACAGCCAGAAATCTTGCTTGTTTGTAGGTGACCAAATACTTATTTTCCATCATTATTTACAAATAAATTCTTTAAAAATCAGATTTTTTTTCTCATTTTGTCTCTCATATTTGAGATCTACCTATGATGTCAATTACAGGCCTCTCTCATTTTTTTAAGTGGGAGAACTTGCACAATTGGTGACTGACTAAATACTTTTTTCCCCACTGTAGTTTGTATTGGCTGTGATGCAAAAGATCCCTCTAAGCTTAGATACTAAGAAATACAAAAGCCAGTATGGAGACCAAGATACACAATCCTCAGCATACATTACACTTTGCCTAATGTTATGTTGAGCTGAGCTGCAATGAAATAATCTGATCAGTCCATCCGTTGACATCAGTGCATAAGAGTGTGATCTTAGTGATGTTGATGTTGATACAATTGCAGGCCCATTGTGATTAAGCTTGCTGTTTGCTTACGACTGTTGATGAACATATGGGGGCCCAAAATGACATTCCCCACCCATCCAAACATATTTAATGTAATACCGTAATAATAAAATTTCCAGTAAGATTGGCTGAGGGAAACTGAATGTAGCATTATATAGAGCATCTAAAATTAACAGTCCAAACCTTTTTGGACTTCCCTCTCTAATTAGTCAATTCAGCTACCCCTTGCTGACAGAGACAGTTTCTAGAGTTTGCTCAGAATGGTGTAATAGACAAAGCATCCAGTGAGCGGCGGATCTGCAGACAGAAAGCCTTGCTGATGAGAAAGGTCAGCGGAAAATAGCCACTGGTTGGAGCTGACAGAAAGGCTACAGTAACTGAGGTAACCACATTAAGGCAGATGGGCTTCAACAGTAGAAGACCACATCAGGTTCCAGCTCTGTCAGACGAGAAAAGAAAGCTGGGGCTGCAGTTGAAGATTAAAAACACATGGATATCTGGTCTGGTTTTTCTGCTGAGGCACAGATATGATCTGTGATCTATAACCTAACCTGGATTATGTGAACAGTGCAGGCCGGTAGAGGTGGTGTAATGATGTGGGGGTCGTTGATACCAGGCACACCCGCCGGTGGGATTGGAATGCTCGGAGCAGAACGTTCAGCTTTGAACGTGACGTAACAATCAGTCACCTAATCGACGTCAATTTCCCGCATTGTGCCCGAGCGCGGCTCTGCTGCAGGTTTCAGCTCAGCGTGTTTGAAGGTGGCATGTATTTCCCTTCAAAATCGCTTAAATCGTTACATATACATAACACCAGCATAACATTTCTGCCATCAAATATATAACTGACATTGTGACACAACTTATTTCTCAAGTTTATTGTTGGGATTTTCTGTTCCACCTTAAATGCTGCAGCAACTACAGGCGACGGACTGAAACCACAGAAGCGTGAGAGGTAGGTAAGCGCTGCAACCTTTTTGGGAAACTATTTCACAAAGCTCTGCTGTTGGTTTGCGAAAACGATACAATTGATTAATTAATTGTTTTTATTTGTACACGTGCACCTGATTAAAGTAAACATGCACGGGGTTCAATTGTATATATTAGAGCTCCAGGATTCACAGCGTTCCTCGAAATTCGGGTTAGTCTTTGTCGCCATCTGCTGGACAACAGTTGGAAATACATCTGAAAAAACATGATATTAGAAAACGCCACGTATAGTAGATACACGAACTCACAAACAACATGAACTAACATGAAAAACAGATATGCAATATTAAACTAATTCGGATACATCGAGTATCATTAATCGTCAAGTTATTATTAAGTTTTTATACTTTTTTAAAAAATATGGCTAAATATAAATCATGCTCAGTGCAGAATATCGGTAAAACACAGCAGCAGTACTTTGTACGTATAAAACACCCAGTCGCTTTCACTGCTTGAGATAACTGGGCATCATATTAGTTCAGCACATTTGTAGATCGTTGCTGAAGTGTATCACACGGCGCTGGCTCGTTGGTCTAGGGGTATGATTCTCGCTTAGGGTGCGAGAGGTCCCGGGTTCAAATCCCGGACGAGCCCAATGCTTTTGCTGCTTTTATACAGAAAACATATATATTTAGTATATATTTTGAGGGGTGCGTTAAGTGTGATGTACTTTTTAATTAAATTAATTGTCAGAGAAAGAAAACGAATACCTTGTAATAATCCTATGAGTGATTATTGATGCTGGTGTTGAATATCTGGCAGTCATCTGTAGCCAGTCTGAGGGGTCACGTCCTGGCCTCTCTAAAAACATTTAATTCAGTGCGTAAATATCCATAAGTAATATGACCTGACAGAAGAGTTATTTGATTTTTGAACAGGTAAGAAAAATCTTCTTTAGCCTTAGAGAGTCTTGGACAACTTGGACACTCATTTTAAACTGGTCTGTGGTTTACTTTGCGTTCCTCCGTCAATGTAAAACAACGTACACGAAAATAAAAATATATATAAATAACTACGGAACAATTAGTTATATATATCATTAATTTCTACCGTGTTTCAAGAAAAGTATTGACCCCGACGTGATTTGAACACGCAACCTTCTGATCTGGAGTCAGACGCGCTACCGTTGCGCCACGAGGTCTGGAGCCCATATGAGTGTGGGCTGTCTGAAAACGGTGAGTGCTCGGCCACTTAAATCTGAATAAAATCATAATGAATAAAGTCTGCGTTTATCCGCCACAGTGAGCATCTCAACCTTTCGGATAAATATTCTTCAATCGCCAGGAGCATTTCTCATCCATACAGGCCGAGGTTTCTGCACTGTACACATTTAGCTAATGTACTATTTGTATAGTTTGCTACAGACGCGTCAATAATGACTAGCTGACTTTAGATCGGGTAGAAATCATGTTTCTGAAACGAGGTGTAGCTAAATAGTCACGTTTATGATATACCCCCAAAAATACAGAACACTGCTTCCTTTTATAGGGTATAGACGGGCCGTTACTCGTGGCCGGTTAGCTCAGTTGGTTAGAGCGTGGTGCTAATAACGCCAAGGTCGCGGGTTCGATCCCCGTACGGGCCAACTAGCCTTTTTTTTTTGGTTTACTTAGAAGGTTGAAACCCTATATTTTTAATGCTTCCTGACACTGCTGCAGTCCCCCAAAAGCCACAAAAGTTATGAAAGCTACTGCATTCCACCTTTAATGTTATTGTAAATGAGGTTCATCAGAGGCAGTGTGGACAGAAGGAGCCACCAGAACAGTCACAAACCTTTATTCTTAATGACAGTAACTTTCAAGGCCAAATTCCAAATAAATAAAAGTAGGACACGTCTGCTATAACCTCACATGGCAGTAATTCCACCAGATAAGACCCCCGGGAATAATCAATACAAAAACAAACAAACAAAAAAAGAGTAAATACATTTGAAGAGATTTTACATGATTACAAGAGAATGTAACAGAAGGATTTTTTAACCCTGGAAAAAAAAGAGCAGTACATATTTACAGTTTGTGTGATAAAATGAGTGTACATCATGTCTCTCAGTTCTTTCAGATTGCTGTCACCGCAGTAGGAACAGGCAGGCAGTGAAATTCGTGTTCATCCTCACAAATATACGGCTGGTCTCGTTCTCTGAAGTGTAAACACTCGGAATACGCTCAGTTTTCCTCATGACCTGGAGTGGATTTTGCACACTGTGGATCGCCAACACTGTGGATCACCACAAGATAGTAGTTTATGCTAAACACAGATTCCTTCGGCTAAAACAAACAGAGATTAAATGCAAATGTGTTGAGCGTCTCGCACAGGCTCTCATAAAGACATCGTAGGCTCTCCCAACACACCTCATCACATTCATGGGTTCAGACACACTATCGAGATGTAAGCATCAACCACTTGAACGGGGAAGCTGCGGTGGAGCACTTTGGCTGGTCGTTGGTTCAAAAACAGCCCACGACAGGTGCACTAGGGCACGGCCGATTATAGTAGAAGGCTGATAATATTGAGAACATTTTGAGATCCCATGTTTTTATTGGTATTGCCAGAAAATCCCACTGCTCATTAGCAGTCAATTAGCAGACCATCAACAAAACAGCAAGAATTCTAAATGATTAAGGACCTTGTGAGTTTCTGCTGCTTATCTCATTCTCAGCACAGTTGCTACCTAATAAATAGACCAGTCAGTAAAACACTTCTTTAGTTCTGAAACTAAAACTACTAAAACTACTGGACCACCAAGTCCTTTAATTTTACACATCAGAATTATCAGCACTGAAATCGGTATTGGTCACAAAATCGTCTCATATGGGTCGGGCCCTAAAATGGAATGGCTGGAAGTGCTTGGGTCAGTCATTTTTAGCCCAGTAGCTCAATGGGTCAGTTCCTTCTGGTGGATCCAGATCCAAGATGCTCTGGATCAACCAACAATTTAACATCCATCTCTGAGGAACTAGCTCTGAAAAAGTGCAGCCAACAATTTCAAGACGCTCACTTTCTTTCGAGCCTCTTTCAGACCATTCTGGTCCCCGAGTGGTTGGACGCAAAGTAAATAAAATAAGGAGTGACTGAAAGGCAAGCTAATGCAGGTAGAGTCCTGGCCACCAAACCAATGTGCTTAGGAAATCAGGCTAGAGAGCTACAACAGCTGGAAGATACAGTATAATGCTAAGCAGAGGTTTAATGACATTATTTGGAAGTTCAGTTTCGACGTCTCTTGGTTTAAAACACAACGGGCATGACAATAAAAAGTGGCCTATGTTAAACCTCAGTGTAGATGCTTACGAGATATACACTACATGAAGACCATGCTTCAATTGATATTTTGATGTGATAACAAATAAAGTTATTTGCTGCCTATGTGGATAATCCTACCATTACATTATTTTGGTGACAAAACCCTGCATTTTGGTTACTGGAGTCTGGATGTAGGTTTGCCGCACAATATGTAAGGGATGCACGATATCTGAATCACATCAGATCAGGTTAATCAGAGCCTTTTCTTGCTACATACAGTATACGGTACCGCTGAAGCCCTCTCCAGCCACTAGTGGCCACTGGGAGTACGATCTGTCAGTGAGAAAGATCAGTCAGTAAAACGATTCAGGTCACTTATAGCACAATCTGTAATTTATAGAATTCTAAGTTTGCTGTTTAGGGATTCTACTTGAGCACACTTAGTCATACAGATAGTCTTGTTTACAGATATTGCTGTGTTGTTTCTTCTGTACATTAATTCTTAAATGATCAGAATGATTACCTTAGGATATACTACATTTATTAAACTATTTTTTTCCATCTTACGTACAGTATGATCTGACAGATAAGGGGTGCTTAGGGCCCCCCTATCATGTAGTTACTACTACAACAACAGTTCCTGTGGCAGATCATTATTGGCATCGGATAGATGATTTCACAGATACTTGTAAGATACTGTTAATTGATTTCTGGAAAAAAAAACAGAAATGCTAAAATATCTACATTTTTAAATATTACATCACATTTGCAACTCTCTGAAATTAATATTCAGTTTTCTCAGTACTCCAAGTAGATGCAACCCCAAATTCTATGTTTCTACATATTTATGTATCGACGACAGCAGACATGTACACATAAAAAAGATCAAATATCAGCACTGGCTCTGAATTCCCATATCAGTGCACCCCCACAAGTTGCATCAAAATCAGCCAAGGTATCACCAGTCCCCGCGTTTTGACCTATGCAACATTAACGGCTGGACGCCAACTAAAACAGAGCTGTCCAATACATTTTGGTGTAGTAATCCTATTAATTACATCAAGACACTACACACTGTCCTCTCCAACTCCGACTCCAAGAGTGATGTAAACATTCATGATCGCGGGGTCTAAACATGTGCGTTTCTAAGTACATCGTGGAGTAACAGATACTTATTGCACATTCATTTCATACTTTAATCTTTGTTGGTGACTATAGTTTGTGACTAACTAGAACTATGACAATATCAATATCAGGATAAACTATAATACAATATATAATAAAAAAAACCCTAAAATGTCATTTACAACGGCCTCCACAAACATCTGGGAGCCCGGACTAAAACCTCGCCTTCCGAAAAAGGTCTCTACAAGGCATTTAACTACATTAACCTGACACGTTGTTGCTCCCTTGTAAACATCCATGCAATATGACGTATAATGTCCTATGAAGTCCTGCTATTGTTAAAGGAATAAAGGCTTGACATTTGCACAGATTTAAAGCAATATATATGTATATAAATATATATTTACATATATATTTTTATGCTGTGTAGTATTGCATTATTGTTCTTGTGGAATATGTTTTGAGTTACAGTCTGACATAGAGGTACATAGGTGAGTATAAGGAGCAGTTTAAGGAGAAGGCTGGCGGGGGGGGGGTGTAAGAACATACACGCAAGCTTTGAGTTTCAAGTTAGACTGCTCAGTTCAGAATATTAAGATGAGATACAAAACATACTCACACACACTTACACACAAACCTTCATGAGGTGGAGTGATTATGAAGCTTGCTGGTTTCTAAGTTAACACTCGTTGCTATATTCGCTCCTCTGTAACGAGTCCAAAACGTGGCAGAACATTGCTTTTACAGAGGATCCCACTTGGCTTCACCCACAAATGTTTTTCTTCATAGCTACTGTCAAGAGGTTGGACAAACTTTACAGAACGGAGGCATTTCTGTGTAGCTTATTAAGCATGACAAAAACTGCTCTGCATCAGAGAGAGAGAAGCAGGTTAGCCCTAGCTTAGTCAGCAAGGTAAAAGTTCAAGTTCAAGTCTGGCTGAACGAAACCCCACTTACGAACATTTAGATGAGAAAGTCTTAGATGGATGCAGATGCTATTGAAAGGACAGAAAGCAGAATTTTAAAGTCTTTGTCCTATGATTTTGGATCTGTAGCCCACTCACTTAATCAGCTCGAGCTACTGGTGTTGAGAGTAACAGAAAGGCGAAATGAGTCCGGTTTCTGTTGGCTATCTAGGTTTAGGTAAGTTAGTTCCAGCGAATCAAGGCCCAAATCACATGTGTTTAGAAGATCAAGTCTCATATCTGAGAGCACACAGTCGAGTGACTGGTCTTAGGAGTGTTTTCAACGGTTTTCAGATACATTTTGATGATGAGGAAGTGAGGAATTCACTTGTTTCTAGCGCTACTTCGTAAACGAAATGGTCCCGCCCTATATAGCACAATACTAATAAGGGAGTACGGGAGTCATTTTGGTCACAGCCCTTGAATCTCCATTTTTGCAGAATTCTTATTTCTTTTAATGATTTCTTTCTTAAAAAGTTTAAGTTGCCATTTTGGAGATATAGGGTAGGTTTTGCGTGACAGTGATCCGACACAACAGCTAACAGACACCTGTGCTGATCAATAAGGGGGAATATAACCATCAAACTGCCTCGAAAGAGCAAGGCCAATTGTGCTCTCTCGGACTCTGGCTGCTAAAATACTTAGTTTTAACAGTAGTTTTGAGAAAAATTGGATCTGTACTAAACAATACTCAAGGCTTCAACATATCGGTATTGGTATTTCCAACCACAACAGTGTGACCACCACATACAAAATAAATGGGTTGTGCTAAATAGCATTGTTGCTTACGCTCTGTAAAGACTGTCCAACCTGGCCAAAACCGTTACGAAAGTACACATTTGAGGGAGGAGCATTCCCCGAAGCATAGTGACATGGCAGCGTTTTGACCAAATTCATCTAACAGCTTCCACCACCTTCAACATGTTTACACGCCATTATGGCTGACAATGAATGGCAGCAACCAGACACAAAAGGCAACATTTAGCATCACCAATAATGAATGGAAGCTAGCAGAACACGAATACCAATTAGCAGTTTGCATAACCACTAAATTGGGACACAAAACCCAGCCATTAGAATAACGTCTGGACTTCATGCAGTGTTAGTTTGCTCTTGCTATTAGACAGGTAAGCACTGTTAGATAAACTATGCCTTTAGAGGACCTTTACTCTGTAATGCTTGTGGGGAAGTCGGGTCTGTTCTAGGTTCTAGGTTACTGCTTCACTACAGGATATTAAAAATTCTCAACAAAGAGGCCCAAGAGCCAAGCACGTAGCACACAGTATTACAAGTAGTATAATACAGTATATTATTATCATCATCATCATCATCATCATAGTCATGATTGTTGTCATCAAAACCTTATCCCAGAGCAAAGGTAAACAGCTATTCTTTGTAACAAACTTTGGGATGAAGGTATAATAGGAAGGAAAACTTTGGAAAAAGAAAAAAAAGAAAAGAAAAAGGACACAAACAACCAAGTAGTAATGTGAAAAAAGGAGTGTAAGAGACCTTTGCATTCAAATCTCTCAAGGCTTGATTTCACAAGACACAAGATATTCACTGAGGGGGGGGGGGGTAGTACAAACAAATCGGCAAAAAAACAGAAAGCAACAAAACGAGCAACAGCAAAACCATTAAAAAAAGGTTTCCCTGCATAGACTCTCGCCTGCGAGCTGAGTCAACCCTACCCTTTTCCTGACAAATAACACAGCTGGTACATCCGACGTCTTGAGATCCAAAGTGGAAAAGCATAGCGTGAGCCTTTTCTGAAAGGACCATCAGGAAAGAGAGGGGGGTTTGGTGGCGGAAGCGTCTTAGCATCTTCATAGTCAAATCTGTGTCCTGTGTCTCCAAGAAGTCCATCAATGGTCATCCCACCCCCCCCATGGAGGCGAGCTGCTACTAGTACTCCTTAGCAGCTTTTTATTACTTGTAGATCAGCTGACCATTCCTTGGTGTTGGCTTTTTTTCATATATATATATTTGGTCAGATGACAATAGATACTTCACTGCAGGAATTCAAGTGTTCATGATTTGATCGTAGCAGGAGAAGAAGGAGTGCCTAATATCCTGTAGGCTCTGTGGCGCGGTACATCCCGAATCCTCCCCCTCTGCCACCGTTCATCCTTTCTTTCACTCATTTTCCACCGTACATCCTCTCGATGTCTTCCTGGTAATGAGTTTTCAGCTCTTTGCGTTTGAGCTTGAAGGCGTCTGTCACCAGGCCTGTCTCTGGTGTCCACTGCTCTGCGCTGAGGCGAATCTTTTTGGGGATCTCAAAGCGCTCCAGTTTAGCTAGAGAGAGAGAGAGAGAGAGAGAGAGAGAGAGAGAGAGAGAGAGAGAGAGAGAGAGAGAGAGAGAGAGAGAGAGAGAGAGAGAGAGAGAGAGAGAGAGAGAGAGAGAGAGAGAGAGAGAGAGAGAGAGAGAGAACACCACTGATACATTTTGACAGCAGCAGACAAGCATTTACCATTCTTCTTTAGAATGCGATAGAGATTGTGGGTCGGAATAAGATACCCAGTTCGTCCATCTCTTGCATATATTTAAACCTTAAAGGAGCAGATAAACTAACAAAGGCTAATGCGGCTGATTAACATCATTCCCATTGACTAGATCATGAAATCCTACGCTCACTTAAACAAACAAGAGTCAGACTGGGATGATAGTCTGCAGTAAACAACCACTACCCACCTCCAGAAGATCCAATATCTATTACTAAAATATAAGTCATGGTCACACTGGGTTTTGTCAGTGAATTTTTGTGTGTGAAATTCCATGCATTTATTTCCATACAGATGTTCTGTACTGTCTCTGCTCTGTCTGAGCAAACATGTGCTGAAAGCTGTGGTTTCAAAATGGGACACATTATATTTTCATGCAGATTATGAAATGCAATACAGGTGAGAGATGGCACTGGTACACAGCCAGTCGGAAGTTGGGATTGGATAATAATTATTTTTCTTCTGTGGTTTTCAGTAGTGTGATAGCACATTAGCTGGTTTGTGAAGCTGCAGAACCAAGAGTTTGCACCTCTGATTTCTGGTCACGCTCAGCCACGCCCATTTCACAAGGCAACATGAAATGCAAAAACCCAGTGTGACAGCCGCTTAGGACTTAAGTTAGCATCAGAAAAAGCAGATTATTGCCAACACATAAAAATCTTGTATTTTTAAAATGGCAACTTTACAGGAGAAGAACTTTAAAACTTCCAATAGGAATCAATGTCAGATTCAGATGATGTCAAAAGGTAAAAACTGGCAAAAATGGAGATACAAGGTTTGTGTGTGACAGCAACAATATTGCACACCTGTAATGATCTATATCAAATGACATGGGAAAACATCAAATCAATACTATTACTACTACACAGCTGAAATGCACTGAATGAACTCACCTGTAATGGCGGCGTCTGTGATCACGCGCAGCACCTCCTTCTCCATGTCAGGGTGGTTACAGATCTCCTCCCAGGATCCTCGTAACCCCTTCTGTCCAGCCAGGGCCAGCAGCTGCTTTTGATTGGGTACCACAAAGCCAATCACATAAGATTCGTCACTATGGGGGGGAAGAAATGTAGAGAGAGAGGTTGCTGGATAAATGTAACATCAACGAAATCAATCACGAACATCAATCAAACTCATAAAATAGTGGAGACCATACTGTTTTTATTTAATTATTTGTTTTCAATCATTTGTGGGGTTTTTTCCTATGGTAAACTGTATGGACAAAAGTAATGGGACACCTGCTCATTCATTGTTTCTTACAGGAACCAAGGGTTAATAAAAAAAAATGCTTTTGTTAAAGTAACTGTCTACTGTCTACTAGATTTTGGAGCACTAAATTTGCATTTAGTGTTAGTGAGGTCAGGATGTTGGATGATCACCACCTCACCTTATCCCAAACTCCCCAAATTATCCCAAATGTACAGTGGGGAAAAAAAGTATTTAGTCAGTCACCAATTGTGCAAGTGCTCCCACTTAAAAAGAAAATCACATGGTCTGATTTTTTAAGAATTTATTTGCAAATAATGGTGGAAAATAAGTATTTGGTCACCTACAAACAAGCAAGATTTCTGGCTGTCACAAACCTGTAACTTCTTCTTTAAGAGGCTTCTCTGTCCTCCACTCATTACCTGTATTAATGGCACCTGTTTGAACTCGTTAACAGCCCACAACCACAAACAGTCACACTCCAAACTCCACTATGGTGAAGACCAAAGAGCTGTCGAAGGACACCAGAAACAAAATTGTAGACCTGCACCAGGGAAGACTGAATCTGCAATAGGCAAGCAGCTTGGTGTGAAGAAATCTACTGTGGGAGCAATAATCAGAAAATGGGAGACCTACAAGACCACTGCTAATCTCCCTCGATCAGGGGCTCCACGCAAGATCTCAGCCCTTGGGCCAAAATGATCACAAGAACGGTGACCAAAAATCCCAGAACCACACGGGGGGGACCTAGTGAATGACCTGCAGAAAGCTGGGAGCAACGTTACAAAGGCTACCGTCAGTAACACACTACGCCGCCAGGGACTCAGATCTTGCAGTGCCAGACGTGTTCCCCTGCTTAAGCCAGTACATATCCGGGCGCGTCTAAAGTTTGCTAGAGAGCATTTGGATGTTCCGGAAGAGTATTGGGAGAATGTCTTATGGTCAGATGAAACCAAAGTAGAACTGTTTGTTACAAACACAACTCGTTGTGTTTGGAGGAGAGTGAATGCTGAGTTGCATCCAAAGAACACCATACCAACTGTGAAGCATGGGGGTGGCAACATCATGCTTTGGGGCTGTTTCTCTGCAAAGGGACTAGGACGACTGGTCCGTGTACATGAAAGAATGAATGGGGCCATGTATTGTGAGATTTTGAGTGCAAACTTCCTTCCATCAGCAAGGGCATTGAAGATGAAACGTGGCTGGGTCTTTCAGCATGACAATGATCCCAAGCACACTGCCAGGGCAACAAAGGAGTGGCTTCGTAAGAAGCATTTCAAGGTCCTGGAGTGGCCTAGCCAGTCTCCAGATCTCAACCCCATAGAAAACCTTTGGAGGGAGTTGAAAGTCTGTGTTGCCCGCCGACAGCCCCAAAACATCACTGCTCTAGAGGAGATCTGCATGGAGGAATGGGCCAACATACCAGCAACGGTGTGTGCCAACCTTGTGAAGACTTACAGAAAATGTTTGACCTCTGTCATTGCCAAAAAAGGATATATAACAAAGTATTGAGATGAACTTTTGTTATTGACCAAATACTTATTTTCCACCATTATTTGCAAATAAATTATTTAAAAATCAGACAATTTTTTTTTCATTTTCTCTGTCATAGTTGAGGTCTACCTATGATGTCAAGTACAGGCCTCTCTCATCTTTTTAAGTGGGAGAACTTGCACAATTGGTGACTGACTATTCCAGAGAACACAGTTCTGCTCCACAGCTCAATGCATGGTGCTAATAGGTTCATGTTTATCGGTTACAGAGAGTCCTATTCCATCTGTGTCAGCAGTGGGTACAATGTGCAGAAGAACCAAATATACAATCAAAAATGTGGCCTGTTACCTTTGCCACCCCTGTGACGGTGAACTTGTCAATACTCAAATCATCTAAATTCAAGTACTCAGGAGTGGTCCTTTATTAATTTAGATTAGGTTAAACCTGTCTCCATGGCTCACAACGTGTATGTGGGTGTGGTTACCTGTTTGCATATGCACATATGTTGTCAATTAGAGGGCAATTTTTCAGAGCAGCCTCCACCTTCCCCAGAGACACATACTCCCCGGCCTGAAGCTTCACCAGGTCCTTCTTACGGTCTACACACAGAGAGGAGGAATTCTAGTGAATGGTTCCTTTTCCTTGAGTGTTGCACTTTGACAATGCTAATAAAGTATAGTCCAACAGAAGAGTTTAACACATGCACCTCTCTCTCTCTCTCTCTCTCTCTGTGTGTGTGTAAAAATAAGGAAACTAAAACATGCTGCTAATGTTGCAATGTTATTTTAGGGTCAAAAACATACATGGGTACTAGTCTATTTATGATATATACATGATTTTGAATGTCTTAAAAGGACAACACTTTCTTTTTCTTTCCTTGCACTGTGAGAGAGAGAGTGAGGGTGTGTGTGTGTGTGCGCATGCTTCCTCACCAATGATCTTGAGGCAGCCGTCGGGCTCAAACTCTCCAATGTCCCCTGTGCAGAACCAGCGCTGACCATTCTCATCCACAAAGAAGTCCTCTCTGTTCTTTGCCTCATTTTTGTAGTAACCCATGGTAACGTTCGGCCCACCAATCAGAATCTCCCCTCGAGGGTTGGGCTGATCTGTGCTATGGTAACCGCCTTTAAAAGAAAAGAATTTAACCTTTATACAGCTGCAATTAAAAATTATTTCAAATATGAATAAGAGTGGATCCCCATGTTAAATGCAATAATCACAGTATAGATCACTTACCTTCTTCCCAGTCCTTAAGCGTGATCTCAGAGCAGACCAGAGGAGCTCCAACACGACCCGTACTGTAATCACACACTGAACACACAGACACAAAAAAAGCCCAAAAACCACACATTCAGTTGACCATGTAATAGATCCATACAGAATATATATCCTTAAATCATAAGACATATTTATGCTTGTATTAAATTTTAATTGTATTAAATTGTATTATTAGGGCCCATTTGTGGATTTTTTGGGGGTTTTTGTGATGTCACAAACTTATACAGACCCTTTAAGTTAATGCTGTAATATCTGCTACTACTGAACTACAGTATGTAATGTGTATGGTCTTTCATCTCCCACACTTTTCGGTGTATCTTACAGTCGCTGATGGTGCCAGCTCCGCAGGTTTCTGTGAGACCGTAGCCCTGACCCACAGGGCAGCAGAAACATATGTTCATGAAGCGCTGAGTAGCTGCAGACAGTGGAGCTCCTCCAGACAGCAGCACCCGCATGTTCCCACCCAGCAATGAACGCACTCTCCTGAAAACCAAACTACACACACACACACAGCAACAGGGCTTTACAATATAGATCATGTCATGTTTGCAAGGATGTGAGAGAAAGGTTGCAAAAGAAAGAGTACAGAAGAGAGCGCAGGAGAGTGAGAGTGAGAGTGCGAGAGAGAGAGCGAGAGAGAGAGAGAGAGAGAGAGAAAGAGGCCAAGAATCAAAGAGAACATAGGAGAGCAAAAAGGACAACGTGCGAGAGAGAGAGAGAGAGAGAGAGAGAGAGAGAGAGAGAGAGATATTGCACAAGCGAGAAAGAACAACAGAGAGAGTGACAGAAAAAGACCGTAGGAGAGAACGGGAGCAACAGAGTGTGAGAGAGAAAGTAAGAAAGAGGGAGAGAGCGTGAGAGACAGCAAGAGAGAGACTGGTATAGCATAGTGGGTGAAGACAGATTTATGCTTCTGCATCAAATCATCAGAAAGTCTATGACGTAGCCTGTGCAAGGTGCCTAGGCTATTGCAAGCGTTTACACTTGCAATAGCCTCACTCTTGTCTCACTCTGCAATTACACTGCCAAAACACAGGTCTGGCGATAGGGTTTCTTTGCCACCGTGTTGACTTTTTTGGTATACTATGAATGATTGCGGCTGAAACTGAGAGGATTATGTTTTAGTTGGAGTTAACAGCTGTCGTTACTTTAACCAAAATTTCGAACTGAACTGAACTGACTGAGGCAGAAGGAGGGTGAATTTTCAGTGCTTGTCCGGCAACAGGGAGACTTGGACACTGACATGCAGGTAAATGTAGGTGCTGGCTATGGCGTAGATTCGACGCAGAAGCATAAAGTGGCCTTAAGAGCTTAAGGTTTGATTCTCCGGCTGGGCAAGCACACCACACTACACCAATAACACTACAGCCTAATACCTGTGTAACAGGACTCCAATACAAGTCGTTGTGTAGACTTAGCCTAATGCTGTAAAAAGAGAGAGAGACGTACTTGTCACACAGCGGAGTGCCATATCCTCTAGATATTTGCTCCATCTTGTAGTTGTAGGCCAGCACAAAGAGAGTCTTCTGCACACGGCTCATCTCATCCACTTTAGTCATCACATTCTTATAGATACGATCCATAATCTCCTACATATGAAACAGGAATAGGAGAGATTCAGAAAAGCAAAGAAGTAGAATATTATTAGACATAAGCTATTCATAAAAAGCATGCATGTTCAGGTTTACTTTGTATGTGTACTTTCTTACCGGTACAGCTGCCATCAGTGTTGGCCTCAGGACACTTGTGTCCCCCTTACTGCCTTTTTTAATTTTGGTCGACTGCAGGAGAGAAAAACAAGCAGAGAACAGCACAGGTCTATATGAATGCATCTATTGATTTACTTGCCAATAGCTGAAGCTATGGAGTCTTCCAAGTTTACACAATTTCACCAAATGTCTGTAAAAAATGGACAAAATTTCATTTAATGACTAAAGATGGACAGAGGAGTGTTTAAGGGGTCGACATTTTCAGTATGGGTGGCTGATGGGCGATAGCGATCAAGGGCGGGGGCAGGATGCCACATTCCCCCTTCCAGGTAAACTTGGTAATGCATCATCATGCTTCAGTAATGTTTTGCGGATTGCGTCTCTCCAGACCAAATCAACCACATGTAAAAAATCTGTAAATTTGTGCACAGAACTGAACTATGGAGCTCAGAGTGTCAGCAGTGTTGATAGTATTGCTGATACTCGCTGTACTGGGCTGAGTGATACAGTATACTCTTGAGAGGAGCATTAGTTAGTGTATATAAATTCTTGACTCTGCTTCCTTCACGAGGCAGATCACTTTTTACAAAATTCTACAAAAATGGGAATAAGATACAGTTAAATGAGGAATTGCAGGGTCCTGTGACCTCATGCAGAGCTGAAGCAACTTCCAAAATATGATCATATGATCTGACCAGCTCTCAGGATCGGCTAAATTTTATTAAGCTGTCTAAGATTTTTGCATGACTACTGCTTTAATGTAGAAGAGATGTGTGTTGTATAGTTTGTCAGTGTGCCTTTTTTTCCTGACAGTATGTGTGTTTACCTGGTCAGCAAGTGTCTGTGGTGAAGAGTATCCTATGCGGCAGCCATGAGAAACACACACCAGTTCAGCACTAAGCTCGAGCACGTGGGCCAGCGGCAGATAGCCGATATAGGTGTCCTTCTCACTGTCCGATCAGAAACACAGGCCTCGTTAGATTGTGCCTCAACACAACCCCAACACAGAACAGACATCAATGTACCAGCTAAAACAAACAGGCACACCCCACGCTGCAAAATCTGATTTCAGGGAGGTAGCACCATTTGAGGGCATCAGGGAGCTGCTACCAATATGCAGGAGACTCCCAGGACTTGGGAGTGGCGGGATTTTAGGATTAAGCCTAAATTTGGGACGCACCTACAGTATATGGGAACTGAAGGTCCTTGCAGACACCTGACATTATTCAGTTCTGTATCTGTGGATGCTGCTACATACAATACTTTTGGGATGAGTTGGGGAGTTGAGGATGAGCAGGGGAGGTAGTCATCCAACATCTTGACCTCACTAATGCTCTTGTCGCTGAATGCAATAGAATCCTCACAGCCATGCTAGAAAATTTAGCACAGTATAGACAGTATAGACATAAACTATTTTTTTTTTTAAATACCTTTGATTTCAAAAGAAACAATGAATGAGCGGGTGCCCCAATACGTTTTTTTGTTCATAATGTACTTGGGTCAGCTTTAATGCCTCAAACCAAAACACGAAGGCAACAATCCTTCCTGGCATTGCCAAGGTATTGGCAGCTCAAGATGAATTTAATGCACTCAAACCACTTGGGGAGATGGTTTGAGATGCATTTCAGCCAGACCCACGCTGATGTTATGCAACCATAAGTGCTTTCGTCTCTCTGTGACACACTCAAACAAAAAAAATGGGATTTTAAAGCAGCAACAGACTTTTAAAGTATGCTGAAAATTCTGCTACTTGGGAAACGATTTGTGGTCTATGAGCTGACTGTTACGTCATGCAACACACAGAAGTATGACACACTTGAGTAGTAAGTGTAAACGCATGTGGTTAAAATCCACACATAAGTCACATGAATTGACCAGGTGTGAACTGGGTCCTAGACACAGTCTGGTACAATAAATATACACTTTAGTCTGTATTTTACCATAGTTCAATTTGAGGACCACACAGTATTTACAGAGACAGGATCCTTTTTATTCAACTAGTGGCAAATGGGCCTCTGCTCTTATGAAAATCTCTTATGAAAAGTCCACTGTCCTTTTACATTTCTAAAAGGAACACTGGTAAACTCTGTCAAAACAAAGTAAGTAGGTTTTCCAAAAGACATTTCTTCAGACAAAAATTTGGTGAATGAGGCCCAGTGTTTTTGAAGAGTTCAGATACGTTAGATAATAAATACAACAAGGACAAAACACATTACTGCATTTGTACTGCTATCTATCGCAACTGCAGAAATAGGCCCTGTGAGAGACAGACAGACAGACAGGTGAACAAAAGAGAAATATATAGAGATGAAGGCATCCTTACTCCAGACCAGGGATGCGTTCAGCCATGCCAGTTACTCCAGCAATGATGTTGCTATGGGAGATCATGACTCCTTTAGGGATGCCTGTAGATCCACTAGTGTACATGATCACGGCGATGTCAGAGGGCAGTGGATGCTGCCGTTGCACAGCCACTACAGAGCGAGAGAGAGAGAGAGAGAGAGAGAGAGAGAGAGAAGGAGATTGATTAAGTCTATTGATGAAAGTATAAGAACATTGCTGGTCATTATGACAAACCCATACATGCACATCTGATCTCTGCAAGAAAGTACCATGCTATGTAGAACTGTTGAGAAATTAGCACTCCAACATTAAAGGGCCTTACTGTTCTCAGGCTTGGCCCCCAGTTCCTGTACAGAGGCCATGCTGTGGACCATAATGCCTCTTGGTAAACCAGGCCAGCTGGTGGGCTTACGGTCCACTATGATGATATGCTGTAGTCTAGGCACATCCACCACAATCTCCTGGGGGGATAAAAATGGAAAAAAGGATAGGTTTAACAATTTCACTTGTTTTACTTTAAATTCATTACAGAAAGAAAATAATATACAGTAGGATAAAAATACACAAGACTGCTACTCCATAAATACTGAGCATGTGATGTGGGTGAAGACAGGTACAGTTCAGCAAATGCCTTCATTAGGAACATAGTCATTCAGCAAGTGAAGTACCAAGTGATTCCCAGCCCCTATGCTGTGCTACACCAATATGGGTCTTTGGGCAAGACCGTAATACGCTCTGGATAAGGGCATCAGCTAAATGCCATGAATGTACACATAATGCCAATGAGTGAATGTTCTGACAACATCCTGATAAATGATAAACTGTTCACTATTCTATAAGCAATCTGAAGTTCCCTCTCCAGATGAACATCTTCAGGGAACTACTAGAGCAACTGGAATGCACCTCAAGCATTCAATGCAGCCACGGTGGCCTCAGGGCTGGTTCCACTAGAAACCCAGTGAAGACTACATTGTACCAAATGCAACATTCTGCAAGGAATGCTGTATCCCTTTGTTTCGGAACTAATATAAAATATTGTTTACATTCATCAATTTGTGCCTCTCATTGAACCATGGATGCCGCGGTTCCGTTCCCCTTCGCTCTATGAAAATAAAGCCAAAGCTAGAATCTGCGCAGTGAAGATCAGAAATGGAGTCTACTCTTTTGGTGGACCCATCCCCTTGTCACAGACCAAGCGTGTCTCAGACTGCCTTCACTGAGCAGTAAAAGTTAAAGTGCAGTTAATGTATTTTATTACAAAGTGATTTTCATTTCCGTAACCTTATAGTACCAGAAACCAACTATGTTTGCTGCAGAGTTGAACCAAAGCTACTACGGTCCAGTTTACCCTCCGAGCTGCTGCTGTAAGAGTCAGCAAGCACAGGTGGTGATTAAAAGAAGACGATTCAGATTCAGATGATATTCTGATGATATTCAGATGATATTCTGGTTAGACCAGAAAATAAATTTGGCAAGAGCGCTGGTCGAGTTCGAGTCCAGCATGTCTAAGCACACTAATGTTAGCTGGCTGGCTGACAAGTAATTAACACATTTTTTCGCCAACATCAGACTTCCCAGAAAACTGTAAACAACTTTGTACAGAGTGTCCGTTAATACCACCAACAGCACAAAATGGCATGATAACAGTATGATTAACTACACAGTTGTCCGACAGCTCGACTAAAACCCAGCTACTCTATGTAGTGAACAAAAAGGGCAGGATCCAGGTCCTGCAGACAGTCTCTTCCACCCAAGGTGGTCAATCAGTTCATTCCTAAGTATAACTGGCTTCTTACCATATAGAATAAGGAAAATAAAAAAATTGCCAAATTAGCACAGGGATAACTGTTGGAATTAGGCACTGGAAATGGACAGAAAGTTTCTTGGTAAGAAAAATTTTGTCCTTGAAACATATGGGGATGGGCAGAGCTACACATCATACTACAACCAGCCAGCAGAGGTGCTTGACCACTGGTGGCAGCTTCACTTTTGAGAGACGATGCACTGCCCATACTTTCTACAGTCATTGATCAATAACATGAAGTATTTTTTGAGGTTGAACAGCAGTGTGCAGTGTGTCCCAGTAACATCAATTCTATTTTAGGATGATGGAACTCAGCTCTCTTTCCAGCATGCTGCCTTTGGTGATCTTAAAAAAAATTGCTTCTTAATCTATGCTTTTTGGCACTTTGCCACCTTAAAAAAGAACCTAGAACCTGTACATTCTGTGCATGCCGCTAGCGAGTCAATTCAATACAAGGACAGGGTCAGTCTGGGATGCAGAAAGCATACACAAAACATGAGAACACAATTCCACTGCTTCACAGCCCAGTGCTGGGGGTTTTATGCCCCATCTAGCTAACGTTTAGCATTGTGTAATGATGGTAGGCACCTTCGTCAGCAATGCCTGAATGCCTTTGTCTAACGGGATGTATTCTTAAACAAACGTCCCAATCAAATGTTCTGAATGTTCAAATGAAAGCCTGTTAGTATTCAGCCAGGAGAAGACTGCGGGCTGACCTTGAGGCGGCTCTGCAGCAAGTCTTTACTGGTGATTATGTGCGTGACCTCTGTCTCATTGAGGCCATGAGCAATCGCTGGCCCTCCCAGAGTAGAGTATAGAGTCACCACTGCAAGAAAGAGAGAGAGATACAGATTATGAGATTATCTGTGAGAGACTGATATGCGATACATCTGTATTTCTGGGCAGCAAATTTTAGCACACCTCTGAAAATTTAGCTTGGTTACATTTTTACACATTCCATAGTCTGAGTGAAAAATTAACATCAGACATTGAAACCTGAACTGAAGAAGATACAGAGGAATGTTGCCAGGGTTTTGCAGGTTTAATCAATAATTACACACAAACATATATTAGCATATCACCACTGTCACACAGAAACCTTCAAATAAATTGCAACCTCAGACAACTTTAAGGTAGAAGGACAAAAAACTTCTTAACTACCAATGAAAATCTGTCTAAAAAAATCCAATTAATGTCAAAAGGTGAAAAACAGCACCAATGGAAATACAAGTTTTTGGCGTCACAGCGACAATATTAGGATATACATTTGCGCATATACATTAAACCTAGAACACAACCACCATGACCATGAATTCAAAATAAAGCTACTTTTTACTTTAAGATAAGTAAAAATCCATATAGTTCCTCAGTAGAGGACAAGTTTACCAGTTATAGTGTAACTTAAAAAAATTTAAAAATAAAAATAAACACATTCCAGGCCTATAAAATAGCATAGCTACCCACTTAACAGTTGAATTAATTAGGATATGGTAAAATATTTAGTTGCTGATGAGATAGGGGAAGGGCAGTCCTGTCTAGGTGAAGCATTAACAAAAGATGTACACCTAACTTGGATGGAATTTAATTTAAGTACATTTCTTAACAGCTGCATTAGGTAAACTACTGAATGAAATAGCAGCAGCAGAGTCTTATTAAGGTCTGTTCTAAAATATGTTCTAAATAGTTTTTTTTAATGCACTGTAATAGAATACAGTAACTGCAAAACCTTGCATGTCCAAAATGGTAACCATAACACCAAAAAGAGATATTTGGTTTTTGCATGACCGTGACATGTTACTTTAATACATTAAGGACAGTGCATGCAGTGTTCATCCACCAGTTCTGTATATGAATGTGTTTATGTGTACATGCTGATGCAGTAAATAAAAATTGCACTGCATATTACAGTATTTGTGGTCTTGGCATGTAAAATGCCAGCTCAACCTGAATAACTGACTAATTGGTATTTTTAGACAGTTTGGGCCTAGACTGTTTTGAACAAGCAAGCTACACAGTGTATATACATTTATTTTTAATCTTGTTTTCATAACACTCCTAAATATATGCTGAACAAATTAGTTTCCTTTACCTTTTCACTAAATTTGTTTTTGAGGAGAAATTAACACGGCAGCTGCAAAAACATTCTGCCCTAAGAAAAATATGGATCTGGCTGAAATGTGTCTACACATCCCTGGAGTCCAACTTTTAAGCCGAGTTTGCAGTAGAACGGAGCTTTGAAAGACAATCTGGAAAAAAGTATTGACTAGACGTTACCCCATCTTTTCATTAAGTCAGGAAAAAAACAAACCCTTGAGATGCTGTATGGCTTCACTGAACAGGCTATGAATAGATATCTGCTTATGAATGAGTGTATGTGTGTAACTGGAGAGCTCACCCGGAAAGTTGTACATGAAGCAGGCCTGGGCTGCTATAATCCATTCTGCCCGAGTCTCGCAAAAAATAGCAATGTTACACTGTGGCTTCTGGCCCAGAGCGGCCAGCCCACTGCCAAAACACTGGGACGATCGGAATGCTTCCTCATAGGACAACCAGTTGTAGTCACCCAGTATGACCTATGGACAGAGAAGCATATTTCACTATTAAAACATATAGTACTGGAAAACAGTGGGGTATTCTTACACCATTAAACCTTACACAGCACTGAAAATGAGAATCACTGCATTGAAATATTGCATCAAAAATGTCAGCATTGAGGAAATGGGACAGACATTGTAGTATTTATGATCGCTACTGCCACTACATTATCTAAACACCAGAATTTACCAACAACCAGCATTAAATCAACTCTCTCCAGGTTGTTCATGTAATGTTTCATACTCCTCACACTAACCCTAACCCAGCTCAGATCCCATTAGTGAAATATTCAACAACCATGTGCAGTCATAATTTTGTTCAACATTTTGTGAAATTATTAAACAGCGAACTCTTTAATGAGTGATCATTACATTACATTAAATTAAGGCAAGTTAACCAGACACATTAAGCTTAATAAATTAAGCTATGTTAGCCAGATAAATAAGGCTTGGTCTGAACAGCCTAAACAGAATAAGTGATAAATAGCATTTATATTGCAATCACTACTTTTAGCAAGTCATCCACCAAAATACAGAAATCTTGTTTTGTGAAAGATCTGCTTGTAGGGATGGCATATTTGATGGGGGACATCTTGCTTATTCCCCATCAGACTAGCACACCACTGCATTCCAATAACAGGCACACAGCAGACTCCAAACACTGCCCTCTCCTATTTCTGTAACATGAGTGAAATTGCAAGTTGCTCTGGATAAGAGAAGCTATAAAATGGCATAAAAGTAATGTAATAGAATACATTGAAGAATGAATAATGGAAAAAATCCTATGGGATATAAGCATTCCAACAATAGCTAATGCCTTAATTGGAAAAAGTATGTCTGAGTATGTATCAGTAAATGCAATTACGTCTCCAACATAGCTCGACTCCACAGCAATGCAACTTCCTGTTTTAAACAGAGTTCCCCAGATGTTCTCAGGAAAACAAAAAAGAAACCAATTCCCAGAAGATGAAGTTTAAAAAAAAAAAAAAAAAAAGAGAAACTGACCTCTGTGTTAACGTCTCATGCATGAACACTGAGTGTGCATATTTCTCATGTCTCACCTTCTTGAAGACCTTGCCGTTGGGTTGTACTTCATCCTCTTCACTGAGCACCTCTCTGGTGCCGAGGCAATCTCTTTCGGGGAAAAATTTAACCGCATACTCGAACACTTTATCCAGCGTGTCCACCCCCTCATGGAGCTGGGAGACCAGCCTCTGCTGGCTGTTCACTGCCCGGTACGGCCCAGAAGGACGGCCGCTCACCTAGCAGGGCAAGGACAAGATTATAATGTGATGGAACATACAGAAGAACATACAGAACTTTGGAACTCACCTATAGTTTGACCTAGTCCATGAAAAGCTTTGAGTGGTTTTAACATCTCTAAGATATGAAATATTAAAGGAGTGGAGACTAATACCCCTAAGATGTGCTAAAAATATTCTAGCAGAACATCATGACAACCACATCACGCAGCGTATGAAATCCAGGACAGCTCCGCTCCGGAAAGCTGCATTTTAGTCTTTAGAGTATTGCTTTAATTCTTCATGGTTTTAACTCCACAATACACAAAAGTATTGGGACACCTGCTTACTCACCATTTAGAGATTATCCTGTTTTGTTGGAGTAACTGTCGCAACTGTATAAGGAAGGCTTTCTACTAGATTAGGGAGCATTGCTGCAAGGATTTGACAGCATTCAGTAACAAGAATGTTAGTGAGGTCAGGATATTGGAGGATCACCACCCACCACATCTCCAACTTCCCAACACATCCTAAAGTATTGGTTGGACCACAATCAGTCCAGAGAACACAGTTCCATATATATAACATTGTGGATTTTGAGGTGTGTTTGGATTGGTGCTTTTTTGATATTCACCTATTTTTTTTTTTTAGACATTGTAAAGTTTGCGCTCTGAATTTGTTGGTATTTAACTAAATCCATTTTCCCCCCCTTTAGCGATTCCCTGGCTGCAACACAATGGAGAAGCATGACCTTCATGCCTAACAGGTGGCGATCTTGGAGAAAGTTCTCAGAGAGCCTAGTTCTCTTGAAGTGCAGACATTTTAGCAGGTGATCCTTTCCTTTCCCCCCCCCCACACTAAAATTTTTACCAAAAAATGATTATGATACAAGGGTTATGATCCAATGTCACCATATGTTGCACTTTTTTTTTAAATAATTATTTTAGAAAAGCTGTCACAGTATAAGATATTACTTTTTATACAATCAGAAAAGTGGGAACTGCCATCTAGCAGTCAGGGTTTAAACAACACAAAATGAACCACTGTCTGCCACCAATCTTTACATGTAAACTGTTAATTAAAAATGAATTCTGCTTATTTGAGAATTGAAACGATCAAAACATAATGTCTACACACACGCCCACACACCCCTCTGTTGCAGATTTGTAACTTTTAATTTACAGGGTTACAAAAATGCAGCAGTCTAGTGTTGTCTAAATATTTTATGGTTCATAAAAGTTTTCAATAAATGCATCTATCAATACTGATATGATTCAAATATCAGCATGCACCCCCCCTGATAAGCCTCTTAGTACTCACTGAGCGTGCTTTGATGCGCTTGGCTCGGGACTGGTTGGCTCCAGCTCCAGACAGTAGGTACCAGGGAATGAAAGTGATTACTGAATAGACCCACACCACGGAGCGAAAGACCTGCAGGAGGATAGGCGGCACGTCCTCCTTCAGCTTCATCCTGACAGCGGAGTGGAGCTGTTTTTCTTCTGAGAACGGTCAGATCTCTACTGCTTCTCCGACTCCTCTTCTAGTTGTTACAGAACAGTCTCCTCCTCTTCTCTATTCCCTTCCCCTCCCTCCCTGTTTTGGGCTCTGTATATTCCTCCCTTGTGACTTTTATCCCCTCAATCTCGGTCCTTGGACTGCTTTCTTCTCGTTCCTGCAGCTCTTTGAAAGTGCCGATTTACTTCCTTCCCACTCTCTGTCGGCTGTGCCAGCAACTTCCGGTTTCCTTTTCCCACTGTGCCACTTCCTACTTTGACGACATGGAAAATCCTGGAGAAACAAAACGAGACAGTCGTATTAAAGTTGGCTTCATATTTTAAATCTACATTCATCAACAGTCAAAGTAGGCAGGTGAATGACAGTTTCGAGGGGTGGTTACACATACAACAAGGTTTATTCTAAAGTTAAGGGACAGTGGACAGTGGACTTTCTCCCTCCATTTGCTGCAGCAACAGCCCTTACTTTTGTGGAAAGGCTTTACAATAGACGATACTGATGTAGGAGGAGTAGTTGTGGGTCACAAACAACACTCCAACTCATTCTATTGGATGGAGCTCCATGCCTGTGCCGTGCATCCCATTGGAATGTGTCTGAAAGCACAGCAGTGAATGTGTTCAGTGTTGAGTGTGAAACAACTTAGGTTAGGTTCCTTTATGTACACCCATCATTTGGTTTGCAGTAAGCAAGTCAGCATTCCATTAGTAAACATTTACAAGACACTACACACAAATGACAATAGACAAACATTAAAACTCACAGGTTCCCAAACCTTTATGCCATGTTTGAGCTCTAAACCTTCACCCAGATGGAGGAAACTGAAATCTTGTATACAAAGGGGGGGGGGGGTACAATCACCAAAATCCTTTACCTATCTGTTCTACAAGGCCTCCAGATTAGATAGTGGCTTACCAGTCAATCTACCAAATCTAGACCATTTAACAATCTGTTTCAGACGGTTTCTATTCTTTAAAGTCAGATTTTCAAACCACGCCACCAAAGAGGGAAAGGATACCAAAGGATAAAACTGAATTATTGAGAGGCTGGTAAAATTAGGTCAACATGAAAGCAGTTCAATCTCCTCAAACCATGCAAACTAGTGTTGCACACATACTGATACTGTAATTGTATTGGTATCAGCGCTGATACTGGCACTTACACAGTATCGGTATCGGCAATCAGAGCACCTATGGCATGAAGCTTACTGATGCCCTCACTGCATACTCACTGAATCTGTACTCATTGCTTCTCGCCCTCATGTATACAGCAGCAGCACTCAATAGGCGGTCCTAGGCGGACCTACATGATTTGTTTTCAGAGTATAAAAACACTATGCTCATGACATCACTGAGACTCGCAGTAGCAGCATGAAACTTTACTAACTGACAACAGTTGGTTAAAGTCTGGTTTATACCTTGTGCGGTGGCAGGCATGGCCTGATTACTCACAGAACAGAGATAAGAACCACACAACTCAACCAGCTTAAATGACTAGATCAGGCCACAGCAGCACCGCAGCACCGCAGCACACTGCACGTGTAACAGAGTCTCCGTCTGGCCACTTCACCTTTGGTTTCCAAGTTTTAACACTTGGTAACAGAGATATGGTGTCATGTCTCCCACTAAACTGCAATGCATGTCCAAATGTTTGTGGACACCCTTTCTAATGAATACATTTAGCTACTTTAAGTTGCATCCATTGGTGACACAGATGTGCAAATGCACACACTGAGCTTGTTTAGTCCTTGTACAGAAGTACTGCTAATAGAATAGGTCTCTCTGAGGCAGATAAATATGAACCTATTGGCACCATGCCCCATGCCAGATGTGGGCTAGAGGGGTATAAAGCCACTCACGAATGCTCATTGACACGAATGTCAATGAATGCAATCAAATCCTCACAGCAATGCTCCAAAATTTAGTAGAAAGATTTACCTTGAAAGCTTTGAACAAAAGCAGTAGAAAGAAAGAGACAACAAAAAAAGCAGGATGTCCCTATCTTTTGTCCATATACTGTAGTTCTAAATTATTATTATACTTTGGCCATTGGCCATCACTTTGTGGGATGTATGGGATTTAGATCCCTCATTTGTACCTAGAGGTGGACAATATGACTATTTTATCGTATTGTAATACAATAACAAATTTTCTCAGGAACTGTGGATCTGGATGGTGGAATTCTCCATCCAGCTTAGCATGCGAAAGAGACAGCGTTTGTCTAAGCCAGTGAGTAAGATGCTTTAAAAAAAAAACAAAAAAAAAAACAGGCTCCTCGGTCAACACAAGGCTGTGAGGTCAGAGAGTGTGTGTATGTTAGGTTGAGGATCAACACGAAGGTCTGAACAAAATACCATTTCTGTAACTAAGGTTTCTATGCACACAAACATACCAACAGAGATGTTTTTACACATTCCTACAGGTCGTGTGCTCGCTGAATGTGGTTGGAAGGCCCTGGCTGCATACATAGCACAACAACCACTGAACCAAAAAAAGCTGAAAGCTCTACTGCAGTGTTAAAAACCACATACAATCACAATACTATAAACACTGGCCTATTCGGCATCGTTCAGTGTGGGTCATAGGTGTGTGCATGCAAGCTGCAGACCACAGACAGTCATAATAGCTATGCTTAAAAAGATCTGCACAGGTTCAAGCATACTTTTGTTCAGGCCAAGCGGTAGACCACTCAGAGCTACAAGCTACTACTGTATGCGCGCATATATATATATGTGCAAAATGTGTGCTCACTGTCACTGTGTGTTTGTGTGTTCATTCACTGCACGAATGAGTTAAAGGCAGAAGCCAAATTTCATCATTGTTGAACAATAATAGTGAATATGGTTGTCTTGTACACGCTCTTCAGTGCTAGTTTATAAAAAAGAAAGGCATGCGGTTCTCCCGCTGGCAAAACAGAGCATTTCAGTGATACTTTAATAAAGGTTCCGATATTAGGGTCTGTTTTTTATATTCCACTATAAAATAGCTGCGCCCTGCAGACTCTAAACTTCTTTATTTACCTTCTAAGAATGACCAAACTGCCAGCTGGACAATAATGTCTGTTAATGGTACCTTGAGGACACCAGCGCTCTGAACACTGGTTAAAAAAAATAAATAAATAAAAATAAAAAAAAGGTACTGGATTTGGGATTATAGAATTATAATATGATTTCAGATCTTGGGTACACTTGGGTACAAGTGCATTGTTAATATCTTGACATGACTTTTTGCAACATCTCTCTGCCTTGAAGTAGTTTTGCCAAGACTACTGCAGAGAAGTCACTGCTAAAAACAGCCTCCCTGACAGCCGTAGGCGTGGAATGTTACATGTTGACGAGAAGTGAAAGCTCACAGTAGGCTGGCATCTGGAAAACTGTCTGCTGTTCCCCATAGTACTCACAGTGTTCTACAGTAGCCACGGTCAGCACTAGACATGTCGTTTGGTCATCATGTTTGAGGCTCTTCAGAGCAGCTAGGATTACAGCAACATTTACTTCGAAACCTTGCAAAATAGGAACACACACTTCCTACCTGCACATAGTGAGAAGCTCGTAGTAGTAGCATGTGACCAGCTAAGCTATGTCCAAAAGTGGATGACACTTTCTTATTCAGCTACTTTATGGCGCGCCCAATGTTGACACAGGTGTTGACACAAGCTCGTCTAATCTCCATAGAAAAGCGCTGCCAATAGAAAGAGACGTTCTGGAGCAGCCGGAGGTGGAGCAGAGGAACTGCGTTTTCTGGCGCAATGAAGCTTCAGCTAATACTAATAATTATGTCCAAATATTTATGGACACCCCTTCTAATGAATGCATTCAGCTACTTTAAGTTGCATCCATTGCTGAAACAGATGTGCAAATGCATGCACACACACAGCGTGTCTAGTTCCTGTAGAAAAGAATAAGATTATTGGCACCATGCCTAATGCCAGGTGTGGACTAGAGCTATAAAGCCCCCCAGAATTAAGATGTGTTCTCTGGAATGATGGATAGTGCTCCATCCAATACTTTTGGAATGAGTTGGATGGTGATCATCCAACATCCTGATCTCACTTACACTCATGGTTCACATGGTTGCTGAATGCAATCAGGTTTTTGCAGCAATGCTACAAAATCTATTAGAAAGCATTCCCTAGACAGTAGACAGCGTTACTCCAACAAAAGCAGGATAAACTCTTTCGTAATATCCTTGATTTCAAAAGAAACAAAGGCTCAGGACCAGGTGTCCCTATAGGGCCTTTAGCCCTCTTATTATAACATGTTAACTAAATGATTAACCCACAGAATTAGGCAAAATTGGCTATAGGTTTTAAACGTTCTGAGGCGTTCTCCTTATGACTTTAACCAGGTGTCTGTAAGATAAAAAAAATAGAAATAAATAAACTCACAAATAGGTTATTGCCATGTACATTAATACACAAGGTATATTTTTACGTTCAAATAGTCCTCATCATGTGATAAAATTTCATGATCTGACTGGATGTTCAGTGGAGCTCTTCATTCCTGAGCGGTGGTATGGTGGTGCAATTTAATAAGCTCTGCAGCAGAGCGGAGCTCCAGAGGTCTGCAGTTGGACCTTTCCCCAAGATGAAGATTTTTTATTGAAAGAAATGGTGAAAGAAATTACAACCTGTAAAATGTACCATTAGATGTACTTTTAACTGGCCATTAAAGTCCAAATTGTCTCTTAACAAGGTACGCCACATCAATCTTCCAGGAGAATTGCGCATATTTCTACTTTTTCATACTGGTTTTAAACAGCAAAGCTAGGGAATACTCTACAGATATGTAGGGAAGTGTGCTTGATGGTACCACCCCAGTCACAGCATGGCACCTTCCTTTCTTAAGGAAACTGTTTGAGTTAAAAATAGCTCATTCAAAAGGTATCTAGTGTTTCACAGAAAGGTGACTGTACATCGATTTTCTGTTATCACGCTATCTTAAGCAAATACCACTCTATGCCACCCACTCTATGCTGTAAGTTCAGAAGCTAAAGAAGATCGTTGAAAGCCAGGCCCCAAAAAAGAAAAAAAGCATGGCTTATTTCTAATTTTAGCAGCCTTGGGGGAGGAAAGCACATGCGTAAATTCAGAAGTTGTGAGCCCACGAGGGAAGTGGTGCATGCGACATAGGCAAGGCACAGATGACCTTCAGCCAAACACATGTATTGGATGACATCTGCCCCCAGGGATCACCTGCACTGCACCATTGCTGAGAGAAACAATACAGTCCTTAAGGGGTTGTTTATGCTACCGCCAGAAGCACTCTCATTACTGGTACGACAGCCATAACAACACTGCCAGCATTATAATAATCAGCTGTTCTTCCTCTCAGAAGAAATATTGGCCGGTAAAGGCCCTTATCTTTGGCTTATAAAAAAAAGGAGGCAAAACATTCAAACAGAGGGTTCACAGAAGGCCGTTCTGAGTGGAATGGATTAGCAAGGAAACAAATATTCTGCATGCTTTAGATTCTTTGTTTATGGACAGACCTTTCTTATTACACCTTTAGTTTTTGGCACGCACCAAAACGTGAGTTCTGGGCTGAAACGTTTTTTTTTCCCATGCATGTATCAACATCAGCTCATATGGATACAAATACATAAATATTTATAAAATGCAGAAATTGTAACAACTAATCGCCTTAAACCCACGACCAAATTAGTTGGCAACTAATTCATCAATAGACGATTAGTTGGTGACATCATCACACATGTTTCTCACACTGACAAGGAAGTAATTGCCAAATTCAACCCTTACAGTGTGGAATGCAGTTTTGCTGTCGCCGTTCCTTTTAACAGGGATAATTCCCTTAATCTGAATGCAGAATTGCAGTGAAAACATACAGACTGAGCAGCTGGCCGTCATGTGGATGGAGAGCGTGGATAAAACCGCTACGAGTTGTAAACACTGCGCCACGAGAGCCAGAAGGTAAAGCAGACACTTACTGTGTGAGTGGACAGCAGAGTTCTATTAGTGTGAGGTGTGGGAGTCTCATATAGACTCAGGGCTGACTGGAGAAACCTTCAACCTCAGAAAGACAGACTCCACCATTAACTTTTAATGTGGAACTGTATGATGACTGTGTTCACATTACAGAGAACTGAAACACAAATGTTGTATAAATAATAAAAAGCAGATATCATGGTGCAGTAACCAATGAATGAATGAATGAAACATAAACATAATGTCAACATATTGTAAGTGAAAGTCAGTCATATGTAATCTGCTGATGATATTTTTAAGCAATTAATTGCCAAAAACAATATGACTCAGACCCTACTGACCCTACTCAGATCCATAATGACTTCTACATTGACTTCAATTAAACGCATGTTTTTTCTGGAGATACTTTTTGCTATAGAGGTTCCTGTATAACCACTTTGGCTAATGCTCAACCTTAATCTCAGAGGCAGGCACAGAAAAGACAACGATATCAAGAACCTGTAACCCTCAGTTGAGACAATAAGAAGGAGATCTTCTCAATGATTTGTTCTGGAGGTTTCTGTTAACACAAAGCCACCCAGAGACAAGTAAAAGGCGCTCTTTATGAGTCCGAGCACGAAGCGCCTGAGCCCTTTGGCCTACTGCCTCTTCTCTGACCTCATATGTCATAAGCTTTGGTAAAACTAAAAGAAAGCAGGATCAGCATTTTATTGGCTGAAGGCAGTAAGACACTTTCAGTTCACTGTGGGCCGGTGGGAACATGCCCATCTGCCTGTCGCAGTACGAGTTACTTTGTGATCGTTTCTAAACAGACATGAAAGACGGGTCTAGTTTTGTTGATCCTAAGGCAGGGTGGGGTGCACACAGGCCCTCAAACACTGCCCAGAGATACACCTGCCTCCCACTGATTTTAATATGCCTCAGTCTTAGACTAGAGACTAGTTGCTAGTCAGACACTGAAACTGAATGCCAAGCAAGCAAAGCTCAGCTCTGTCTGAAACATCATAGTACATTTAACAGGGGTAATGTGATGCTACTTCAGGTATAGCAGGTACATCTGGAGCGATACTGAACTGCACAGCAAAGTGTTCTTGTATAAATAAATGATGAGCTCCATCAGGTATGGTGGAGAACAGAAAACACTGAACAGTGCCGTGTTGCAACCTGTCTCAATTACTCAATTACAAACTTCCTGTTACTATGAATAGTTAGGTAAACAGAAGGACAACTGATCTCCAAAAGACATAAATTTTTTACTACTCAAGATTGAATTTTAATTTGGGGCAGTTTTACAAAATGTAAAATAAGGAAAGGAATATCATGCAAAAGTTTGGGCATCCCATGAGTTTAGAGTCGTCACTAGGAAAGGCGGGTGGTGCAAATTCCAAAGCTTTCTAAACGCTCTGATTTCTCAAACCTGGTCCCAACAATCAGCAGCCATGGGGTCCTCTGAGCAGCAGTCTAGCACTCTGAAAATCAGACGCGATGCCCACCAAGCAGGAGAAGGCTACAAGAAGACAGCAGGGTTTAAGAGAGTGAGATGCTGCAGGAGGTCACCAGGGTCACTGTAAAATATCCCACCTCATCCCAAAAGTTTTTGATGGAGCACCAACCATCATTCCAGCTCAATGCTGGGGGGCTTTATACCCCTTTAGTCCTCTTCTAGTCCTCTTTTTAAGCTGACACATTTTCTTCTTGCCTTCAATGACAGCAGTGGATTCTGCTTATCTGAGCTCCTGGTACTCAGGGGGGCGGTCACGACGCAAGCATCCCTCAAAGAATACAGATTCATACTATAGCCTTTAAGTTTAGCTATTTTTGCCTTCTTTATATAGTACTTTTAAAAAATATATATATTTGCAGATATTAATAGAGCAGATAGACAACACTGGCTGTGTTTGCTAATCGATGACTGAAGCCAAGCCAAGCGAGCATAACTCACCTAGCTTACGTTGGCTAGCTTAGCTAGTTGGGAGTCTGACAAGGTAATCTAGCTGTAATACCCAGCGAAAAATAATTACTGCAATGAAATCAGTTACGCTATACGTTCAAAGATATATAATAAAAGCTAAATTTTATTCCACGATAGCTTTATAACCTCTTGAGTCTTTGCTGCTCAGCCTGCTGCAAGGCTACCGCGCATCTAGCCATGTTGACAGTCGGCGTAGCCAAACACTGTAGCTAGCCGGTGAGGGTTAAACTAGAGCTAAACAACGTGACATACATTTACTTTATTTTCATTTCTAACACCGTGTAGTTCCAATGTTAGCTAGCTATATAGCTACATAATGACACGGTGGTTATTTTTTTTTATTATGCAGTCTATAGCTAACTTCTATGACTAGCTGTTTTTTTTTATACTAAAGGGTTTAGCTACTGTACTAGCGCTGGATAATTTATGTAGTATTATCAACTCTACAATAGCTTGACTGTCGCCCTTGTTTATAGCTAGCACTAGTGTCTCTGTGTGTATCTGCCTACACACATATTTATGAGCGTGCTCGGGGGGACGTGGTGTTTATCACTGCCACTAGATCCTGCAGTGTTAAGCGTTTCGGCAAAACAGTCACAGCAGTCCAGTTAGATCTACTGACCGGAATGAACTCAGTCAATTACTGCAATAACCGTCAACAGGACCAAGATGTCAACATCCCACACTAGCCATGCGCCGCTAGTCGTCGGCTGGAATGCAGTGCGGTGAGCTGGCCGAGAAGCTAGAAAGCTAGCTAGGTAGTTAACAGCTAACAGCCCATACCAAGCATTCCTGCTGGCTATGGAAGAGACCGCGACCTTTTCATGTTGGTCACAGATAAGGATATCTGGAATATAGTGAGATATGTGGATGAAAGGCTAGATAAGCTGTATAGACAGATAAATTAACCACCAGATCACCCCACGCCATCATAGCCTACTAGCACATCTGCACCGCCGCTGAAGACAATGAGAGCTCACCTTCTGCTTTTAGGTCCTCCTCGCTGTCTTTTTCGGAGAGAAACGGGAATTAACGTCTGCTGATCACTTATTACGGCCGCTATAGGAACTCCACCATGCATCCAAAATGCTCCAGCACCATATAAGCTGAATTACAGTATTATATAATGTAGACTCGTTTTCTGGGTTTCTGTCGCCGGCCCTGTTCTGTTTTCAGCCCGGAAAGCGTTGTCAAGACGGAGGCCGTTTCCTGCAATCTGATTGGCCCTCTAGAGGTGGCGCGTGCAGGATGCTGCAGTGACGGCACCGAGGTTACCCGCGGTCATGTGTATGGCGATTGGAGCCGCTGAGGGCTGTGTGTGCATGTGTCCTCCAGTCACCTTAAATGTTGTCAAACTAATAACACACGGAGTGCAGCAATGAACTTATTGTGGAGAGCGTTTGGTTTTCTAACAGATCCAACAGTATACTATTGTGTTTAAGAAAACACTCAGTTTTAGCTAGCTAGCTATGGTAAGCAGCTAACCAGCTAAACGTTTGCATAGACTGAGCTAAGCTAGCTACATTTGTTCAGTTTATTACTGAAATGTGAAATTTAATTTCCCGAATCCACATGCTATTACGTCCTGTTATTTAATGACTTCCAAATCGACCGCAAGACATAATATTAGTTACTGGACAAAACTAGGAGACCACCCTTTATATAGCGAGGCCTTCAGCAGTAGAGCACAGCGCCGCTGGTGTAGTGGTATCATGCAAGATTCCCATTCTTGCGACCCGGGTTCGATTCCCGGGCGGCGCACAAGCTTTTGTGTTATTTTTATTTACTTGTCGTTAAAAAACAACATAAATACACGTTAAACAAGTTTGATCATTATATTATTACGAAGTTCGTAAAGAAGAACGAAACTAAAAAAAAAAAAACGCTCCCTAAAAAGGCGTCAGAAGAAGACGTAAACACTGAAATACTGACTACGACGTCATTTGTCGTCATTTACCGCAATAGCTCCCAACCACAGTACTGGTCTTCATGACTTGCACTTCCCCTTCCCTTTCTAGCTAAATAGCTGATGCGTTGAACCAGTGATTTACAGTGAAAAGCAGTGATTCTCACCAGATGTTTCCTTTCTCATGTACTGTCAGAGTTGGCCCTCTGGATGGCGCCCTACACCATTCCACTCAGTGAAATAACACTATCAGGATTTCGTGGAGCTGCTATACGAAGTGTGCCTGCAGTAACGTTTGAAAGCCCCATTGTGGAAGACTGTGGTAAACAGTTGCACTATATATCTAAATGTTTGTGGACACCCCTTCTAATCAATGTGTTCAGCTACTTTAAGTGGCACTTGCTGACCCAGATGTGCAAATGCACACCCAGCTTGTCAGTCCCTGTATGGAAATATTTAGAAGAAATAGAGGGATCTAAAGCCCCCATATTAAGCTGTGGAGTGGAACTGTGCTCTCTAGAATTATGGTGCTCTATCCAATACTTTTGGGGTGAGCTGGGATGAATTACAATGAGGTATGGTGTTGATTATGGTGATTTCCAGCCTAGCGTTTGACTGTAGTTATGTTTTTAATTTCTACATGGTTTAGTTAGCTGTGAACGTTGGCTATATATATCCTTTGCTCTGGTTGGGCATTTGAGGTTGAGCTGGGTTAGTGATCATCCAACATCCTGACCTCACTGATGCTCTTGTTGCTGAATGCAATCAAACCCTCACAGCAATGCTCTAAAATCTAGAAGAAAGCTTTCTTCTATGGACAGAGACAGTTACTCCAACAAAAGCAGGATAAACTAAACAATTTGTAGAAACAATGATTGAGCAGGTGTCCCAATACTTCTGCTCATGTATTGTTTTTATATATGAAGTTGTGTATACAAACCCGAAAAAGACCCTGTCTACAACTACATCTTTTAACCAAAATATTGACTTATGATCAAGTAGCTGCACTTACATACTAAACTCACAGTCAACTACACTACCCAAATACTAATGTATTATTAGCAATACTATCAGCTACACTACCCAAATACTAATGTATTATTAGCAATACCAGCAGCTATACTACCCAAATACTAATGTATTATTAGCAATACTATCAGCTATACTACCCAAATACTAATGTATTATTAGCAATACTATCAGCTACACTACCCAAATACTAATGTATTATTAGCAATACCAGCAGCTACACTACCCAAATACTAATGTATTATTAGCAATACTATCAGCTACACTACCCAAATACTAATGTATTTTTAGCAATACTATCAGCTACACTACCCAAATACTAATGTATTATTAGCAATACTATCAGCTACACTACCCAAACACTAATGTATTATTAGCAATACTATCAGCTATACTACCCAAACACTAAGGTTTTATTAGCAATACTATCAGATACACTACCCAAATACTAATGTATTATTAGCAATACTATCAGCTACACTACCCAAATACTAATGTATTATTAGCAATACTATCAGCTACACTACCCAAATACTAATGTATTATTAGCAATACCAGCAGCTACACTACCCAAATACTAATGTATTATTAGCAATACCAGCAGCTACACTACCCAAATACTAATGTATTATTAGCAATACTATCAGCTACACTACCCAAATACTAATGTATTATTAGCAATACTATCAGCTACACTACCCAAATACTAATGTATTATTAGCAATACTATCAGCTACACTACCCAAATACTAATGTATTATTAGCAATACCAGCAGCTACACTACCCAAATACTAATGTATTATTAGCAATACTATCAGCTACACTACCCAAATACTAATGTATTATTAGCAATACCAGCAGCTACACTACCCAAATACTAATGTATTATTAGCAATACTATCAGATACACTACCCAAATACTAATGTATTATTAGCAATACCAGCAGCTACACTACCCAAATACTAATGTATTATTAGCAATACTATCAGATACACTACCCAAACACTAAGGTATTATTAGCAATACTACACATACACTAATCCACAATCGGCTTCACTACCCCAATACTCATGTATTATTAGCAATACTATAAGCTACACTACCCAAATACTCATGTATTATTAGCAATACTATCAGCTACACTACCCAAACACTAAGGTATTATTAGCAATGGGTAGTAATACTACCCATACACAACCAACAATCAGATATGCTACCCAAATACTATAGCATTATAAGCTATACTACTCATCTAGCTACAAACCTACAATTAGCAATGCAATCCACTTACAAATGAATGGTCATATACAGTGACCAAATACTAATACCTATTATCACTCTAACCAACAGTCGGTCATGCTGTTAAATACTAATTTAACATTACAATCTTCTGAATAGTAGCATATGACCAACTTCCCTTCCTGCATGCTTATCAGCCTTGTAAGTAATGCAGATGTTTAATTAAGTGTAAAGAGCAGCATCGAAATGATCTTACAGCCGCCCGAGGAATGGCTTTGAAGGTGAACAGAGCTGATGGCGATCCTGAGGTCATGTCTCTGCAGGTCCAGCAGCGGAAGGCAGATGTAACATGACAGCAAGCCTTTCATCCTCTGCAGACTGTGTGTGTGTGTCCAATGTGATAATTACTAATATGCTATTCTGCCTTCTGTTCCATACTAGTCACCGGCTGCTGGTGTGTTTAGATGGAGAGATTGCAACTTCAACTATTGCCATTACGATGTCGCATTCTACATTATACACACTTCTTTTTGACGATAGTGTGGATCACAGTGAAGCTTCCTTCTTATTTGAATTGTGTGTCTGTAGACGTATTGCACAGTTGTGGACCTTTGGCGCCCAAGAAGAAGTGCACTTATAAAAAGCTATTTGCTCAAATTTTGCTTCAAAAGAGTTTAGACCCTTCAGGTATCTCAAGACTGAGGGCACCAGTTCTTGTGTTGTTGTTTTCCAAATATTGTCTCAAGTGTTTATATTGGTGGTACTGTTTCCCCAGAATATACCTCAAACACAACAAGGTTTATTACACACTAAAGCATATTATGCAGTAACTACAGGGACATCTGAAAATTTGGGCTATCCTTTGGTAGTAGATGTTTGTAATAACAGATTCGGCCCGTCGCCGGACCATAGGCTGCATCCCTAATATACAAACGGGGATCTGTGCTACGCTAAAAGCTAACGCTAGCTTTTAGAATGGAAATTACAGGCTTCTTTTTTCTGACCCGGGGAGCGAATGGGGGTAAGGTTAGACATAATCCAGTCAATAAAATCAGAGTTTATTGTTTTTTTACCACCATAAAAAGAAAAATGAGCAAGTTCAGGCAAAAAGAACAGGGTTGTAAAGCTAAAAATGCACTTGAGTGTTTTTCATCCCAACCACAATCACATACTCAATGAATGATGACACTTTTAATATATCAATTTATTGAAAACCGACAATGAAAACATGCTTATTCATTCAAATGTTTTGAAATGCTTTGTGTACCCAGAGTTTTGACAGGCAGTGTATGTATAGTGGCTTTGAATGTCTTGTCCAGAGTTATCTGCTGAGGTTTTCAGTCTCAGTCTCGAGGACCTGTGAAGTATGTGTACATACTTAAAAAAAATAAAAGTTCCATAGTTGTTCTTGGATAGAAGGTGTGGTTAAAGAAAAAGCTATCTTACAATATAAGCTTAGCATTGAAAATCTTTATGACCAGGACCCTGTGTTTATAAAAGTGGTTTTGTAAATAATCATCCACCAAGGTTTGATTGCAAGTCCCTAAATAACCTATTTTGTATGTTTGTTGTTGCAGGTGGGATTCAGCTCATGGCCCGACCATCAAGGTGTTCACAGGTAGTATCAGCTGTGACCGTGCAGGGAAAACACTGACGTGTGCAGTGCACAATGACCAGGATTATGGAACACTGATCTGGAGGACCAAGTCACAGATTCCGCCAGACCCTGAGGAGCTTTCCTACTTTTCAATTAAGCGCAGGCCAAGTGTTTGGAGAATTAGGAGATGGGATTCCTTTGCGTGGCGGGCGAGACGAAGGTGAAGAATGCGCTCATTGAAGCCGAGGCTCCAGCGCTGGGTCCCTTTGAGCTCTGCTTGGGCTTAAAAATGAGGAAGAGTGGAGAGAGGGATTAGAGAACAAAAAGATCCTTCTCTGTCATCAAAGCGGATCTTCTTCATGGCTCATCCCTGCTCAAGTCCACGCCTACTGGCAGGTTTTAACACTGCTGAGAAGGGAGTGGTGCCTGAGAAGGGAGTGGGGGGGGGGGGGGGGAGAACAAGGAAGATTGGTAGTAGGATCTTAGGAAGGTAAAGGTTAGAGGAAAAGAAGAAAAGAACCCTGTTTGATTACTTAAAGAACCTTTAAATGGATGGTTCTTTAACCCCTTGTATGCCATGGCTATTATTCTGAATTATATATATATTAGCATATATTCTGGAGTCCCACAGGGTTCTATTTTAGGATCTATGAAATTGATGTTAATTATGACAGCAATGTAGTTTTGAGTGAAGAACTAAAGTGTGGGTCTACACAGAAGGTACAAAGGCTTAAGTGACCATTTCTGTACATTTGATATATGAACTTAAAGCCATATTTTACAGTTTAAAGAACCTTTACATATTGTAAAGTTTTCACACCAATCAATAGTTTTCCTTGACACCATATATACAAGCCAACGTATGCCCTTCAGGGGCCCTGAGACCTCTGGCCCCTCCACGTAATGGAAAGGTTCTATGCCAGTTAATGTTTTTTTTTTTTCTCATAGAAACTTTCTCAAAGACAAAAAACATTGAGAGTGTACATATATATTGAAAGTCTAAACTGTGTTAATTAAGTATTTTATTCATGTGAATATTAACTGAACATCTGAATCAAGTAAATACAATGCATTACTTTTCCAGTTATGAAAAGAGAAAAAAAGTGGGAGAAAGTAGAAGAAGAAAGAACAGAGAGGCAGAGAGAGAGAGGAAATAAAAAGGAGAGAGAACGAGAGAGAGCGGGTGAGAAAAATAAAAATGAGAGATAGAGGGAAAGAGGTGGCTAAGGGGTGGGGTGCAGATTTCAAAGGTAATCTTTAACTCTAAGCCTTGCAGACAGACTCAGTGTCCCCCCGCCGCTCTCTCTCTCTCTCTCTCTCTCTCTCTCTCTCTCTCTCTCTCTCTCTCTCTCTCCACAGTGTCTGGGCTGGTGTGTTGCTTTTTGCTCCCAGTGGTGCCCCCATTCTTCCTAGTCCTTTGTCCCCCCAGGGGCATTTCGGGGCATTATTCATGGCCCGGCTAAGCGGAGGGTGAGAAGAGGCTTTTGAATGGCCTCTAAAGAGGGCGACGTCCACTCTGGACCTCTGACTGTCCGCCTGAAAACAACGCTCAGCTGAAACAAATACCTGCTTTGTGTGGACAGCTCCTCACGCCGGGTCAGGGCTGCACTCGTCTGGCTGATAAAAAGACAGTCCAGTGCTGGGCAGCCTCTGTAGTTAGTTGACAACAATGGCAAAGTTCATCTTGGGTGTGTGTTTCTGGATTAGGATCATGGCGTCAACAGCTTGTTTGTGATTATTTCAGGAATTCCCTTTCTGTTTAGTTTCTCTTGAGTTTTTCTCTAATTGTTCTCTTAACATTTCATGGGATTAAAGGTCTGCTGAGGTCTCCTTTATTTGTTATTTTTTACTGACTCTTATTCAATGTCTTACAATACTGACGCTCTTTGGAAAAAGGGTTTAATGAAGTATTGAAAAGACGTTCTTTGAAAACAGTGGAACCTTATTTTGTACTATACAGACCCCTTTTTAAATATAAAGAACTATCTACAAGGGATTTCATGTATCTAATAAATGCTTTATCCAAGGCAAAGCCTTAAATGGGTCTTTTAGGTGTCATGGTTCTGATTAAAACCCTTGCCTTTCTGAAGAACCCTTGAAGAACAATTATTCATTATAACAGCACGGTCAATCTTTTTGTTGCAGTAAAAGTACTATAATAAAAACTCAGCAAAACCCATCTTCGGCTGTTTGACCTTATTTCTATCAAATAGAATGTGTAATGCAGATTATATCCACTGGATGGCAATGTGGTAAAAGGATAGAATAGAAGGGCATCTAAATGACTTGGCTCTTCAGACATGTACAAAAAAAAGTAAGAAAAAAAGATTTAATGTTCTACACCCCAAACAATTATATTTTTGTTGAATAGAACAAACATCATAAAAAACATACCTCATACCCTACACCAAAAAGCATGCGTGACCACTCGGTTGAGTTGCCCAGTTAAGGTAAAAAGATTTTGATGCAAACATTAGCACAGCATAAACACACAAGATCATATTGACAATTTCCTTTCTAGTCTGAACTATATATATAAACCTTCAGATTGGTATATTTTTAAAGCCATTTACTCTTTACATAATAACATTTTAATTAGGAGTCCTCAATAATTAGTTATTTCTTGCTATAGCCATCATAGCTAAGCCTCATTGAACTCTAATATGTATATGAGGCTGTAACTGAAGGAATGGACATATTTGTGCATGTTTTATTTTGCACAGTAAACTTGATTGTATTGTATTACAGTGAGTGTTCTGTAATACCTGTTAATCCATGTTTACAATTAGCCTAACTGGGCATGCCAACCAGCTGGCTGACTTGTGGATCTGTTTCCTATATGGGTTATCTGGGAAAAATACAGAAAAGTTGCTAAATAAGAATCCAGGAACCAATACATTCTTCTTCAAAGGTATGTCTTAGTCTTACTGTTAGATGGTTAAAGAGTATAAGATATCAGTCAAGCATTTATGTGTACCCCCCCCCCCCACCACCACCACCACCACCATCTTTCTCCATTACATAATCCTCCTGTATCTGTATCATCCCCATATGCTTTCATGAGGTTGGACAGGCATTAATATTTCATAGGTAATTCTATCACAGACATTTGAGCCCCAGCTGCTTCAAGGACTCAAACAAACGTGACTTTTTGAGTCAGATCTTTTAGCGTAGCCTCAGCTATAACCTCTGCTACACTGACATTGATACCATTATCTAGTACATCATAGTCAGATTCCCAAAATACAAATTATGAATTTATGTATCTTGGTTTTGCAGACAAGTAATAGAAGCTTATTCCCCATTAATAAGCAAAATGCATTCCAATATTATGAACGGCATGCTAAATAACAAAGACCTAATAATTGCATTAAAGACCATTAAAGTTTTATTCCAAGCACTATGGACCTTTTGTTCCATGTTTATGTTGAGAACATCAATACGATCAATATGTTCCTATTAGCAATGCACTTGCAAGGCCTATGTTATTAACAGTGTACTGTGACCTTGCAGTAACCTACTAACCATTGCATGATGTAAAGCTTCTGCAGGAAGAGCGCATGTGTTTTATCCAAATGGAAGATCCTCTTAATGGACTGTAGCTGATCTGAAAGTTAGATGGAAGATGGGGCAGCTTATGATGTGCACTGCTAAAATGCGATCCTTAAGGAACCTTTGGTGGTTCTTCAATTTAAAACTGTAAAGTCCTCTAAAGATGCTTTAGGGAACCTTCAAGAAAAGGTTTTTAGAATAAAAGGGTTCTTTGAAGGTTCGTCAAAGCACTTTAATAGGTTCCTCCACAGATTTAAATTGAAGAACCTCCAACAATTCCTCAAGGATCTTATACTTTAAACAGTGTACACATAAGACTATGTTCAAAAGTGTGTAGATACCTGCCCATCCAACATGTATTTTGAAATGAAGGGTGTTAATATGGAGTTGGTTCCCTCTTTGCTGCAGTAACAGCCTCCATTCTACAGGGAAGGCTTTACACTAGATGTTGGGTGGAACATTGCCATGAGGATTTGATTGCACTCAGCGACAAGAGCATTACTGTTACATTACACATAATTCATTCTGTATATTACATTATATTAATGTAATTATTACTGCACTACAATCACTTTTTACGCTTTTATGCCTCTATCATGCTGCTCTCTTGTTTGATTTTGCTGCTGTAAAAACTGACTTTCCCTGTGGGATAAATAAAGTGATCTATCTATCTATCTATCTATCTATCTATCTATCTATCTATCTATCTATCTATCTATCTATTAGCGTGGTAAGGTACGATAAGGTATGATTCGTTTTGCATCATCAACGCCACGCCATCTCATCCCAAAAAATAATGGATAGAGCTCCATTATTCCAGAGAACACAGTTCCACTGTTTCACAGCCCAAATCACACAGGCTTTATAGCTCTCTAGTAGACACTTGGCACTGGACCTTTGGTTCATATGCTAATGTTCCAGAGTACTGTGAATTGAAGGCCTGTGTCAGCAGTGGGTTCACCGTAAAATAGCCAATGTAAATGTTTTTTGTCCTATTTCGACAAGTTGTAGTAGTGCAGACTGGAAGTCATTACATAATTCAACAACATAATTAATGATGCAACTGTTATTACATGTAAATAAACAAATGACCTCTGCATACATATGAATGAGGTGTGAGGTTGTAGCCGAAGTGTGTGTGGGGATGGGGTGGGTAGGTATAAGAATCCTTGCCTGTGTAAAGTTAGCCCTGGGCTGAACTGCACCCTGCTGAGTGAGCTGCAGCTGGTTGTGAGTGTGTGTGTGTGTCTTTCTTTCTCTGTAACGTAAGGCTTAGTGAAGATGCTTAATTAATAAAGCCTGGGTGGACTTAAGGAATTCCACAGATTGCTATAGGAGAAACAGTTTTGACTCTTTAAGAAACCATTATTGAACCCCTTAAACAGCCTATAGCCCGCCTGTTATTGCAAACTTCTATTACGAAAGAACTGCCCCACCAGTTTGTACAGAAGTCCCTGTAGTTACTCAATAATGCACTTTAGTGTGTAACAAGCCTTGCTGCGTTAAGGGGTAAAAGAGGATGAGGGCATGAGGAACATTTTTAAAGTTTAAAGAACCTCCACATAATGTATAGTTTCCACACTCACTAGAAAGTTCTCCTCAAACCATCAGTCCAAGCCAAATGTAAAGGCACTGGTACATACGGCCAACACACACAATCCAATCCCTTCTGTTAGATATTAAATTTACTAAGGAACAAGGTTGTGACCTTTGCCTGTGATGAACTGTGAAAGCTGTTACTCTGTCTTCATGACCCTCATCATTATAGATTCACATACAGCTTTATGGCCTATTTAAACAATGCAAACAATTTACGACCCAATATAACTGTTACGCATAAAGCCCTCTCACTCCACTCAACCTCCCTGTGAACTACGATAGAGTTCAGATCCAATTAGGGGGGTCAGCAGTGAGCACATCCTGCTGGTGGAAGAAGGGTATAGGCTGGTTTAGGACCTAGGGGGTGGAGGGGTGAGGGGACTGAGTTGAAAGAAGAACAGGAGATAATCCTGGCCTGAGGCTATGTTGAAAAATGGTCATTTCAAAGGTCTCATGAAGCTGAATTGTCAACAAAGGTAATTTAGAAAGCTTTATAAAGAGTTAAGTTCTTCTATAGTTCCTTTACCTGTATCTTCACTTTTTGGTACCTTTAGATAAGCATGGGTTCTTCTTATGGCTTCTGTTGTTCATCAAAGATGCTCTGGTCCCCTCAACCCATCTGCTGCCAGGCTTTAAATACTTTCCATGTAAAACAAGACTGCAATACACTCTTGAAAATAAAGATGCCTAAGTGGTCCTTCAGAGCAATACCATAGAGGAAGCACGTTATCTGGGGTATTTCTTTATCTGCATTGTGTGGCTAATTCCCTTTTTTATTTCTAAATACACTGATAATCAAAGCCATTTGGCATCTATGAGTATATTTCTTGTTTGGTTTTATTGAGTGCAGGGAAGTGCATCGTCACAATAACAACAGTGGAATTCCTTTTTGGTGCTTTATAGAGCCATTTTGAACCCTTTAACCAGGCACTTACGCATGGTTATTTGAGTTATCATTGTTCTGATCAATAGCCGAAAAATTGCCTTTACTAAAGAACCCTTAAAGAACACCTAGTTTTTAAGAGTGTAGTTTGGAAAACTATACGGTGTTCCCTAAAGAACCATCCTTTGAAAGGTTCTTGGGGAAACCAAAAGAGATTTCTCGTGGCATCGGTGCAAAGAACCCTTTTAGGGTAACAGTAACCATAATTACCTGTCTAGCAACAATATGCCAGCAGCTTTGATTATACAAGGAAACCCTACAAGAATCCCTGCCCCTGAACCCACCAGCTGATTACTTTGCCTAGATAGGAACTGGCACTGACCATGTTTTGTAGTGAATCTAGCCCTGTGCTGCATTCTGCCTCTGTGACCGGATGTGTGTGTATCCTCTGACTGAAGAGGCCAGGCCAGATCAAAGCACAGGTTAAGTGGGCAGCGTCTGTTGGGAGCACAAAGAGAGGGGAAAGTGGGTTAAGTGGTCCAGACTGGACACTAGAGCCTGCAGCTACAACACATAATTAACACAGTGCTGACCTCCATGGAAAGAGCTTTCCTGTGTGTGTGTGTGTGTGTGTGTGTGTGTGTGTGTGTGTGTGTGTATTTGTGTGTGCATCTATGTTTTTTACTTTTCTTGATGATTGTATTTATCAATTCATCCATTCACATTTTTTATTCTACTTTTTATTTCCAACAGTTGCACATAAACTAAACAGACAAATGTATACATATAACTGAATGTTAATATCCATATTTTTTTGGTGGGGGGAACTAACTAGAACTAACTAGAACTAACTAGAACTCTCCAAATCACAAAATGCTACCAGTGCTGCCAACGTGAAGGCTAGCACTTTATAGTGCCATTATACTACATCTTACATACGTCTATATTGGCTAGCATTACACTGAGCAATAGGGGGACATGGATTGCCATGCTACTCATGCTATGCAATGCTTAGATTTGCTTTTTTTGTGTTTTGAAATGTGTAAAACTGTGAATGAAGGAATCCATTAAAATATGTGTGTATGAATGAATCAATGAATGAATGCTTCTTTTTGGTTGCACTGAAACCCCCAAAGTTGAAATGTCTTAATTGGATTAGTTGTGTTATCAAAAACTAAAGAGGAGGGACATGCCTGAAGCCCCTCCTCCCTAATCTAAAGACCTATAAATGACATCTCTACCTTGTCTGCACAACCCTGCACCACCCCATCAACTACCTTTTAATCTTGTCATCTATCATTCCTGGTGCCACATAGGGAGGACTGGCTTCCTACCACAAAGCAGAAGCCACCTGAAGTCCACTCCAAAACTCCTCTCAGTTCTCCTCCTCACTTACAGTACTCTTACATATTATCATAAGCTGAAAGCATGGTCCGAACTGGCAAAGTCAGTTTAGTATAGTGTTATGACCTGGATTAGGGTCAAGTCATAACTGATAGCTCTGATAGATCCTCTGCCAGACCAAACACCGGACTGTATAAACCAGTATTCATTTTTTTGACAGTCAGCGGAGGAAATGTGATTTCAGGGGTAAGTATAAGCCAAAACAACAAGCAAGAAAACTAAATCAAAACACAAACTAACTAACTAACCTTAAAACCGAAGTGACCAAAATACACAGAACTACTCTTACTCCCTGCTAGACAGGGGAAAAGGTGGCTAAAACAAAAAGGCACTCAGACCCTAACTTTCCCCAAACACATGAGAAAGCTAGCAGGTTAACAGAGTGTAAGTGCTGGGTCAGTCTGAACAGGATGTTCTTCCTGGTCATCAAAGGGGTGGAACTCCACACATCTGTCCCCGGGGCTTTTTCAAGTTCTTTTATAGTGAGGGCTCCTCTGATGGCCACTCAGAGGACTGCACATTGCAAAATAGACACATACGAAAATACAACACAGGAGCTGCATGCAGACTAAACGGATATTACGATCTTGAATATTACGACAGTTATACTAAAACATATATAATCTAAAACAGTTATACTAAAACATATATAATCTAAAACAGTTATACTAAAACATATATAATATAAACCAGTTATACTAAAGCATATATCATCTAAACAGTTATACTAAAGCATATATCATCTAAAACAGTTATACTAAAGCATATACAACCTAAAACAGTTATACTAAAACATGTACAACTTAAAACAGTTATACTAAAGCATATATAATCTAAAACAGTTATACTAAAACATATACAACCTAAAACAGTTATACTAAAACATATATAATCTAAAACAGTTATACTAAAGCATATATCATCTAAAACAGTTATACTAAAGCATATATAATCTAAAACAGTTATACTAAAACATATATCATCTAAAACAGTTATACTAAAGCATATATCATCTAAAACAGTTATACTAAAACATATATAATCTAAAACAGTTATACTAAAGCATATATAATCTAAAACAGTTATACTAAAGCATATATCATCTAAAACAGTTATACTAAAACATATATAATATAAACCAGTTATACTAAAGCATATATCATCTAAACAGTTATACTAAAGCATATATCATCTAAAACAGTTATACTAAAGCATATACAACCTAAAACAGTTATACTAAAACATGTACAACTTAAAACAGTTATACTAAAGCATATATAATCTAAAACAGTTATACTAAAACATATACAACCTAAAACAGTTATACTAAAACATATATAATCTAAAACAGTTATACTAAAGCATATATCATCTAAAACAGTTATACTAAAGCATATATAATCTAAAACAGTTATACTAAAACATATATCATCTAAAACAGTTATACTAAAGCATATATCATCTAAAACAGTTATACTAAAACATATATCATCTAAAACAGTTATACTAAAGCATATATAATCTAAAACAGTTATACTAAAACATATACAACCTAAAACAGTTATACTAAAACATATATAATCTAAAACAGTTATACTAAAACATATACAACCTAAAACAGTTACACTAAAACATATATGATCTAAAACAGTTATACTAAAGCATATATAATCTAAAACAGTTATACTAAAGCATATACAACCTAAAACCGTTATACTAAAACATATACAACTTAAAACAGTTATACTAAAGCATATATCATCTAAAACAGTTATACTAAAGCATATATCATCTAAAACAGTTATACTAAAACATATACAACCTAAAACAGTTATACTAAAACATATACAACCTAAAACAGTTATACTAAAACATATACAACCTAAAACAGTTATACTGAAACATATACAACCTAAAACAGTTATACTAAAACATATATAATCTAAAACAGTTATACTAAAACATATACAACCTAAAACAGTTATACTGAAACATATACAACCTAAATCAGTTATACTAAAACATATACAACCTAAAACAGTTATACTAAAACATATATAATCTAAAACAGTTATACTAAAACATATACAACCTAAAACAGTTATACTAAAACATATATAATCTAAAACAGTTATACTAAAACATATACAACCTAAAACAGTCATACTAAAGTAAACACATGAAGGATGATCAATTTCTTCAATCACTGTTTTTCACTTCGTCTGGTGCTAATGTTATGGCTGATCAGTGTAGGTGTATATACAGCCTTTCCTTTAAGAACCCCTTAAAGAATTTGTTTTTAGGGGTGTAGGTCTGATGTTAATTTTACTATTAAAAATGGAATGTAATAATTTAATTTAATAATTGAACAGTATAACCCATAATCTTGAAGTTATTTAATGTAATTTATTTTATAATGTTGGTTATAATGTAATCATATTTCTAAGTTGTGTTTTACAGATATTATCCTAAGAATTATGGTGTTTCAAGTTCACCAGATCAGTCTGTATTACTCACGCAAAGGCCTCTGAACAGTTTAATAAAAAAAAACAATATGTTTTATATTGTTTTAAGTGTTACGTTTTTTTCAGGAACTTTGTTCAAACATCTATCTATCAACTAAGAGTTGGTAGCAAAACAAAGACGTTCATTTATCTCAAGGTCTCCAACCCTATTCCTGAAAAGCTAGCTTCCCACAGACTTTGGATCCTACTCTAATCCCCAACTAATTACCACCTTCAGAAGTTTTTAACTGGCTGGATGTGGTATATTAGATTTGGTATGAAGTTGAAACATGCAGGAAGGCATCTCTCCAGAAGAAGAATGGGGATTCCCTGATTTAGCCTGACAGTGTTTTGAGTAAACAGGTAACCTTTTATGCTTGTTAATGAGATATTGCATCAGTTACAAGTATTTTATTTTATGTAAAGTGGAGGAATGATACCATTTAAACAACAAAATGATTTGTGTTGCTTTTCTAAGTACATAAGTGATTAAGATGTGTGTTTTGTAGTACTGTAAATAAACAATTGAGACTTGAAATTGAAAACTTTAAGGAAGGAATTGTGGTGAAAACGTTTATTCAACCCTAGAAACTTTACTTGATGAAAGGCTGATCCAGGAGGCGTTTTCCAAAGTTTGGTTCACTTGTTTTAGGTAAGAATTGTGTTCTATCATGGTGTACTCCAGCTAGATCGACTTAAGAACAATATAACAAATGTAATTAATTTGCAATCACCTGACATCTGAATCTGAGCCAATTCAAAGCACCCTTTATTTCCCGTTGGGGAAAGTGCCGGCGCTCCTTGGAAACCGGGAGCTGTCCGCAGGCGATGGTGCTGAAATCTCCGCCGCGTGTTTATGAGGTACTAAAGGATGACACTGCAGCCACATTCTTCTTGACACGAGTAACGTGTAAAGTGAACTCATGTTGCAGTGAACTGAATGTCATATAAAATAGCATAGATAAACCGATCATCAAAAAAAGAGTTCTGATTACTATAGAGGAAAGTCATACTAGCACATTTTTTAAAAACTAAATACTCTTATTAGCAAGAACTAGGAATTGTGCATTTTATCATTATTATGAGCTATGAATTAAAAATCATACATCAAAAATAATTAGAAAATGCATGAATGAGGGATATACTGAACAAGGGATTAAATTGTCACAACCTATCTAGAACCATTGCCTTCACTAAAGAACCCTTGAAGACACAATTTTTAAGGATTATGGTGCATCAACATGTTCTTTTCATTTAATATAATTTGCATCAGATACAACAATTGTATTTGATTAATACCACAATATGCTATGCTTTTGCATGTATTGTGCGTGTGTGTGTGTGTGTGTGTGTGTGGCAAATATTGTTTTCAGTATTATATGGGGTTACATTGTTACTTTGTATGTCAGACTGAGAGAGATATAGAGAGAGGTGAAGAGAGTGACCAAGAGATTGTAGAGATAGCCCATTCATGATGCCTACAGCTCTGGTCCTGGAGCATCACTGTACTGCAATTGTACTGTTTTCATAACATGTCTGAATCAACTAAGACCATCCTGAGTCGAAAGGCATTTTACAATGTGTGGGACATGGCATATTATACCATATTATGACCTACACCTTTAAAAACTAAAAATTCTTTAAGGGTTCTTTAGTAAAGGAAATGGTTGTATATAGACTAGACACTGATCAGCCATACCATAATAAGTGGCTTTAATTCTCTGTAAGGGTTGAGTTGGTACAGTAGAATTTAGCTAAAATAGTGCTTTAAATTAGTTGGTTATTTAACTTACTACATTATGTGGAGTACATGTGCATTTAATTGAACATAAATTATTGAGTTAACTGGGTAAGAACATAATGTTTTAAGTTTAATTAAGTATTTTAATGAAATTTAATGAAGTGCATCTGAGTGTGTAGAGATGCCCAAGACTGCAGTTCTATATAGTTCATTTTTAGTACCAAATAGAAACCTTTCACTAAGTGTACACCCTTATGAAGTGGGTTGTTCTGTGGTTCTTTAGCAAAAGCAATGATTATGTGTAGAACTATGACAACCCAAAGAACGATTTGAATGCTTAAATGGTTATTTGCCTGGCTATTATCCTCTATGATGTAGAACTTTTTGATTAATCTGCAACTACAGTGAGTACAGTGCAAATATATATGCATTTTTTATGTCTCTATTTACAACCATTTTGGTTTAGAGTTTCTCAACCCTGCTCCTGGAAGCCGCTACAATATCTTTTCCCTGCTGCTGACACACCTGGTTCAACTAACCAAAATTGGGTTTTCCCAAAAGCGAAGATGATTTTTTAAATGGTTGAACAACACTGTACTGAACGCTCTATTCACCAGGAACACTAAGATTAAACTGGGCCCAGCTCATTAACAACCCTCCCCTGAATTTAAGTGGGCGTTTGAAGGCAGGACAAAAGTAACTCGAGCAGTACGGGAACTCAAGGAAAGGGAAACTGTGGATTAGGAAATGGGGAATACTAATGAGCCTCCATACGCGCCCTCTGGTGGACACTTTAAAACTGAGGCCATGCAACAAGTGGGCTGTTTTTCCGTCTTCCAAAAACCTTCTGCTACGCATTTGCGCTGCTGATGCGTCTACTCTGAACTCTACACTGAACATATTTAGCATGGATAGCAACAGGTAAACTATGTGTTGTCAGCAGTAGCCTACATTTACAGGTTAAAATGTTTTCAGTGGGGGTGTGGAATGGGAATCATTTTCAAAAGCATATCTGCCGATGCCGACAAACATTTATATAATATGGGAATTTGCTTTGACATACATTTTGTCGATGAAACCTTCTCAATAGTATCTCAGTAGCACCAATATGGTTTCAATATTTCCACTATTATATAAGTCAAATAACCCTTGTAATTACTATACACGCTACAGCGTTGTGAATAACTGCGTGTGTACGCTTTTAGACGTAATGTTAGTGATGCAAATCTACTAATTCTACTAATTCATCTACTAATTATTATTTAAACAGATCTGTCAGGGGTTAAAGTGAGAAAAGTAATCTAAAGAGTTAAATAGGTTTTCTTAGTACCTGACGCTGGATTCACAAAATTGTATTAAGGAAAAATCCCGAGATAAACACCAACATGTTTTCATCATTAATCTGCGATTCTAACAATATACTTTATACAACTTTTCAAATGTTATCTGAAGAAGTGTGTACTTTTCTATGTAAGCTGGTTATGGATAATGTAGGCGATCCTTGTCCATTAGCTTTTACAGCCAATCAGAAACAGCGCGAGACACGCTGTAATATTTAAACAGAATTTACCTTCAACTGTCGCCGTTTTGCCGTTAGAGCTCCGTTTAATGCGTGTTTAGACAACGCTGAAAAAAACAACAGCTTTAGTAGCTAAATTAGAAACTAAAAATCTGGACGCTATGGAGAACAAAGTCTTTCTCTTAACACTTGTCAATATTTTGCCTGGTGGAAATAATTGATTTTGGTTTGCGAGAAAACTATCTAGCTAGCTAACAAATTATCGTACTGCAGCGCAAAATCGTAACTTCTTAACTGTTAATTAAAGTCAATAAAAAAATTGTATATTCCAAGTTATTCTGGAGCATTTCTATTAGTCAATTCCCCGTGAAATGTGACACCATATAGCTAAAGAACTACTGCCATAATGCCAACCTGAAATCGGCTAAATGGAGTTACAGGGTTTTGCGCCTATATTCTAGTCAGCTAATGTTGCCTCGTCACCGCGATGTACCGAGACGTACACTTCACGTTTTACTTAGCTAGTACTTTTAAATGGACAACATGTCCAGTGGACTAGCATTCAAGAATTCAATTAGCTAAACTAGTATTGGTCAACGTCATGTAGCAGGTGCCTTTGATTTAACGCTTCTTTAAAAAAGAGTAACTTTCAGCAAAACACAGCCTGAAATGAGGGACCAACTTTTAACTAAACTTTCTCGAAACTGAAATGAGGGACCATTACCTAAGCAAACAGCGTAAAAACGTAAGAAAACAGCGTACTTCGCGCCTGAAACCCCGTAAAAACGTAGGAAAACAGCGTAATTCGCGCCTGAAACCCCGCCTCCTTTTCCGAACCCGCCCCAGGCGGGTTCGGAAAAGGAGGCGGGGTTTCAGGCGCGAATTACGCTGTTTGCTTAGGTAATGGTCCCTCATTTCAGTTTCGAGAAAGTTTAGTTAACTAATATTAACTAATATAATATAACTAAATGACTAAAGCTAACTCTGCTTTATGTGACGGTGATACTTTACTATTTTTGTGACACTTAAAATGTGTTATTGCGACTCGTTATTAGACACTGTTCCTCAGTGTTAAATGCCGAGCAGGTGTTTAGCTAGATGTCACTTATTTACCAGATGTGTAACATGTATCAACAGCAGTACCAACATTATTTTAATAGCCTCCCGTTTAGGGGCACCGGCGAAATCGCCCCCACCAGCCATTGCATCGCCATTCCGTTTTGAAAAGTTTCAAAATTCAGCGTCAAACGTCTCGTAGAGTCTTCACCGACTCCGCTCGACCACTTCTGATGTCCACCACCTGTTGAGGGGAGCTCTGTTGGACGCCGCGGTCACCTCGGGGCTCTGCGCGGCCCAGGAGAGGAGCAACACCGATCTTCCAGCCCCGGGGCCAAGGTTCACCACGGGGGCAATAAACTCCAGGTTCCCCCACCATCACCATGCCCCGCGGCCCACGCACAACAAACGCTCCAGCTTTAAAACTGCAAAAGCCTCTTTCTTTCTTAATTTCCTTTGAATGCCGGTGTCAGTGGGCTATAGGGGCCCCTAAAACAGTTAAGCTACATTCATAAGTAACATGTGATTAAAACCATCAAACGCACAGTTTGCACTACCTTTAAAGGGGCAGTTAGAAATGAAGGTACAACTAATTGGTAAATAGCGGCTGCAGAGCTGGGTGTAAGGAGGGCGCACGTTTCAAGAAGACGTAGAGTCGCTAAAAACAGTCTTTTAAAGAAAGTGGCTTCAGTCATTAAAACGTTCAATTTAGGCCCGTTGTCTATTGTTAGAACTTTAAGCAACAATAATGATCCTAAAAATAATGATGCTAATAATAATATCAACCACACAAAGAATAAAAACTGAATTATTTTTTTTTTTATTTTTTAATTAATTGTTATTATTATATTACTATTATTAACATAATTTGTATTATTGGCGTTCTTATTAATGTATTTGTTACAATATTAACAAAGGTCACAATAGCAACCACAGACTAAAATACTACTACTAAAAATTATAAATCAGTTTTTTTATATATACATTTTTTCTAAATTAATTAAATTAATTATTTTATATAACTATAACCACAGCAATAATAATAGTATATAGGCAAGATATTGTTCACACTACTGGTATTAATATTATTATTTAATTATATTGTTACTATATGTATTGTGTGATATTTCATGTGATTTTAATGTGATGTGTAAATTAATAACACTAAGAATGAAAACTTTTATTAATAATTTTTAAATAATATATATATAAATAATATATATATAGTTATATTTTTTAATACTTGTTTAAAATATTTTATTATTTTATACATCATATTTTATATTATTATAACTACACCAATAATAATATTAATAGTAATCATAGTAATAATATGGAAGCTATTGTGAATACTGCTAGTATTGTTTTTAATTTGATTATATAGTTACAGTTATATATTTTTGTCTGTTTTTGTATATTTTACATAGTTATGATCATAATGATAGCATCATTAACAACAACAACAACAACAACAACAATAATAATAATAATAATAATAATAATAATAATGAAAATACGGAGCTATCTAATAATTAATAGGCTAAATAAAGTATGTTCCCAAAACTTTTGAAGAAAAAGAAGGTCTGACACGCTGACAAACCAAAACATCAGCGGGCATCATTTACTTACCATGAAAAGCAAACAGCAGGCGAGCTGTAGCTGTGATAATGGCATCGCCAGCAAGAGTTCACTGGAAACTTTCCAGAAAGCCGGCCGTCACGTTAGTGTCACGTTAGTGTAAGACCCAAACTGATTTCCACACTGTGGGAAATAATTACTGAGGGGTACGGCGCTTCTAAAAGCCCACTCAAACAGCCAGCACTGCGCTGCAGTTATATTATATCCAATAATGGAGGAAGTCTAAATGAGTTGCGGGGAAAGTTGAGTCTGAGGCCTACAGTCTCCTATGGTAAACAAAAAAAAGAACACCCCAACGATCCCAAACTGGGCCTCAGCAACTTCAGCATGTGCTTGAACCCCTAAAGATTGCACAGCATTACACTGCGTTTTAGAAGCTTAAACGTTAAAAACCTGAACCCCTGTATGTGACTGTGAAAGAGGCCAGCTTCCCGAGGTCAGCAGTCTGTTGCTGTCTGAGTAATCTGCCGCGTTCAGAGCCGCACTGATCTGTTTTGCATGTCCACGCTGCAGAGCCCCAACGAGCTCGAATTTAATAAAGTCTTTCCAGCATCCCAGGGGTTATTTTGGTTTAGATTCAAGTGAACCCAGTGCGTTTCTGCCTTCGTCTCCGATGTGACATTCGCTTCTTTATTTATGATGTTTTTTTTTCTCCCACTGACGGAGAAAATTTCTGACTCGGATTTTTCACTCGAGAATTGATTTGACATGGATATCCAGTGTCCCTTTAAGCGCAATCAAACGGCCTCTCCAGCACTATTTCCCCCTCAGTTTAGGACGGAGTTGAGTTACAGCTAAACCCGCTCTGCTCCCACAGTCGATCTGTCCTGCCTTAAAATATCATAAGCAGTGTTTATTAGGGCTTTTAAAAACGCTGCTGTAAATACACAAGACGTTTTGCCCTCAAACACACAGTTTCATGTTCGACCAAAGTTGATGGCCTTGGGCCAGTGATTGCGTGTTTATCACATGTATAAACCATGTAAATTGCAGATTCGTTTTCTTAATAATTCAAGTAATCTGCATCAGAATTGCACATGCGCACACGCACACACACACACGCACTAACCAAACACGTGAAGAACAACGTTATTGTTTAAAAACACACTCAGTGGTTTACAGGACGGTGAGAGTCTCTTGCTCTACTTTTGCAGGTGCATGACTGTTACTGCACAATTACGGCATAGTTCACATGCATACCCATTGTTTTTACCCAAATCATCAAAAATATTTTTCTATTCTTACAAATGAAGATGCCGAAGACGGTTCTTTGGAACAGTACCACTTTCGATACTCCGAGGAACCTTTCAGTGACAGCTACATAAATGTTTTTTTTTTTAAACGTTTTAAAACGTAGAGAACTTTTACTTAATGTCAGTATGTCAATGACCCAATTTTCACAGAACCACATTTACATAAATGTTAACACAAATGTTCTTGTGCAAATAGCACAAGGCCCAGTAAAGGCATTGTAAAATAATCTGTTAGGGATTAGTTGGACAGTGTGATAGGTAATATGGGACAGTGTATCAGGTAACATGGGACAACGTGTTGGGCAATATAACACAGTGTGTTGAGTTTTATGGGACAGTGTGTCCGGGACTATGTGTTATGTAGTATGGGACAGTGTCTTAGGCATGGCACCGTACATTAGGTAGAATGAGAGTGTGTTAGATATGGGTCAGTGTTTTAAGGAATGTAGGGTAGTGTGTTAGGTAACATGGGACAGTGTGTTATGTAATATGGGACAGTGTTAGGGACTGTGTTACATAATATGGGACACTGTGCTGGATATAGGACTGTGTTTTAGGTAATATGGGACAGTGCTATGTGTTAGATATCGGAGAGTGTTACATATGGGACAGTGTGTTAGATATTATTAGACAGTGTGTTAGGTAATATACGATGGTGTGTTGGTTATTATGGGATAATGTGTTACATATTATGGGACAGTTTGTTAGGTAATATATGTGTGTGTGTGTTAGATATGAGACAGTGTGGGAAGTATTCAGCAGTGTGTTAAGTAGTATGGGATGGTCTATTGGACATTAGAGGATAGTGTGTTAGATAGGGGACAGTGTGGAAAGTATGGGACAATGTGTTAGATAATATGGGATGGTCTGTTGGGCATTAGGGGATAGTGTGTTAGATATGGGACAGTGTGGAATGTATGGGACAGTGTGTTAAGTAGTATGGTATGGTCTATTGGACATTAGGGGATCGTGTGTTAGATATGGGACAGTGTGGAAAGTATGGCACAGTGTGTTAGATAATATGGGATGGTCTGTTGGGCATTAGGGGATAGTGTGTTCGATAGGGGACAGTGTGGGAAGTATGGGACAATGTGTTAGATAATATGGGATGGTCTGTTGGACATTAGGGGATAGTGTGTTAGATATGGGACAGTGTGGAAAGTATGGGACAGTGTGTTAGGTAGTACGGGATGGTCTGTTGGGTGTTGTGGGATAGTGTGTTAGATATGGGACAGTGTGGAAAGTATGGCACAGTGTGTTAGGTAGTACGGGATGGTCTGTTGGGTGTTGTGGGATAGTGTGTTAGATATGGGACAGTGTGGAAAGTATGGCACAGTGTGTTAGGTAGTACGGGATGGTCTGTTGGGTGTTGTGGGATAGTGTGTTAGATATGGGAGAGTGTGGAACGTATGGCACAGTGTGTTAGGTAGTATGGGACAGTATGGATCTGTTGGGAATATAGAATAATGTAATGGGCCCTAAATGGTAAACCCAGTGTTTTATTCCAGTATTATTGAAATCAAAAGAAATCGAGATTGATTATTTTTGCTGAATTTGCTAAGTTTTGACATGAGTTGTTTCTTTATCCAGCACAACTCAGCCCCGGAATGCATGTTAATATACTAATACAGGCCCACCTTAAACGTGTTAAGATCTATGAGAGTTTTCTACACATGATACACTAAATGTCTTATTTGCTCGTATAGACTCCCAGGTCAGTCTGCTCTCAGGATCACTGGAGCGAGCTGACAGCGCGAGATTGTAACGGCGAACGGCGAAGGTCCCGGATGCCCCTTATATTGAATTAGTGTAGCATCGCGAGCTCCCCTCTGAAGTTTTCTCCTGTGAAGTTTGGTGTTAGAATAAGAACAAGTCCTCCGTTAGCACGTGAATGGCCTCCCGTGTGCTCTCCCTCCGTCCCCCTCGCGCGCCTTTGTCCCCGCCGCCCTGCGGTAACACAACATTTGAAGTTTCTTTTCACGTCCACAAAGAGGGAGAGATGTTAATGGAGCGAATGAGCGCTTAATGGAGACCTCATTTCCATCTTTTGCTGCTGTTCCGTTTGCTCTCAGGGTCTCTTCCGAGGCATTTCAGAAGAACTGCGCGACTATTCAAACTAAACCGATGGAGCAGAATTACCCATAAACACATCGTAAAGTAATGATAACAGTGGTAACAAAACAATACGACAACAACAACAATAATAAACACAACAGCAAAAGCGACAGAATAATAATAATAATAATAATAATAATAATAATAATAATAACAATAATAATTAGGGTAAATATTAGGGTATATGCTGTTATTTGTTTTCATTTATAGTTTTAAATAAAACGTAAAATGTAGACATATTTAATGACCATTTAGTCGTTTGGTACAAAATTATAATAATAAATTAACCAATCAACTATTTATATAAATAAATAACCATAAATGATACATTTCTAGACATACATGCATTACCCCTGGCCTCTCTTATTTATCGATCTATTTATTTACTTACTTGGTTGCTTGCTTGTTTAGGTAGTTAGTTAGACAGTTATCCAACCAGTCAGCCTGTAGGTCCTGATACACGTTTTTAGATCTCCATAGCGGTGCAAAGACTGACATTAAGAGTCGCTATGATGAGGTGTGTTACAGTGTGCGGTATTAAGTGCTGTGGAGCAGCGCTAATCCGTTTATAGAGCACCTGGGACCGGCGCGCGCTCTACGAGTGTGTGTTGTGTGTATGTGTGTGTATGTGTGTGTGTGCGTGCGCGCGCGCCAACGGGCCGTGTTCTTTCGCTTAGTCTTCAGGTCCCCGGAGAGCATGAGTCGCTCTAACGGTCCGCGCTACCCTGCGGGGAATAGGGCCAATGACAGCCGGGGGATTGTCACATTAGGATAGATAGATAGATAGATAGACAGACAGACAGACAGACAGACAGATATGTAGATATATATATTTTAAACACGGTTATAATTTAAAGATCTTTGAGCCCCCCCCCTCACCCCAAAAAACCCTCTTAAAAAAACAAACCTTTTTCTTCAGTATTCTCTACTCTAAAAAGTGTGTATACAGTGGCGCGGGGTGTGTGAGTGATTCCGTGCTGCACTAGTCTTTGTGATTAAGAAGAGAAAAAGGCGAAGCATTGTTTTGTGTGATAGCACTCTTCCAGTCTAGTGATCGATCGAGAGGCTTTGAATGAACTGAGACCACTTGACTGACGTGAGGGCCTCAATGAGCTTCTACAAAAGAGAGGAACTTAACGGAAAGAGAGAGAGAGAGAGAGAGAGAGAGAGCGAAAGAGGGAGTGAGAGAGTTGTATGAGTAGACGAGTAACTGAAGGCTACAAAGACACAGAGAAAGAGTGAGAGGCTGAGAGAAAGAGACGGAGAAGTAACAGAAGGAGAGAGAGAGAGCTGTGGGCTCATGAATGAAATGAGTTTCTGAATTAAATAAACTGGGTAAGAAGAAGGAAAGGGGGCGACATTAATAAATAAATAAATAAATGTTGTATGAGTAGGCCAAGTAACTGGAAGATACAAAGAGAGAGAGAGAGATAGTGTGTGTGTGTGAGAGAGAGAGAGGTCTGTATAAGTAGCCCAAGCTGAGTAATTCCAAGATACAAAGAAAGAGTGAAAGACTGAGAGGTGTATGGGCCTACTGAATGTCACAGAGTTATAAATAAGGGCTCTTCACAATCGCATCCCTTTTTCTACAGACACTTTTTACGGCTCTCTCGGCGTCATACCCTGCTGAGAGCCTCCAGTCCAGCTCCTTTCAGCAGCCATGCACTTTTTAAACACGACAAAACCCGAAGCACAGCCACCGTTACCACAATAGCTAGCTAGCTGTTTGAGTCCATCGGTATCCGTCTGGAAGTTGGGCTACACATTTATACTGATACTGAGGAAAAATCTCCGTGTTTTACTGTTTAAATAACTCAGATTCCACAACCAAGACACTTTCATAACTATACCTTCGAAAAGACAAGCCAGAGTAACGCGAACTGGAGCGTTTTCCCTCTTTTACGAATAAACCAGGATCTCTGGCTCTCTCCTGCCAAAGCAGAGTTTACACAAAATCAGAGACACATCGCCTTGAACCCTCGAGGTCAAGAAACTTTCAGCCCGTGGACCAATCAGAGCGCTCCGCTGGGTCCCTCTGTCGACCAATCAGGGGCCTCGACGCGCCGGAGGAAGCTACAACTCAACAACTGATAAAATGTTTTAGCGGCTAAGCGGCGGAGTCAAACCCAGCGACAGACGTGTCAACAAGAGCGAAGAGCGACAAAACTTCAGAGATTCCTCCAGCTAACAGCCTTCCGTCTAGCTTGGATAATATCTCACAACTCACTGGCGAGGATTTGCGTCTCAAGTTTGTGTATTTTTTTTTGTGTGCGTCGAAGTTGACTTTCTGGGGAAGTGACACTTTCTGGGGCGTCTTCAGGCTAGCCGGAGAGATAACACAGCGCTAGCCTGAGCAGCAAGTGGAGCGCTTACACACTGATCCTCCAGTTACAGTTCACGCTTTGTTCACGCGTTTTTTCAGTGTTTTTTTTGCGTGAGGAGAGTGAGAAACAGGAGTTATGGCCGCCTTAGCAGGGGGCATTCCCAGGATGATGCGCCCCACGCCACCCCAGAACTACCCGAGAGGAGGCTACTCTCTGGAAGGTAGGAGGGAGCAGTACTGCTGGCTTTGAACGGCTCAGTCCCAAACTGTACACCTTTCATTTAGACTAGCAGGTCTCTTATTAACGCCTCAGCAAACTCCCAGCTGCTGAACGAACATCCACAGCGAGTTTATGAGTCTATGAGACTGTCGAACTGGACACACGTTAGCACAGTAAAAGCTGATTCGACGGTGATAGAGCAGGTTGGCTGCGGTGTGTTTAGAGTCAGCAGCATCGCTAAGGGCCAAAACACGCTGCCTTTTTGTGACTGTCAGAATTGGGTTAGCTAATAATTTGAGCACCGGCGAAAAGCTTCATGTGATGTCCTGACACAGTGTTCTGAGTGTTTTATTGCTTTGGAGAAGTTTACAGTTGTCCTCTAAGATGAGTAAATATTCAGGACAGTACATAACGAAGCAACAGTTTTAACAGCCCGTTTTTACAAATTTTAATTAAGTCAGGGAAATAAATAGAAATGAATGAATGGAAGAAATGAAAGAAAACGGGTAACAGCAACAGGTTACAGTGCGATCCGTCATCTTATCTTAGGACACCGTTATGTGTCCTAATGGAATTTCCAAGCGTGTCATCGCTGTCACGCAAAAACATTGTATCTCCATTTTTCATTTTTCGCTTTTTAATGTAAGTTGAATCTATCAGTTATCGTAAATTGTTTCTAAATGTCATGATGAATAGACCTATAGAAATGATCTGAGCAGGAATTAAGCATTTTTACACGGACTTACATCGAAAGTGAAGATTTTTCTTCCTCCTGTAAAGTTGCCAATTTAGAGATTTTTACGTGACTGCGATGACATTAGTATTGGGGGTCCAAGCACGAAATGCGGAAACTTTGTGATTCTGTTATTATTATTATTTTTCTTTTTTAGTATTATTATAGATATTATTAATGTAGTTAATGTAATAATGATAATAATAATAACAACACAATTGTTTGTACTTTTGTTTAAACATTACATATTTACTTAACAGGTTGCTGCACAGTAGTTAGACTACAGTGCAGAGAAAACTACGTAATTGGTACGATACACTATATTAATAATATTTATATATACTAATAAGATGTATTTTTCCCACACAGTCTCCACGCCGTTAGGACAGGGTCGTGTGAACCAGCTCGGCGGCGTGTTCATCAACGGGCGCCCGCTGCCCAACCACATCCGCCACAAGATCGTGGAGATGGCACACCACGGCATCAGGCCCTGCGTCATCTCCCGCCAGCTGCGCGTGTCTCACGGCTGCGTCTCCAAGATATTGTGCCGCTATCAGGAGACCGGCTCCATCAGACCAGGAGCTATCGGGGGAAGCAAGCCCAAGGTACTGCGGCCCAGGGCAGAGCCAGGCCAGGTCTGAGCTGTGGAGGAGCACAGCTGAAGCTGTTTTCAGTCTCCCCCAAGTTCAGACCGCTGTCCTGCTGTAACGGTCAGGGTGCTGAAAGACTGCGAGTCACTGTTTAATTCACGTTCACAACAAAATGCCCAGTGCTGAATTAATGCCCCCAGTGCTGAATGAACACCTGCGGCGTCCGTTTAAGTCCAGCTGGGCATAAATGAATGCTGTGAGAGTTCATTCAGCACTGTAAGAGTTAGTTTAACACTGCATTCGTTAACTCAGCGCCGAGGATTTCTGAGGTGGAAGAAAACATCCATCAGCAGAAAATTGCCTGTCATGGTTTGCTTGTAACAGTGAATATATTTTCTTAAATCTTTTTTACACTAATACTCAATTTATTTATTTAGTTATATAATCACACTATTAATACATGTTTCTAAGCTTGAGGCTTAAGGCCTATCTGTCCATCTATCTACCTATCTGTCTATACATCTGTATATCTATCTATTTATCTATCTCTATCTGTCTATCTGTTGATATATTGATCTATTGAATTATTGCCTTATTATGTAATTTATTTTTAAATAATAACATTTAAATATAATACTTTTATACATTTTACATTATTTACCAAATAATGAAACTTCTTGTCTTAAGAATGTTGATAAAAAGTTAAGGAAAGTAAATGAAAGATTTGATTTTTTTAGTTTTTGGAAGTTTGCAGTTATTTATTGCTTATCCATCGCTCAAATAATGTATAATAATGTATTATTATAATAGCATATTTGTTAAAAATAAAGAAAGTGTATTTATTTATTATGTGTTAAAGAACTCTGCGTTTATTAATCTTTCGAATAGTTTGCATTATGACTCAAGCTTTTTAAAAACTCAAGTAAATTAATTCATTAGTTTTGGGGGACAAAATTAAAGTATATTATCGTTTGAATTTATTTATTCATCGTTTGAATTGTTGTCATTATTATTATTGTTGTTATTATTATTATTATTATTATTATTATTAATGTAATTTCTTAATTCTGAGGATGCATTTTTGGGAAGAGAATGTTAATTCTATCCTTTTAGGAACGGTTTCCCTCTTTTTCACAGTTTCTTCGCCCTGAAACTGACTTTTCCTTTCTGATGATTCCTCTCTACAGCAGAACTCCAGTCCGGACCTGGACAAGAAGATCGAGGAGTATAAGCGGGAGAACCCGGGCATGTTCAGCTGGGAGATCCGGGACAAGCTGCTGAAGGATGGAGTGTGTGACAGAAACACTGTGCCCTCAGGTAAAACACATTTCTTCTCTACAAGGTTCACTCGATTCCGTCCTTTGTTATGAACCTTAACTCAAACACATAAAACAAAAAAGATTATTTAATTATTAATTTTATTATGAAGTGATTCAGTCAGTATAATCTTTGATCAGGGCACAGTTTTGAACACGCATATTTAATAGTGTTTCTACAGAGAAATCCCACTCGGCTGACTTATTCCCAGGGGGGCTCAAAATTCCCTACCTGAGAATATAGGCTACTAGAGAAAATTCAACACGTGAAAAAAAACCCAGTAAAATCACTGAAGTTTTGAAAAGGCGTTGTATTAATATTATTGATTATTATTAATAATAACAATAATAATAATAATATTAATAATAATAACAATAATAATAATATAATAATAATTTAAAATGCAAGCTGGTCGAAATTGGTGACAAAGTCCCAGATGTTTCTCTTTAATGTATGGATTATGATTTTTGTTTTTTACAGTAAGCTCCATCAGCCGCATAATGCGCTGTAAATTTGGCGCGAACGGTGAGGACGAGGAGGACGACGATGAGATCGAAAAGAGGGAGATGGAAGAAAACGAGAGGAGAGCGAAACACAGCATAGATGGAATTCTGGGAGACAGATGTGAGTTATACTGAACTTCCCTCTGTCTTTGTGCAGAACCAGAGTCCTGCTGGTGCAAACGCAGTGCTGTGCTCTGACTGTTCATGCTAATGCAACAAGTGGCCTCAGTTTACTGTATATCTAAAGCGCTGCTGCAAACAGCGGTTATTAGCAGTGGTTTAGTGGGGTAGCATTTTACTAGTTGAGCTGAAGTCGTACTGGGATTCTTAGAGAAAGAGTGAATGCAGCTTCAGACCCTGTAGAGTGGAAGAGGCGGCGGAAGCCCCCAGTTTAACACGTGCTCCTGTATCCTGAGTGTGACTGGCCTGAACACACTGTATGGAGAACTCGGGCTACTGGTCGCTGCTAGAGTGCAGGCTGCAGGTCACCATTGCGGCTTGTGTAAGTGTGTGTGTGTGTGTGTGTGTGTGTGTGAGATAGAAAGAGAGAGAGAGAGAGAGAGAGAGGGCGAGCGCGCGCGAATGCGCTCAACCAAACACTAACCAAACATTTGTCCAGCAATGGCTCGCGCTAAAAGCGGCTCACAATCGCGCGACTCGCGGATGAACTTGGGAGACAAAAGCGCGCGAGTCCATGACGCACAAAAGAGCCTCGCGCTGCAGTGGCTCCGCGCGAGAGAAAGGGGACAGAAAACGGGGCAACAAAAGGCGTGCAGAAGAACATTATGGACGACCAATGAGAGATGAATTATTCAAGAAAAAGAGCGGCTTTAGAGAAGCATTTTCATCTGCGAAATATCTCCATGGAGACTTTACTAAAAGCTAAAAACGCCATTCACAACCCAGAGGCACAATAAAGTCAGCGAGAGCGCGCAGGGCTAACCCGACACCAGCTCACAGCTCGAGCTAACACTTGTTGATAAACAGACCTGTTGAAGACTGCTGAGGGTCGCTGTACCTTTATTAGCAGGTTTAGGACAGGGAAACAAACGAGTACTATGAAAACGGATGCACAAAGAATAGGTAGATCACATGAGCACAAGTGTATTTTGGGTTATTTGTTCTGAATATATTTGATGCGACTCACCCCATATTTTAGTACAGTGTGTCATTTCTGACTCATAATTATCTTATTTCATTTTATACATGGAGACTCTTAAGATCAAGGTATCAGATAGGAGACTCTCTAAGAACCATTATTGTTTTTATTATTTTAATGTAATTGTATTATTATTTATTTTACAGTAAAACTAGAAAATAATGATGCATATATAGCAAATGCCCAAAATATTATATAGTGCATGTCCTATATTTGGCACACACTGTCCCATAATACCTAGCGCACGTCTTAAAATACTCAGTGTTTCATAATGTCTAAAGTATGGTATGTGGGAAATAAATAAATAATAAAATAAATATTAAATAAACTTACCAAATTAGTCTTTCACACTAAATGTTTGTTTGAAACCTTTAAGCACTTAATAGGGCACCTTCAGAGGAGTGACATCAATAACTTCCTCAGTGTTTGAACTCTGTAATAGAGTTTCTTTAAAAAATTCCCTCAGTGACATTTAAATGCCTGAAATGCAGCAGGGTAACTGTAGGGAAGACTTGTTCCCCCAGACCGAAAAATAACGTGGATTCAAGCAACATGGGACAGAGCACTGGCTGCAATGGAAATGTGTGTCAGGTATGATGGGACAATGCGTTAGGTAATACGGGCTATTAGGTCATGTATTATGGGGACATTATGTTAGGTTTTATAGGACAGTTCCATTACAGCTAGTGCTCTGTCTCATGTTGCCTGAATACAGCATAGTAAAATAGGGAAGAGTTTTTTTCCCCTACTGAAAAATAATGTGGATTCAAGAAACATGAGACAGAGTACTAGCTGCAGTGGAACTGTATGTTAGGTATTATGGGGACATTAGGTTAGGTTTTATAGGAAAGTCTATTCAGTTTTATAAGACAGTTTGTTACGTCAGTCTGTTAGGCAGTATGACACTGTATTGTGTATTATAGGACAGTCAATTAGGCAAGATGAGATAGTTTAATAGGTATTATTAGACAGTGGTAATGTGAGACAGTCTTAATCACTTTTAAAATGTACAGTTAAACTCCTATAAAGTAGTTTGAGTATAGTTCTAAAAATAAAATCTCCAGCATTCTTCATTTACCTACTATTATTCTACATGTTCTTTACCTGGCCCATACCTGCCACAATTGCTTGTCAGCAATGTCAGCATTTTTACAAATTTTAGCCATTTCTTGTTCCCAACCAGTAGCTAAAACACCCCCATCACACAATGCCACCAGTGCTAGGAGGGTGAAATCTAACATGCATCTTCTCCAGTCGTCTATTAGTCCACTATTGGACGGTTGAACATGCTTGGAGGAGAACACTAGCTGCCTGTTCTGTTACATCAGCTAACAGAGGCCCGCACCGATTAGCATAGAGAGAGTGAGGGCTATCCTATCCACCCATTTGTGTTCTCTGGACTGTGGAATTACTGGGAATCCAACCAGAGATCTCATGGTGATAGGGCTAACACTTAGGAACCCCAATAATTTTAAATCATTATCATCATAAAGAACAGAAATCTGTTACCTCAAAACAGTGAAAGTCGATTATAACAGACATTAAAAGTGGTTCTTCTGTGTCATCGCTCAAAAGAACAGCTGTGGCACCTTTATTTTTAAGTGTGTTTCCTGTTGCTCATTTGGAATGAAAAACACTGGTCAGCATTAGCTGAACTTGGAATTAACTAGAGTGTGTTAGAGTATTCCCTGTCACTTGAATCCACCCTGTGTTTAAAAACTGAAACTGATCCAGGGCTTGAGTTGTTCTAACCTCCAACTTCTCAAACTCTCGAGTTTGCTCTGGCCGTCAGGTCGCGCTGAAGCAGCCCACGTTACCCTGAGCCATGACGAAGAAAAACCCTGTAGTAGATTAAACTGAGCCCTTTATTCGCCCGCGCTTTCATCTCACCCCCCCTAAACCCGCCCCCTTCCTCCCCGCCTAGGGCGCTCTCTCTTCTCTCTCTTTTCACAATTAGTTTAACAACCCACCTTCGATATGTTCTCCTTTTCGGATACAGAGCTGATAGGAGCTCGCGAGAGGGCCGATGGGGTGTTTCCAGGCTGGGAACACACACTCCTGGTGCTCTGATCCTCTGGAGAATAGAGCTATAGAGCGGTGAAACCAGGCGCAAAGCTGTTTGCTCTTAGATACAAAGGTGGAGGATGTTGTTGCTCGTTGATTGATGTTGTTTGTTGATGGTTATTGTGATGCTGACTACTTAATTAGTATGCAGTAAACAACTCTGTAAGGGCATTAATAGTCTAAGTGCAAGTCTTACATTTTTATGGAGTTCAATTCTGAAGCGTTTACTGCATTATATCATAGTATGCTGAGTTTTATTTGAATAAAAATAGCAAAGTAGTGCAGGCCATTTATAGAATGGGTCATTTCTGTGGGATTTAAGTACTTTCAAATAATAATTCTTAAATGTATTTTGGAGATTAATGTCATTGTGTTTTGTGTGTTCAGCACCTGGACTGCTTTAGTGTTGCTCAAACATCTCCCTTTCAGAGAATTCAGTACTTCAAGAGTTTTTTTCTTGTATCATTTGACTTCCTACAGAGTCACAGCTTCACTAAATTACCATCACTTTCAAGCTGTATCATTTTACTTTAGACCAGAAGGATCCCAAAAAGAAATGAACAGCATCTTAAAAACGTCAGTTCCAGTGCTAAAATATGGACATGCTGAATTCAGCTGCAGTTCTGTAGGTAACTCAGTCCTTCAGCAGTCTCTTGCTCAGGTTTTACTCTTATTTAAAGGTCTTTCTTACACACTTTTACTGTAGGATGGCTTAAGGCTACTCTCCTCCCCTCCGAATAGTAATAGGCGCAACAGTTGTACGAATATGAATAGAAAATGAAAGTTTCATTGTATGTATTTATCCGACTGACTGACAAACAAACAATTGACTCAGCCTTTTGTCCACATGCAAATGTGAGCACATCATAAAAAGTCGAGCGCTCTTCCACTGTGTCCTGATCTCTATTGACACACTGTAAAGTCCCCCCACCACCTCCACCACCCCTTTTTTTTGTCTTTTCAGTTTATTTACTGCTGCTTGACTTCGGCAGTATTTCACTCTGCTGTCTCTTTCCGTCAGCCTTCTGGTCGCTTCTTCTTCTTCCCTTTTACAGCGCTCAATTAAAATCTGAAAAGGGTGTTTTCCGTATCAAGAGGGAGTGTTTCTGACCAAATATTGATTAAGTAGGTGTTTGCTGAGTCTATAGTTGTCGGTAAGAAGGCCTTGTTGGCCCCCGGGGCCCCCGCTCCTCAAAACCTATTGTTGGGCCTCTTTAAGTGCTGAGATCAAAGCGAGCGCCCACAGATTTATTTGTCTGGGAAAAGCCGGGGCAGCGGGCTAGCAGACTGAGGTTAGCAGAGCGTTGCCGGACAGTACTGTAGCAGAGCGAAAGTTTCATTCGGAGGGAGCTTTCGAGGGCAGTGGATACTGGTTGATTGTTTGCATTGTTCGTGAGGAGATACATGCGTTTTGGGGGTCCTTGAGTTTGGGAAAGTGTATTAGCAGGTTTATACGTATGCTAGCAGCATAACTGTTGCATTTTGCATCTCTGTTTAAGTGATAATTAACTGTGGGAAAGTGTTAGTGGACCCACACCTAAATTCCTCACTATTACATATATATTTTTATTATACAGTATAATTACAAAATAATTAGTTAAGTAATATGTTACTAGAGCTACTATTACTGTTAGGCCTTAAAATAGGCTTAAAATAAATAACTAAATAAGAAGGTTTTTGTTGCATGATTTTATTTATTTATTTATTTTTTAGATTGAACCAGTATTTTTTTTACTTTTTTTAAGCACCTGCGGTGCTTTTAGCAAGACCTAAGGCACAAGGAGAGTTTTAAAATTACTGCAAGACTCTTCGCTTCCCTCACCGGCAGGGTTGTGATGTGTAAATCAATAAAAATCTTTTTCACAAAAGAGGAGCTCGCATGAGTGCATCCGCTCTTTCCTCTTATACTATTAACTTTGGGAAAAGGGACAATCCTCGAGCCTCATTTAGCTAATTAAAAGTAACTAAAGTCATCAAAGAGCACTGGCCCCCGCTCTCTCAGACTTTCATTTATGGCAGGCAAGAAAAGAAAACTCAGAAATACAAACAGTCAAAGGGATCAAGTTTTTTTTTTCTTTTTTTCCTCTGTCTTTTTTTTTTTTTTTGAAAGGGAGTCCCGCGGAGGCCAATTGAATAAGCTTAGTGCTTTCAGACGTGCCATGGTGAACGCAGTCAACATGTAATAATTAGTTTCATTGAGGAGCATTCCAACAATCTGCTGCCATTCTCCCAGGGCCATTGTCCCTCGCGCAGGCCAATAGCCAGGAAGACAGAGAGAATCAACTGCTAACAAAACATGAAAGATTTAGCTGCCTTTGTCCAGGAAAGCGAGGAGGACTTTGTTTGTGTAAATAAAGCGGGGGGAGCTGGCTCGCCACTATTCTGGCAAGAAGCTGACTCAATAGCGAGAGAGAGAGAGAGAGAGAGAGAGACTCGGAGAGAATAAGAGAGAGAGAGAGATGAATAAAAAAGACAGCAAAAAGACAGAGTAATACAGAGAGGTATTGTTGCAGGGCTGGAAATGGAGCGTCTGTGGCAAATATCTACAAATTGAGAAAGCTAAAAATATCTAATGAAATATTTTCTTGTATATATATATATATATATATATATATATATACACAGTTTTTCTTATTGTTTATTGAGCCTTTCTCACTTCTTTGCACTGCTTTGTCTGGCACTGTTCTATTCTAAGTCTATTTGTAAATGCTTCATGCTTTTTTAGAGGCCTTTTTTGTGGTGTGCACAAAAAGAAGAGAGAGGGCAGAAAGAAAGAGAGAGAGAGAGAGAAGGAGGACTGTCTCCGTTATCAATAAACAAGGGGCCTACTCTTCTTTCTGGAATGCTTTTCCCAGTCATGACTCTGAAGCCCTGCAGGCAAAGGGATGCAGCAGTAAGCTGGCCTCTCTTCACCCCACTGTCCTCTCACTCCTCTCCATCTCTCCAATCTGCGCGTGGAATCTTCTGTACGTCAGAGTAGAGCGAAGCTGACATGCAGAGTCTTTTCCATGTATCGTAAGGAGGGTTGCACGACTGTGCTGGAATTGAACGTGATTGAACATGACGTTACTGCCCAGGCGTTTTTGCGTAACCCTGTGTTATGCTGTTACGGCCTTGGCGGAGGACTGTTCTGATCATTCGGAAAAACCTTCAAGTTTGACACTTTAAACTGTCAGGCATCACAACTGGGACCACGCTTTAGGTGCTTACTATCATAATTGCATAACGTATAGCAGTAATAACGTTTCAAAGTTACTGAATAATAATGTCCGTAATTAATCAAAAACCTGCAGTGATTCAGTATCATTGTTTTGTTTGGAAGTGAGGTTACCTGAACTGAGGTTATGGCAGTAATACATTTGCAGTTATGATCCTATAACATAATTCTGCTCTACTATTCTGCTTCTATTGAGTTTCTGTTTTTCAGTTCATTCAGATTTTTCCGTATTTTTGTTACTTCAAAACACCTCTGTTTCTCTTTACGTTCTCTAAGAAATTGCTACTTTTGTGCATCAAGTTTTAAGCCTTTAGGCAAAACACACTCACACACACACACACATACACACGCACATATACACACACCCCAAGCTAGCTAGCTTATCTGCAAATGAATGCTCGACGCTATGCTTCATTGCTTCTTCTTTCTCTTGTGGCACCAGCATTGTGATCCTCCGATATTAATTCAAAGGACAATTAATGAATGCAGGGCATCTTTGAAGTGGGGGTTTGGGGTTGTGCCCGGGTCCGGCCCCCGAGAGCTGATGGACTCTACTCTTTCACTCCACTCCGCTCAAAGACAGTTTGAAGTGGCTGAAAGAGAAAGTGAGCAATGGAAGGTCAAGGAGAATAGGCGCTCCTCTCCCAATAGAGCTCTCTCTCACTCTCTCTCTGGAAGTATTAGTGCGAGCAGCGGATGAAAAGGAGGAGAGAGGAGAGGTCGAAGGGGCGGGGGCCAGCCTATAAACACACACAATACGATGGTTAATTGAGAAAAGCTAGACAACGTTGTCAATCACTTAACTCGGGGAACTTCACTTCTCACTCCTTCAAGTGATTCTGGAACTTGGGAGAAGCTTAGAAAGAGGGAGTGAGAGACAGACGGACGAGGGGAGGGAGGGGGTGTACCTTTGTGAAATGTAGCGAAAGTTGAAAAAGCAACAGATTCGATCGTTTCAAAAGATGTTTGCTCAGATATAGCAGAGGTGGACTGGTAGGCAAACTGGAAGAAGGTTCCATAAAATCTAGCAACCAGTTTCTGATTTGATTAATACACTGTTGGGTTTGGATTATTGACCAGAAAAGTGTTTAATTTGGTCCGTCTGTTGATGTACAAACATTTATTTTATGTTTTAAAAGTGTTGTTTGTTGTATTTCTGTACTTGGTTGTTTATTTTTTGTCAAAAACAACTAAAAGCTTTTAAAACCTGGTGCACTGCTTAAACTGAAACCTTTTGAGAATTCACAGTTCAGACACCAATAATAGACTTAGTGTTTATGATTATGGTAAAATATGGTAAAATAACAACATAATTCTGTGATTAAAAAACATATAAAGCCACATATAAAAGTAATGCACACTTGGACACTTAGGCACATATTCATTAAGTGGTTTTGTCAGTCACCTGTGTGGTGTCTTAAAAAGTTAATTTATATATATATATATATATATATATATATATATATATATATATATATATATATATATATATATATGCTCTGTAGTTAAGATGTTGTTTTTTTTTCCTAGTTTCTGTTTTGAATAAACATGTTTTTATTTGGACAGTGATGATATATACATACATTTTCTGCATGACAGAGACTATATATAGATAAACTTTGCATCTCCAAATTGGTGACTTTACAGAAGAAAGAAAATAGCCAAAGATTTATTCTATTTTGGCAATTTTTGAGTATTTTTATTGGTCCCTTCATAATAACATGTTGACACAGTGCAAAGAACAACTCCCATATACAAATGAAAAACTGCCAAACAACATATTACATATCATCAGTTATATTTTTATGGCAGTACAATAGTAAGCCACATTAACATTTAGTGATAAATGATTGAGAAAAAATTGAGCACAAATGTATGGCATAAAATGTTAACATTCCCTAACAGTACATACATTAATCAAGTTCACTTGAAAGCATTTGTACTGAAAGTAGTTCAGGTCACTTAATTAAATTACTACATAAAATTCCAAGGCCATTACAAATTGGAAATCGACTAAAATCTAAGCTCTTCCATTTATAATATATATGTGGAACCTGCTTTGGAATATGCTTACTTATCATATAAGGTCCACTGCTAAAAACCTCAGTCTGCTCGTAGGGTGTGTTAGAAGCCACTGTAGGGAGAAGGCAGTTTGCTATAGCCCTATACCCCAGAGCCGGTGAGCTGGTCCTGGGTCAGAGGGGAGCCCTGGGTCACTGCCTGAGCAAACTCCTTCTCTGCTGGAAGCGAGGGTTAAGCTAATGTTGCGGCTCTGAATGACAGGTAATGGGGCTCTGGGAATGAATGTTTTTGAAAAGAGTCACACAGGTTGTTGTGGGATGTTATGGCTTTTATTGGAATAACAGTTTTATAAAAATAACGGTTTGAATTTGATGAAAATGTTTAATAAAGATGATAGCAGATGAGGTTTCCTGTCTACAGAGAAAAGCTGTAGGATAAAAAGGAGCATGTTTTTCTTTGGGTGGACTTGGCTCGTGTGTGAGAGCTAGTGTGTAAGTGGGCTGAATGCAAAGGCATTGAGTTCAGTTTACTTAAACCATTTGCTTAACTTATTAATGTGTGTGTGTGTGTGTGTGTGTGTGTTGAGCTAATGAGTTAGTCAAATGATGAATGTGTGTATGTTGGCAGTTGTAATTTAGTTTATACACAAAATAAAAAAGTTATTTGAGGTCTTGGAAAAACCATTTTGGTTAGTTTGTAAAACGAAAGTTTTGCTGTAGATGGAAAAAAGTTGGAATTGATATGATTTAAATGTGATTTGCATTAAATCCCATGTAAATTATGTAAATTAAAAGTACAGTCTTTTTTATTAGTTCCAGTCAAGGTCTCTCTCTCTTTCTCTCTCTCTCTCGATGGCAGCTGGAGAGGTCGTCTCTTTAGCAAGCCGAGTGCCTCCCTGGTCCTCCCTCTTAACTAAATGCCAGCCCCAGATGGACTCATAATCAGTCTCTTAACCATTCTTCTCCCTGCATCTGCTGGCCCTCTATATACTCTTTAATACACTCCAGCAGTGGCACAGAGGACCGAGGGCCCAAAGGGCCAGCACTCCTCCACTGTGCAAATAAATGCTTCATTTGTCTCTTCTGCCTTTTGTTTCGTTAGCTTGAACACATGTCACTAGCTCAATTACCCCGCCATTTAACTGCCCCTCAGGAGGAGATGGCTCTCCCCCTACCAAGAGCTATAAACGGCCCAGATGGCTACTTTCTCCCTCTCTCTCTTTCTCTCTCTCTCTCTCTCTCTCTCTCTCTCTCTCTCTCTCTCTCTCTCTGTCGTGCTTTCTCTTTCCCTATGTCTCTCCCCCTTACTTTTCTCTGCCCCCCCCCAGTTTTATTTTTAGCGTTACTTTCACCAAGTTCTCCCACTGTTTTTCTCTTTTCTATGAATCCCTCTTTTTAGCCCCCCCACTAGTTTGGCATAATCTGCTGTGTCACTCAAACATCCTCATATTGGCTCACTTGCTACTAGTGTGGTTTACCCTCATTTCCGTAACGTATTTATAGAGAAATGTGACAACTGCTCTATGTGTATGTGTGTGAAACCGTTGAGTCTATACCGTTGTGTTGTACACAGACTTTTGGCTGGAATTTTGGTCTGAGGTGCTTGGGCCCCTTGGGTTGCCATCTTGCTGGCTGGTTGTTTGGATCAGTGTGGAATTCTCTCTGCCCCTGTTCTACATTCTTCTGTCTGCAGGTGGAACTCATTCAACAGGGTAGTCTCTCGCTCTTGGTCTCTCTCTCTCTCTCTCTCTGTTTCTCACTCTGAAGTAGAGCTGATAAATAGCAAGGCTGGTTTCAGGTCTGTGAGGCTTTTAACAGTGTTTGTCCTTTGTGTGCTCTGTGTTGTGTGTGTGTGTGTGTGTGTGTGTGTGTGTCTCTATGCACACTCCAGGAGCTACTGCTCTGAATACAAATGCCCTCTTAGAATAGGAGGCATGCACCTTGTGTCAGATTAATGAATAGCCTTGCACTGCAGCGGCGGGTGAAGCGTATTGTTATTATTGCCCCCACAAACACAGCATCTGCGGCTGCGGGCCCAATACCACTGTACAGTCAGAGTCTCCTACAAACAGGCATGAGTTTTAGTCTTCTCTGGCAGGACAGCTGCTTTGTTTAAAAGCCTCATTTCCTCCTCCATCCCAAAGTCAGGAGGGAAATGCCACTTGGTCCTTAACTGAGCTGTCAGTACTGGCTTGCTTTCGGTGCATGCGAAAGACAAAGAGTTTAAAAAATGAGAGAGAGCATACAGAGATGGATGAAGAGAGAGGGAGAGAGAGAGAGCAGGCGATGAGAAAGAGACTTCCACGGGATCTGTCTGGATCTGGAGAAGGCAGTGATGGAGGAGGTGTGAAGGGTGAATTCTTGGTTTTGTGAGTCGGCAGCAGCTCTGCTGGAAATCAGCTAGAACTTCCTCCTTCATGGAGAAGCCTCTTTCTCCAACCAAAGGCCACGAGAACACTAACTCTAGCACTATCTACATTGTCAACTCTATCCGCACCAACTGCATTGTCAACTCTATGCATAAATGCTATAGCAAAGCCAGTTTTAGTAACCAGCAGTTGAACTGGTTTAACTGTGCATTATTCAGTGCATCCCAGACTTTATGTTTTCACAGTTTCATTCATAGCTGCATTCTGTCTGCCTCAGTCCACACTGGAGAAGATTAAGATGCATCGTAATTACACATCGTAATTGTAGTTTGTGCTTTGGAAGCTTTTGGAAAAAAACACAACTATCACTGTACCACATTTGTGGACTGGATTCATACTGGAGTCTGTAGTTGCGGTGTGACAAACGCAGAGCGTAATGGAATTATATTATTATCCAATGAAACATGTAGGAGCACTGTGGGTTATAATTCGAGTGCAGTTATAGGCCTCTGGCCACCAGGATGAAACAGCGGCTGGCTGTAAGGAAACAGAGACTAAAGGAGATTACTGTCTAGTGTGTTTGTGTGGCAGCTAAAAGGAGCTAACTGTTGGGGAACAGAGTGGAGCAGTGTGTAGTGTTTCGTCTAAGGTAAATTGAGATAATGGATGAGGCCTGGCTCTACAGCTAACTGTAAGTTGAATCTCCATTCACACTAATTCCTTAGATGCCTTTAGACTCATTCAGGCCTCTCTTCCATCCACAGTTCAGTCTCGGCTCATTATTTGGCCTGGCTGTTAACAATTTCTGCCAAACTGATACATGATGGATGCAGACTCGGTTGAAAATGGAGGGCATAGTTACAGTTTTATACAGGTTTTAATGTGGAGATTATAAATTTTGCTTTCCACACAGATAGAACTCTTTGTATTGTTGAAAAAAAAGGCCATGTTAAAAAAGGTCACTTGTCGACTCACCTGTTAACATCAATCATGGATCTCCATACGCAAAAAGGTAGAACACAATCCCTGATTTGTGACCATTGTGAATTATTTTAGGCTACTTAGGATTGAGAACCATCTTCTCGCTCTTTTTCTCTTTCTGGCTCTCGTTCGCCCCTCAAACCTCTACCTCCACCGACTCCCCCTCCACCACCACCAACCTCACCACCACCACCACCACCCCACCCCACGTAAACCCCCTGGCGGCGGTGAAGGAAGGATCGGGGGCGGCCCCCCGCTGTTCCCCCGTGAAGCCCCCATTGGCCCCATGTCCTGCCCCCATTGTGCCCCCTCCCCCACCCCCTCCCGCCGGGCAGGTGACAGGGGCCTGAATGCCGGCCTGCCCGGCTCTGATGGATCCTACAGATGGAGCGTGGAAATCAGACTCCAAAGCCTTCAGCCACAGGCCTCTCCACATAGGCCAACAAAAGCCTTCCAAAATAACTCCCGAAGAAGGAGCGAGAGAGAGAGAGAGAGAGAGAAAGAGAGAGAGAAAGAGACGGAGAGAGGGAGAGAAAGAGAGAGGCAAAGGGAGACTTGAGGATGACAAAAGTAACAGTGTCATTCGCCATTAACCCAGAGCCTGTGATGGAGTGTTTTCACCATAGTTGCTGATAATAAAAACTCAGAGAAGAAAGAGACAGGAGAGAAAGGGAGGAGAAAAACACAAGTACTGCACTTCGAACTCTGTAGTTAACATACACACTCGCCCCCTCCTCCTTCTCTCTCTCTCTCACTGTTACTCTTTCACAATTCTTCCACTTTTCTACCCTATACTCCTATATCCATAAACTGCAGGCTTAATATTCAGTTACTAATCTCAAGTCTTATTATATCTCATGAGATATTTGGTACTTACTATGTCCTTGATATGCAGTGTAATTGAGGAATTGCAGTGTGGGCCAACATACAAGGCCCCTACAGTTTCAAGGGAAGCCTGAAGGTTAAAATATGTAAGACTCAGTATGGTGTAAATGTATAATACTGATCAAATATGTGGTATAAATCAAGCAAAGTGCTTAATTTATGATCAAAAATAGACAAAAATGGTTCCATTAACAGCCATGATTTTAAAGGCTTAAACGACCAGGAAAATGTATTCTTTACTAATTTAAACTTTCTTTATAAAAAAACAAGAGTGGTTCGTCTATGGCATCGACCAAAGCACTGTTCTTAGTACCTACGTCATGAGTACCTACGTCTATGAGTATGTATGCAACAGGTGCAGCAGATGGAGATGACGATGAAACACAAGCATTCATTGAAGGGGTTAAACCTGCCTGTAACGTCCCAGCTATCATCCTCCATCCTCAGTTACCCAACTCCTGGGATAGTGCCAGTGCCCAGCTATTTATGCATACGTGGCTTGAAAGGAAAGGTTTCTGTGGCTTGTAGTCTCTCATGAAAGCTGGTTACTGTATGCCTCATAGGCAGAAGCCTATCAAAACGATTGGCCCTATGTGAAAATAAAGTGCCCTCTTTTCTCTCTCTTTCTTTTCACCATTCATTCTTTCTTTCCTTCTGCACCCCCACTTCTCTAAATCCCTGTGAGATGCCTAGTGAAACCCATGTGGGCAAAAGCAGGAGCATTTCCTGTGCGGCTCCAGGAGCACAGCAGCTCCCCTGCCAGCGTGACTCCTCTCTTTTAATTAAAGCTTAAAATCTGCTTCTCTCTCTCTCTCTCTCTCTCTCTTTCGCTCTTGCTCTCTCTCTCTCTCTTTCTCTCTCTTTGCTTTCGTCTCTCTGTCTCTCTCTTATACACGCTATCCACTCTCACACACACACACACACACCATTTCTTTTTTTTCTTTTTGTCTCTCTCTCGCCTCACCTGCAGAACTGTAGCAGTGCAGACTGTTAGTGCCGTCACTGTCGAAGAAAGGCATGGGCTGTGTCTGAGCTTTGCATGCTATACCTATGTCTTACTAGATTTGCCATTGATTTGTTTGTGGGAGGGCATGCAGCAGCTTTAAGCTTGTGGTGCAATAGTTGATTTGAACTGCGAACACGTCTCTTTTTCTTTTGATCCAGACCGTGGTTCGAGGACATCTTTCACACCTGTTATTTTGGTTCAAACCGAAGAGTTGTCAGTAGTTAGTATACAAACTAATGCAAAAGTATTCTAGCAGACATCTAGGGGTGTACCTTCATGTGAGAACACCTATAACACACTGCATTGACTGCACTGTCTGCAATACAAAAACATGTAGCTACACTAGTTGCACTGGTGATTTATTAACCCTTTCACAAGTATGGTCCTACCCGTGGGGTCTGAACACTCAGCTTTGAAAGTGACACAGCCATCAGCTTTAATTCTGTTGATTTGAGTTTCTATTCCACCTTAAATAGGTGGAATAGGTGCAGACACCACCGAAAGTGAACTCTCTCTGGGCGGAACCATTACAGGTAGCCAGAACTTAAGGGTTAAGGGGAACTGAAAGGGTTGAAACACTCATGGAAGCTCATTTGGAACTATAGACACTGAGGAGGTTCACAGTGAGAAAACACTGCAATTGGTTCGGAAGGCCATTATTCCACTGTTTCTAGCCATAGACTTCCTTTTCAATTTCCATGTCAATATTAGATTATTATTATACTTATTCATGCAAAAATAGTGTTTAATATAAATGCATTCAGATCTAGATCAGTGGATCATTCAGAGTGGCCTGTATCTGCATAGCATTCCTCCACCAGTTCCCGTCAGGAATGCGTATTGGCCACTGTGGTCATGGCGTATATATATTTCATACGGAGAGGGAAACTTCACAGGGTCCGTCTGGGTCAGCTGTTCTCTCACCCATCTGGACCGGACCGCCGAGACACAGGCAGAGGGGCGATCTAGAGAAAGGACGCAGAGAAAGGAGCTGGCTGGTGTCAGACGAAACAGATGCCGTGTTTGCGTGGTAGAGACTGGGGATTTCGAGGCGTATTATTGGACAATAGCAGGCTGTCACGCTAGTTTGAGAGGCCTAATCATTATTTGATAGAGCACCCCCCCAGCACCCCCCCCCCCCCACTCCCCATCTCCTCCCGAGAGATGCTGAGCTTAAATGCGGTCTCGCTGACGAATGACCCGTAAAAGAACACAGCACAGCACCACCCAACAAACTTATGCACTGTGAGGGTGCACGCATGCATGTGTTTGTGACTGAATGTGCATGTGTGTATGCACTTATGGCCTAAGTCTCTCTAGGAATAAGCAGTGCTGTCTGCTGGAAAGAGAACACCTGTTGATTCCGTGCAGTAGTTATGAAAGTACTGCTCCTCTACTGCATAGAGCAATCACGTCCATATGTTTCTTCACTGAGACTCTCACTGGATGAGGAGTGCTTTTGTCTGTGTTGTATATTTTGTTTTTTCACTCTGATTAGCATAGTGGCTTCCTATCCCTCACTTTGTATATATAACTGATCTGTTACATATACTAAAGTGAACATCAATTTCCTCCACTTCTTCTAGTGGCAGCTGTGAATGAGGATTTCCGGTGTTCCATTTCTAACGTCAGGGTGAAACGTATGTGTGTGTGTGTGTTTCAGCGAGTCATTCGGACGAGGGCTCAGACGTGGACTCAGAGCCAGGCCTGCCGCTGAAGAGGAAACAGCGGCGCAGTCGCACAACATTCACCGCCGAACAGCTGGAGGAGCTAGAGAGAGCCTTTGAGCGCACACACTACCCTGACATCTACACGCGAGAGGAACTCGCGCAGAGAGCCAAACTCACTGAGGCTAGAGTGCAAGTATGTATATATACTGCACACACTAATACACACACATGCACATATATAACAGGTTAATATATGTGCTATAAAAAATATATATACACTACATGTCCAAATGTTTGTGGACACCCCTTCTAATGAATGTATTCAGCTACCTGCAAGCTGTACCTATTGCTGACACAGATGTGCAAATTCACACAAACCAGAAACAGATTGTCTAGTTGCTGCAGAGATGTACTGCCAATAGAATAAGACTCACTGGAGCAGATAAACATGAACCTGTTGACACCATGCCTAATACCAGGCGTGGGCTAGACGGATATAAAGCCCCCCAGCATTGAGCTGTGGAGCAGTGGGACTTTGGGATGAGTTGTGGAGTTGGCTATGAGGTGGGGTGGTGGTCATCCGACATCCTGATCTCACTAATGCTTTTGTCAATGAATGCAATCAAATCTAGAAAAAAGCCTGTCCTGGCCGGCAGAGACAGTTACTCCAACAAAAGCAGGATAAACTCTTTTTTAAAAACCCTTGATTTCAGAAGAAACACTGAATGAGCAGGTGTCTAAATACTTTTGTCCATGTGGTGTATTTATTTATTTATTTATTTATTATTATTATTATTATTATTATAGTTGTTGTTGTTTTTATTATTATTCACATTTATTAGTTACCAGAGTGTAGACTGAGCTATAACGACCCCCCCCCCACACACACACATTTTAGTCTCAAACATTTTTTCTGTATAATTTTGGTTTTCTTTGTCTAACCCTTTTCGTTTGAGCAATTCCTAGGCCTCTAACTGCCCTTAAGCACTCAGTCACACACACACATACACACGCACACACACACAGGCCTCTTTGTGTCTTCCCTGACCTTGTGTTTTTACTCCTCTACTCTTTCAGAACACCAAACCCCAGAAGAGGCCAGAAATAGGGCAGCTCATTGAAAGCCTTTATTCTAACACTTTTAACCCAATTAAAGCTGCCAGTGTGAACTTAGTGGCTGCAACTCATGACTAATATGATGTCATCAGTTTTTTTTTCTTTTCAGCTGTGTATTAACCTTCACATCAAAGTGGAAACACACACACTCACAGTCATCCTCACACACACACTCATGTGCCTACACACGCTTCTACACACACACACACACACACACACACACACACACACACACACACACACACTTACATTCCAGCACATGCAGGCAGTTGGCTTTACACTGTAGGACACCACAATTATATTTACCCACATACACAAATGACAACATCATATTGACAAAAGTATTGGGACACCCGGTCATTTATTGTTTCTGCTGAAATCCAGCATATTAAAGAATATATTTTACTTGCTTAATTAGTTAATAGACACAAATTAATACTGCATAAAATACTATGGCAAGCAGTTTCCAATGAAAATTAATACTCTGAAAGAATGCATTCTTTTTTAATCGCTTTATTTGTTTTCAGGTGTGGTTTAGCAACAGACGAGCTCGTTGGAGGAAACAAGCAGGGGCCAATCAGCTGATGGCATTCAATCACCTGATCCCCGGAGGATTCCCACCCTCAGCCATGTCGAGCCTGCAGCCTTATCAGTTACCAGAGAGTCCTTACTCCACATCCTCCATCCCGCAAGGTGGGATGTAATACTATGCAACACACACACACATACACACATAGTCCATACCTACCTAGAGTAAATTTACAACACTGAGAAGTAGTGCCTTTACTTAGAGCATATCAGCACTGACACTCTACTAAGCGCAAAGTGCCCTGAGTTGTATAATGAAACTTATGTTTCCTCTACTTTTTCTACAACCCCTCCTATTCTCCATCAGCAGTGTCAGAGCAGCCCAACACCGTCCACAGGCCTCAGCCTCTTCCACCCACCTCAGTGCACCAGAGTGGACTTGCCTCAGCAGCGGGGGCTCAGGACGGGAGCTCGGCCTACTGTCTCTCCTCTGGACGACACAGCTTCTCTGGCTACTCAGACAGCTTTGTCCCTCCACCCAGCCACTCCAGTCCAGTCAACCCCACCATCGGCAATGGCCTTTCATCACAGGTTAGTGCTTTCACAGCCTTGGCTGTAGCCAACCCGAAAGGCAATATTGCATGCACTTATAAATCTATACTGGTTTATACACAGTTGTACATATATATCTCATTGACATGTACAGAATGCCCTGGTCAGAGTAAAGGGCACTCAAGAGAATAGACGGGTTGCGAGTGGGTTTTCTGGAAGGACATTTGAGTTGCTGTTGTGAACCAATAAACACCTAAATAAAGATGTTTAGCCTAATAATAGTTAATAATAGTTTTGTTAATCTAAAGTAGGGACATCCCCGCAGTTCAGAGCTGCATTGCTATTTAGTGTGAGACTGGCAGAAGCAGTGAGTGGATGTGAGAGTGAAGGTTGTAGGAACAAGGGACGGGCAGGAGTGAAGGAGAGGTGGAAGGGATGGTGATGAAAATGAGAAGTGAAAAGACAATTATGTGTGATTACACACTCGTTGGCTGCTATCTCCCGTAGCGACCACCGTGTGCGTCCTTGCTAACAAGCGGAAAATGAGCTGCTAAGCACCTCCAAAGCGCCGCCTGCTCGAATCACACGCATGGCATTATGGGTAGTCTTCCCACCAGCACATCGGGGAAGCCCTGGACGGCCTTGATGAACTGAAAAGAAACAAATAAATAAAGAAAGAAAGACAGAAAGGCAGTAAAGTCTGGGAGTGGGGGGTGGGGAGGGTATTTTTGGAAGGGTGGGGGATGAGGATGTTGCATGTGATTCTGTTTATGCCGAACAAATGAACAGCCTTGGGGGGACTTTATTATGTGCAAGACGGGATGTCAGAGGACGCAGTTATGTCTAAACATAGAACTCCAGAAATAGACTTTTTTAAAAAGAGCTGACATCTCAAATGAAATGGTCAAAAAGACTTTTTGTAATAGGACGTTGCAGAGCTTGGTTTTGCACCATTGGTGGACTTTGGACAGTTACTGACAGATCGTAATGTTTGTGTGATTTCATCGGTCACCACAGATGGCACTGGAACGTGTGAGCCTGGTCTAGAGTAAAGCCAGATGCAGAGCCAACAACGGCCATTAATTCTGTCGTACCTAACATCTCATTGGTGATACAACCAGAGTCCCATTTGACATCAAGTAGTTAGAACATATGTATGTCTACACCGGGCGTAGTAAAATCGATCATCAAGTGGAACAGGAGCTTTCTGTGCAGTATTTTGTATTCTGTTACTTTAAAAAAGAAGCAGATTGCTGTCCTTATTGTTGGATACTCTTTGTCAGATTCTGAGCTATTGCACAGAACCTCAGAATAGATATACCTATATTCATTATTTTACATTCAAAACAGTTGAAAGCCATTAACTTTGACTTGGCTATATAATGTTCTTTACATATTAACACTGTCATGCAAAAACCTTGTATCATTTATGCCATTCTGGTGTTATGATGATCATTTAAATATGGAAGTTGTTTCCTTACATTGCATCCAAATATAATGGTGAACGGTCCAATAGTAATGCTTCAAAATTGAATTAAATAAAATATTTTCACATTGACTTCCATTGAAAGTTAAGAAGATCTATCTGCCATTTTCAAGATACGTGGATTCTGCTTTAAGAAGCATTTTACAGCATTGAGAGCAGAAATGGCTCTCAATGGCTCTTTTTGGGTCAGGTATAAATAGGTATAGTCCTTTTTATAGTGACTTTAGCTTTGTGAATGGGTTTTCTGTTTGTTTATTAAGCTACTAAACAGACTGAAGTTATTGTCTGTGGCAGTTGAGCGTATGCTACAGATGCTACACAGATCAGGTTGAAACTTCCATTCCTCTGCTTTAAGGTCCTGGCTTTGTGACACTCACAACCTCATATAATATGGTATTTCCATTAGGGTGTCTGTGAGTGTATGTGTGTGTGTGTGAATGTATGTGTGTGTATGACCTAGGCCAGGGTCAATTAGCGGCCTTCTGCTGCGCGAGTGCTGGTCGTCATGGCGATGGCAGAACTCTGCGTCTGCGATTCTAATTATGGAATGTTCCAGACTCTTAATTGATTGGAATGAGAGAATTTATCCTTCGTAATGCGCTGTGTAATTTATGCAAATGACTCACTTTGTTGCTTAATTGTTTCATTTACTGAGTGGTTTAGGCTACGGTGAGACACGCTTTCGATCTGCGACGTTTTGCAGAAGTTTCTTATCCTTGTTGAACATATTTTTGGAGAGATATTTATTATTTATGACTAATTATGTGTAGCTCAGAACTATACTTTACTAATGAATATAAGACAAGACTAAAATGTCTAGAATACAGTTATTACGTCTTAGTCTGTAAACCTCCACTCAAGTGTATTGAAAGCTGTGCAGCGGGTTTGTCAGAAGGCATGAATATTCTTGTGTGTTGTAGATTGAAAGTTGTAGATTGAAACATTTAATGCATTAATATCTGTATTTTATATGAGTCAGGATAGAGTAAAATATGTCAGCATTACTTACTTGTCTTGCTATTGAGCGAGCGGGGTATTTTTATGTATATACACATATTCAGTACAGACTTAGAGGTAAAAAGCTCCATATCTGGGCAGGCATTCATTAACTCAGTAAAACACTAATATTAGGTTAAATACAAATATGGTTTTTATGTCCAAATAGGGGTCTAGTATTATTTATAGTTATCATGCAACACTTGGTTTGGTAGATTGGTGCTTAAGCAGAAATCTGAAATGAAGCTTTGTTCTTTGAGAACAAGATATTAACTAATTCTTCTTTAAAATAAAAAATTCTTGAAAATGAAATGAAATTACAAGCAAAAACTCTATAATTGTGGAGATAAAAGGTTTAACATCACATGCTTAGGTGTCAGAAACCTCTGTAGAGCTCTTTATGTGCAGAAATAAATGTAATGTGTGTGTGCGCATGTGCACATGTGTAATTCCCATCCCGCTCCCATGCAGCGCTGGTCTCTGGTTTGCAGTGGTTCCGGGGCTTATAGGCTATAGGGTGAGAATGCGGCTGGTGTTTGCAGGTCTGGTGTGAACACAGTGCTGGTATGTGCCGGATCAGACAGCAGACGTGTGAGATTTTTACCCACGGGGGAACAAGGCAGAGTGTGTGACTGCCCCACTTAACACATACTATCACACACATTGACACTGCCTGTCAAAAATTGGAGGACACCCAGCTTTTCAAAATGTTGTAATAAATTTAATAAGCTTGCTTTCTTTATTGGTTACCATTAGCTTAGCATTTGTACTGGTTTTAACTTTTTGAGTTTTTACATTTCTTGATGAATGGACCAATAGAAATGCTCCAGAATTACTCCTTTAGGTTTTTTCCTTTTAAAACGGTTTGAAAAGGTACTTAGATCTGTTAACAATAGCTTGTAAAGGAAAACTGTCCAATCATTATTTAGGTAAAAACCTGCTCTTCAGACCAGAGAAATGTCATGTTTCTGTTGGACTTTTTTCACATTTTACCACAGTATTGTTACCATAACATTACATACCATTCTCCATATTTCTGTTTTTTTACACTCTTAGAAAAGTCCAGCTGGCCTCAAGACAGTGTGTGTAATATTCCATGATACATGGATCAAAGGAAAGTTAGAAAAGCAAGCCTTAACAGATCCCTGGACTGTTTCTCCATCTCTTTTAACGTTCACATTTTGGATATATGAAATATCACCAAGCAGAATATTAAAATATGTAAGACCTGAAAGCAGAATCACTTGTACTGGGGAAGCTTTCTATCAGCAGGCTGTGTGTGTCTGTGGTCTGCGGAGTGTGTGTTTGTACGTTCACCTCACGTGTAGACACATCTCCCCCCCGTGGCTAGGTGAATGAGGCTTTTTAACCTACATGTGGTTTCCATTTGTAAAGCATAACACATCAGCATGCTCCCCTCACACACTCCGGAGCCCTCTGACCAGGAGCCTGTAAATTACCTACTGTCAGTGTGGGAGAGCGTATACGTGTGTGTGAGTGTGTTTGTGTGTGGCCTCCAAGGTGGGAAGCACAACACTTCAAACCTGTCTCTTGGAGTATTTCACGCTAGGATTGCACACTTGTACTGAGAAACGCTGGAATACAGAACTATATGGAAGTACTTCGGCGCTATCAGACAAAAAAACGTATCTCCATTTCTGAATTTTTTACATTTTTGACAGAATGTGAATTTGGTAGTTTTCCTTTACATTGTTTACATTTAATAATGAACAAACCAATAGAAATGCTCTAAAATGTCCACTGAAATGTAAGAAGGCTTTTTCCTTTCTCCTTTAAAGTTTCTGTTTTGGAAATACAAGGTTTTAGCATGGCAGCGTCAATATGAAAGAATAAATATTTTGGGTGCTTTAAAACACCAGTTGTCCACTATGTGTTCAAATGTCCTGATGACTGGACCAATAGAAGTGGTCCAAAATATAACTTACAGTAAAGTCTTAAGTCTAAAGATTTCTATTAAAAGTTAAGCAGATATTCCATCTTGTCTTTACTATCTTACTAATATTACTTTCCTGCTATTGGTATGACAGCTGTTAAGGTCATTAATTCCTCAAAGCGTTTTTCCAAACTTGTACTAATGAAAGTGTGAATATTAAAGAATTAAAACTAAAACTAAACTAAATAGTTTGAACAGATGGTAATTAAAAAAAACACCTATTAAAAAGTTTTAATGGGACTATACCTATTGCTGTTGACCTGCGCTTTTGGTTACTAGGGCAAAGATAAAGTACGGTCATTGGGATGGGTAATAAAACCAGAGATTAGTAGTTTTGTGTGTGTGTGTGTGTGTGTGTACTGGATACTCTCTCTCTGCCTACATGGGTCTGCTGTGATGAACGGCTCTGTGCAGCTGTTTAGGATGAATCACTGCAGGGATTTTGCGATCCTTTACAGAAGTTGTAAAACTGTTAACCACATACATTCATTCAAGTAGACATGTAGGCTCTACACACACACACACACAAACTTACTCTCTCACACGCTTGCTGCCTCTCTCTGACCAGTTTGTGTTCTTTTATATAGTGTTTATATAATATTCCTTTATGGGTATCTGGAATCGAATATATATATTATATGTATGTATGTATTGGGTCCCAGATACCAGATCACATTAGAACTGATGCAGGCAAATATAAACACAGTAAAAAGAAACAACATTTTAAAATTTAAAATCTATCTAGTATCTAGTAGTTTCTTTAATTCCGTCAGCAGCTCACCTGCTTTAAGGTCATTGAACACTGATTTACCAAACAAGCATATTTACATTATAACTATAACTAATACTAGAATCCACTTAGGATAACTTTGGAGATGATTCAAAGCTGTAAAGCCACTAGTTTTTATATTAATGTTATTTGTATTTATAATATTGTAGAATATATATTATTGATGTTTTTACTGATTAAATAAACACTTACAGCCCAAATATGAAGCTTTTCACAGGTGCCTAAACCTTTGAGACATTATGAATGTCCTGAAATTCTATAAAAACAGATGTGTGTGTGAAAAGAACACCACTGCAAGAGTTTTATGTAATAAGGCCCTTTTAAGGCTAACATTAAATCTGACCCTATCCTTAACCTCAACCTTAGCAACTCTAAAGAAAAGGATTTACACTTTTACAACTTCTACACTTATTAAAACACTTTACAAATATAGGACATCATGGGTTCCCCCTGTTTTTCTGTGTTTTATGTTTGTGCTGAAAATGTGCAAAACAAACACACACACACACACACACACACACACACATTCGGAGGATCATTTTTTAGGAAAATCTTAGCGGGATGGAGAAACACAACTCCAAAGTCTAACCGCTCTGTCTCTCTCTCTCTGTCTCTCTCTCTCTGTCTCTCTCTCTCTCTCTCTCTCTCATATGGGAAATGATTTAAACAGGACCATGTGTGTGTGAGGATGGAGAATAATCGAAGTCTTATGGGCCGCGAGCGAGTGTGTGCTGGTGATCTGTGCTGTGGCCAGACTGCTTTTCATTAATGATTAGCGGAGAGAGAGAGAGCGAGAGAGGGAACCTCCCTCAGAGCGAGCTGGCCTGTCAGCCCTGGCTCTGAAGACATAGCCATAGTTAACGTTCCAGCTTTCTGAAAGTCCCTGACTTTGTGTAATAAGTGAAGTTGATATCAGGATGATTCTCAAATGTCTCACATGTCCTCTAGTTGTTAGCTGTATGAATCTCTGACCTCGCAGCGATCCCATTTGATTCCAATTCTTTAGGAAGTGTTTTCAGTGCTTCACAACATCTCAAATTTCAGTCCGCTTTTATTTGATTATGATTCTTTAAGAAATCATTGAGTGTGTCTCCAATTTCACTATAATTGAATTTAATCTAATTTAATTCTGTTTTTTGGTTACATATTTGTATTATTTTTAAATACACTAACAGCTTTTAGTAGTTTTATATATATAAAAATAAGTGTTGGCATAGAACTTATTTCGGTTAAAAATACAGCATATACCTAAATATTACTGAATATAACTGAGTATTTATATTACTATTATTATCCTAAATGTGATTGTGTTATATAGACTGTAAAGTAGTGCTATTAATATTGGGGTAAATGTATGTTTATGTACAGGCCCTCAAGGTTTTAAGGGGTTAGAAGTTTAGCTGTACTAAAGGCTGACAGGGCACCACTAAAGGCACAGAGGAACCACACCGGGTTCCCTAATGAACCATTTAAGGAGTGATTTTTTTATTTATTTGATTTTTGATCTTTTATTTTGAAAAGAGCTTGTTTCTGTTCTGCATGTCCATTATAAATAAAGTCTTCCTCTCTTCTCTTCTCTCCTCTCCGCAGGTGATGGGTCTCTTGAACGCCGGAGGCGTGCCTCACCAGCCACAGGGGGACTTTGCTCTCTCCCCACTGACCGGAACTCTGGAGCCCAGTGCAGGAATGGCTGCCAGCTGCCATTCATCTCAGAGACTGGAGCCTCTGTCTGGTTTGGCTAGTATGCCCTCTCTGCCCAACTCACAGTCCTACTGCCCGCCGAGCTACAGTTCACCAGCCTATACCGTGGACCATGTGGCCCCATACCAGTACAGCCAGTATGGGCAAAGTAAGGTGAATACATACTGCTACTGTTTGATGGTGTGATGTTTTTAATTGAGGATATAACATGCTTTTTGTGTAGGTGGAGCCAGGCATATATGTGATATGGTGGACAAAAGTATTGGGACACCTGCTCATTCATTGTTTATCCAGCTTTTTTTGGAGTACCTGTCGCTAGAGTTTTGGAGCATTGCTATGAGAATATGATTGCATTTGGAGAATCATATCATCCCAAAAGCCATTATTCCAGAGAACACAGTTCCTCTGCTCCACAGCTCAATGTTGGGGGGCTTTGTACTCCTATAGCCCACACCTGGCATTAGGCATGGTGCCAGTAGGTTTATGTCCAGGCTCCAGAGAGTCCTATTCTATTCGCAAAACCTCTCTACAGGGACTAGACAAGCTGTGTGTGTGCATTTGCACATCTGTGTCAGCAGAGTAAAGTAGCTGAATGCTTTGCAAGTTACAAATGTTAACTTACATATAAATTTCATAGTAAAAACTAAATCATTAAAGGCTTCTACTTAATAAACTCTTAAGCTTAATTACTAAAAAATAAGCCTATGGTTCAAAAGGTTAAGACCGAATTTTCTCCTACGGTTGAGGAGAAGTTTGAGTGAAGGGTATTTTTTTTTTTCGACTTGCACTTGAACCTGAGCGGCGAGCGATTCAGATTAAGATAGGCTCACTTCGAATGAGTGCCAAACAGGTAGACGCCATCAGGGGTCACGATCCTGCATTCGCGACCTTTCATGACCCCGTGTGATGAGCTTACCTGTCAACCTGAGGAGTCTGTAAGCTAGCCATGAAATGACCTCCTGAGTAACGAAGATATCGCTTATTACATACACACACATACACACACACACACAGACTTGAAAGCAAAAATGAAAGGAGCAGCCATCACAAAGTATGTTTGACAGAACCAATGAGGGGGGTGGAATGGTTGAAGGCAGAGACCACATGTTGAATGCCCCATCCGACGCCATCTTGATATCATTAATTTAGCGTAGTCTTGTGCACCCATACACTTTAAGACTTGTGTGTGTGTTTTTAAGAAGGGGTTGTTAGTATGTGCATGTGTATATGTTAGATGGGTTGTTGGTGTATATGTGTGTGTGAGGGGTTGTAAGTGTGTATCAATGAGAGTGTATGTGTTGTTTTGGGGAATCAAGATGCAAGATGTGTGTGTTTGAGCGTGTATTGGAGGGGTTTGTGAAGGGCTTTAGCAGGAGTAAAATAGCCTGTGGCAGCTCCCTATTAGAACCATATGTTTGAGTCAGAGGTCAGATCCTGCACTGTTATTGATTGTTGGCTGTGCTCCATGCATGGCTGGGTGGAGCGTTACAGTGTACTGTAGCTTTGCTCAGGCCAACTCACTGGCTACACATTGGTACCCATCCTACAGCAGCTCCAACCCTACCCCTCCCCACAATATCTCCCAGCCAAGACATCATACCTCCACCTACAGGCTGTCAAAAATCATTCAAATGTTTGCCATCACTGTTCAATAGTGTAGAATTACTGTTTTCAATCATATAAAAACAAGTTTGCTGCAGATACTTATAAACTATGACATTGTTTATAGGAAGATTAAGATAAACAGATAAATATTTGATTAGAAGATAAATGAAGAAAGCTATATATATAAAAGCTGTTACTGCTTTTCTTATGTTGTATAAATTGACCCAGTGGAGGAGGAGCAAGCCCAAGTACCTTACAAATGAGACAAGCATATGTGAAACATTTAAAACTATCAAATTTAATTACATGTTTAATTATATATTTATTGTTTGACTATATCAGTTACTTCAACCAGATTTGTGTTCATTTGAAAGTATCATAAGTATGTTTTTAAAAGCAAAAATGCATATATGACAGTTTTAAATGATTATATGTATAAATAGATAATTACAGCACCTTATTTATCAGCTAATAACAATTTATTTAGTAAATTGTAAATAACAACAGTTATTAATGCTTACAATATCATTAATGTGATTCCACACTTTTATGTGAAGCTTTATAGCCCAATTCAAGTCAAAGCCCAGACTTAAAGGCTACATTTCTAATGTGATTGCCCATTGACAGTTCAATATGTGGCTTAATCTGTGTCTGGGCAAATGGCCCTTAAAGTCATATGAAACTGCAGTGTTACTAAAACATGCTCAATCTCTCTTTCCCTTTCTCCCTTTCTCGTTCAGGTGCCTTTCATTATCTGAAGCCCAACATCAGCTGAGCAGGAAGAAGCAGGCAGGAGAAGAGAGGAGAAGTGTTAGAGAAGGAAAGCTCTTCACAGTCTGAGGGAAACCACCTGCTCTTCAGCCTATTTCCTGACCTCCGACCTCCACTTCCAGCATTGCCTTCCCACAGCTTCCCTTGGGCGACGCTTCCAGCGCCGGGACCGTTCGGATTCGGATCCGGCTTCGCCTCCCCCCCACCACCCACACCAGGTCATTTCTGGCCAGGGCTTAAGGGGGTGGATGAGTGATTTGGGTTCAGTGTGGAAAATAAAGGACCAAAGGCCCTCTGTGCTCTGGGCTCCACACCATACTTCCAAACAAATCTCGACCATTCCCAAAGAACGCCATGTCAGCAACAAGGAAAAGGACATTAGATGAGAAATGGACTCAGACTGTGTATTTAACCTGCAATGAACAGCAGGGAAACATGTGGGACCAGTTGGACCAGTTGCCTTAATCTTAAAGGCATGGACAATTCAACAGCACCAGTATTGACTACAGTGGTGCCACATGTGATGGTGCCAGGTAGAGGGGACAGTTGTTTTTTTTATGTATGACATCATGTGAACAGTGTGCTGTTTGATTCTTGATGTGTTCGGGGAAAGAAGGGCTCTGTTGGGGCGCATCTTCTGCATAATTAAAATAAATGATATACAGCAATACTGAGACAGAACTGCGTTTCAAAATGGCGTTTCAGAAGTGAGGAGAAAGAAAAGCAAGTGGACAGAGAGACAGAGCGAGAGATAAAGAACCAGAGCTAGGAGTGACCTGGCTGGTATGCACTCAGCTGTCCAGTGGAATTTCAGGCATATCAAGGCAGTGCAAGCACCAGAAGAATACAGTCACACATACAGTTACAGTGTGTTAGAAAGTAAAGCATAGTTTTCCATTAAAAATTCCATTACAACTATTTTGGAGGTTTTGAAGAACCAACTTTTACCATTAGAAAAAAGGGAGCGTGGAGGAGAAAGTACAAACTGAAACCCAAAGAAAGTGCAATATACACAATCTATACCTCATACACACTGACCTTTTGATCTTAAAATTACCACACACCTCGTGGAGGGGCAATAATGATGTATTTGCTAATAAGCATGATGGAATCTCACAGTAACCATAACTCAGTTATAGCAGATAACAGAACTGGAACATTTTCTTTCTGTCATTCAGGTCTATGCTTCTCGAAAAGATTACTTTAATGCTACACTCTTAAAAATGAAGGTGCTTCAAAGGGTTCTGTGAACGATGCCATGGAGAACCCTGTTTGTAAAATAGAGAAGTGATTGTGGGAAGAACCTTCAGCTTATTAAAGACATTTTATATCAAGTAAAGGTGCTTTAAGCCTTATAAAGGTTCTTCACCCTTGCAGATCCCTTACAAAAATGGCTCATTAGGCAAACAGAAGTTCCTCTGGTTCTTCTCAAGAACCCTTTGAAGCACCTTTATTTTAATGAGTTTAAATCAATCATCACATTGAAGACTTCCTCTACCAGCTTGAGATGCTATCTCAGCACTAAGATACATTTGGAAAAGTAGGTCCTGTTTCAACATGATTGGGTCCACTGTGCAGTTTACACCATAACGTCCTCGATTTCCAAACCTTTTAACAGCCTTCACACCACACAACATACGGTACTGCTTTAAAAATGAAAATCTATCTTTGATATTATTGGAATGTTCTTGCCAGTATTACAATGCTGCCGTTGGCTTACCCCCAATATTGGGAGCAATGGAGCCTACGCCCTTAAAAATAAAGATGCTTCAGATGGTTCTTGGAGCAATGCCATAGAAGAATCACATATTTGAGAAAACTGAGTGTGCATGAGAAGCCTTTTTAAGGTCTACAGAACCTTCGACTGATGTAAAGGTTCTTCACCAGCTTAAAACTTCTTCACGTTCAGACATCTCTATTACATGCTTAAAAACATGTTTGTTTATGGAAACAAAGTGGTTCCACTAAGTGTTTCCTCTTCCTTTGAATCATATTTTTTAAGAGTAAAGGCAAAACTATTGTAGCAAGGCTTATTATAAAGTGTATGACCAGCCATTTGACCAGTAATATTGCAGTAATATGCAGCTGAGAGGCAAAATGCAGCAAAGACGTTGCTTATTGTTCCATGTTTTTTCCCATATTGGTTCTGCACTCAATGATACTAATTAGGGTAAAGAACCCAAATGACAAAACAGCTTAGCCATCATCTGTCAACTAAACAGACAGACATTCCAAAATAGATGGTTTCCTTTCTCCTTTGATCATCAAAGTAAGAATGAATGTTCTATCGTTCTATGATGTTCTATTCGCCCTACACCACAAAGCCCAACTTTTCTCCATTCTTAAATAATACCATGTTGAAACAGTTATTTTTTACATGTTTTTTATACCTATATGATCTTCTTTTGTTGACGACTGCATACAATTTGTTGGTGTAAAATGTCCTGTGTCAAATGCAGCACTATTTACTATTTATAAGAAAAAATAAAAAAAATTAAAAGCATTCAAGCTTGATTTTGGTTGTGTAGTTCATGACAAACTATTAGTATGGATTTTATTTCTCTTCCCCTCCTCCCTCCCTCCCTGCCTGCCTTGTGGCTTTCTTTGTTTGTCTGAATAAACAACACATTGCTTTAGTTTTGTCGGATCTTGTTACACATCAACATCGATCCGCTCCCGCGTCCAGAGCGCTTGCATATGCACTTTCTGCTTTGTTGTGATCTTATTGAGAGTTAAGCGAGAATTGGCGTGACCTAGAACAATAGCTATCAGGTTTGTGCTGACTGAGCCTCGCGGCCCTCCAAGCTTTAAGGAGAATACATAAATATATCTCGTTTCATAAACACTCTTCCCTGACAAATTCCTCCTCTCAGGGGAGCGTTTAACCTGCTTAATGAGGAAAGCAGAGGCCTGTAAAAAGCCTCAACACAACTCAAAGTGGACGAGGGGACATTCCCCACAGAGAGCTGCGCTGCATGGGGCTTCAATAGGTGCCATTATATACTGCTGTCTCCCACTGCACACATATACACTCTTGCTTTTACCCAACAGCGGGGTGTTGGGTCATATATACTGTAAGTCTCTAATGTAGAATACTGTATATGGCCACTTTCATGTGAAAACCTTGTCTCTTCATTTTTCTTCTTTTCAAAGTTGTGAGAAATGAATGGACCAATAGAAATGCTAAAAAAATGGAGAATTGGAATAAAATATTTTTACTTTGATTCCATTGAAAGTTATTAAGTTCTCTTCTAAAGTTAACGTTTTGAAGATACAAGGATTTTATGTGACAGCAGTGATAATATACAAACATGCATTTAACAATAATATTACTACTATTATTACTATAAACAGTTACTTTTGTTTTAATTTACTTTTGTGTTTAGCGCTTCTTTACACTTTTTTCTTACTGTTCCTTTTCTGCAAATAACTTTTTGGTTAAATGAAGTCATTAGTGTGATAGTTCAATATCAACAATATAAAAACTATATTAAGTAACTTAGTATCAAACGTTTTTAAGTTAAGATGGTTTTCGTTTTCTCCTTCTCTTGTAAAGCTGCCAATGGATTGGATATATGGGTTATTTCTTTTATGGACAGTGGTGAATGACAAGGTTTTAAATCATTTTAAATAATTTAATAATTTACAGTGAAAATTTCAGAAGATCTGTGTATTTCTACTAAGAAAGCTGTTAATATAATGAGAGCATGCACTCATGCTGACCTCCAAAGCTGCAAAAGCCTTAAATGAGACTTAATCTTAACATTTCTTTTATTTTTATTTATTTATTTATTTATTTATTTATTCAGGTTTAGGTAAAAAATATCTGGAGTCCAAGACTTTTCTCACTGGAAGTTGAAAGAAGTACCCGAATCAGAATCAGAATCAGAAATATTTTATTGATTCCATGAAGGAAAGTTGCAGTTGCTCTTTAAATTTATAAGTTAAACTCTATAAGTTGCTCTATAAAATTAATTATTAAATAAAACAAAAACAGAAAAAAGTATATTATATTATAAAAATCTTAAATTAAATTAACAGTAAATTAATTAATTAGTAAAGTGGCAAAGTGGCAGTAACTGTGATAATAAATATGGAACATACAGTATAAAGCAGTTTACATTATTGTACTGCTGAGATATTGCACACATATAAACATGACATTACTATTATGAAATCTCAGCAACCAAGAAAAAGCGATGTGTTTCCCTTTTCAGTAAAAACAGCAAAACAAAACAAAATGTAGCTTCAGTATAAAAAACGTAATTCAAGACCAGTTTGGTCCTGAAAAGTGTTTTCTGTATAAAGTCAGGAAAAAGTCCTTAAAAAGTCCCGAAAACAAACACACACACACACACACATACGGCCGTTCAAGACTTCAAACACAGACATGCGAAAGATTTCACCCCACCCCTCCCTTTTCCATTTTTTTCTTGTTCTTAGATCAGGTGCCTGCAGCTGGTGCTGTCATTCTTATGTGTTTTCGTGTGTGTAGATGTGTTTTCTCACACGCTTGTTTGCATCATCAGCTTTCGCCTTTAACTCCTTGTGGTTGCCTCTTTTTTTCCAGACACTGAAACACAGCGATGTGTCCGCTCTGTCATTTCTGTCCTTCCGAACTGAAGCACTCAGTGTTCAGTCCTTACAAAAACAATAGTGGAAAACAGTGAGCGCTCACTTTGTCTCCCAGCACGGATCTGAGTGGCGGCTAGATTAACACACATTGGAGACAACTTAACTTTTGACCCCTGCACTCTTTGAAATCAGAAGAGCACTCCAGCAGAGATGACAGAGCAAGAGTTACGGGGGCTTCCACGTCACTGGGAGACGGAGAGGGGTGAAAGGGGAGAGAGCGGGGAGGTGGAAGGAGAGGGATGTTAACTCTGAAGAGGGGACATGAGAACAGGAAAGTGAGAGTGAAAGAGATATGAGGTACAAAAGAAAGGGGGAGGGAATCAGAAAGGAGGTGACAGAGACAGCTAAAGTCTCACTCTAAATAAACAGTCTTCAGGAGCTTTGGAGAAGCTGTAGTGTACTTCTGAGAAGAGCATTCAGTAAAAACAGAGCAAGACCGAACGTCTGGGAGAGACAGAAGGACTGGGTGGTTCGTGCCATTTCAGCAGAACTGCTCGGCTCGTGCTCTACATGACTTTGTAGGCCCAAAGTGAATGGCGAGCATTTTCAGCTTTTACACTTACATTGAGTTTGGACAAATTACATTACAACATTTTTTTTTATATGCAGGGTCAAAGGTCATTTCTGATATGGTTTCTTTGAGTAACCACTGTGCATTAAGTGACACTGATTATCTCATTTACATTTTTCATGTGCCATCATGATTTCATTGCCCTGTTTAATATTTGTGTGATAAAGATAAAGATAAAGATGCACTGATGAGTCTGATTTTTGCCTGAGAGTACCAGTAGTTTTGATATGAGACTTTTTGACAGACAACCGTGAGAAGGTTGACCGCTTAGAAAAATGGTGGCAAGGCTTGAAAGGTTATAATGGTGGCAGACTGGTAAGTTTTAGTCAAAGTTACAGGTTAGTTCATGTGCCCAGAAAGATCCTCATCAAATCAACACCTAAAAAAGCCCAGTGGGCTGATCAATTGATCAGTGTTAGCAGAGCCTGTTGGCACAATGTGTATCACCATTTTCCTGTGTTATGTGTTTACCATAAATGCACTGTGGTGATTCTGGGTAACCACCAATTCGTAGCCTATATTTCACATATCGTCATTGTCCAATAAAAACATGTATCTCTAAAATGTTGGTTATTTCTCTTTTACATAAGACTTCATTTGTCCACTAAATGATAGCTAATCGATAAGTTGGTTGGCCTGAATTGATCAATATCTTCCTAGGAAAAAGTCAGATCAGATTCATGATGTGGTTTTAAACTGCAGAATCCTAAATAAGGAAACACTGGTAAACGTCTGAATTTTTGTAAGAATGTCCTAAGAAAATTGTACAAAGCAAAACTCTGGACAATCCAATTTGCATCATTAGAAAATTTAATTACCACAGAATTTTATTCACACTAGTGATAAATGTTGGTCTCATCAGAATGCACTGGGGAAAGACTAGTATTATAGTCTGACTAGTGTTGCAGTTGAGACTAAATTAAGTAGGACCAATCAAGACTGAGACCAGACTGTAAAAAACTGCTCTAAAAAGCTCCTACACAGATTCTGACGTTTACCAGTCTTTCTTATTTGGGATTTGTTCAGTATCCGAGGACAATGGGACCCATCATTACAGTAGCAGAGCTGTGAATGATTTTGCAGTTTAATTTCATAATGAAAATGCTCAAAAATGACTACATGAATAAAATAAAATATTCTTGTTCATTCAGCTATTTATCTGCAGCCATTTGTTCTAGAATATGTTATTTTTCATTGCAATCAAAACAGTCTAACTGGATAAGTGGGTGGAGGGGCACCTAGCTGGATGTCATGTCATTTTCAGAAATGGCTTTGGCTATTACAATGTTAAAGGCTAAATTTAAAACGTTATTTAATGTGTGCAGGCCTTGAGGACAACTGCATAGAGTAGGTGGCCCATTTGTGGTTGGGTGGCACATGTCAATCTCAGAAATGCCTCGTTATCTCAAGTGTGAAAGAGATACAGCAGCTCAGGACTGCATTCCTTTCCAAAACTGTCTCTCCAAAAGCTTTTTCCATTTCTCAGAGAGCCCAGCAAATGTTCAGGACAGAGACAGAAAATATGTTCTACCTCCAGCTTTACCATGGAAACTTGGATTGGGGTGAACTTTTAATATGATGTTTGCTGACTGGGGTGATGTCTTTTTGAGGTTCGTGGTGCTCTAACTGGAGAAAGAGGCCTTGTGAAGATGGTCTTTCTCACTCTTCCTTTATGCCACATGGAAGCTCTCATTAGAATCAGCGAATCATCAGAATGACCGATTAATGAAGGGTACGTCTATGAGAATGCTTCTTGAGGATTGCTGTTTTTGAAGTCGCTGCAAATTCGGTTAAAGGAATTTGTGTTCTCTGAGAGAAATCTACAAATTTCGAAGGCTCTTGTCCTGTTGAGAAGTTCAGGACAGCGAGTTCAAAAAAGTTATTTAATCCTCAGGTAACCTCAGGATTAACCATGACCACCATGAATAAGACTCTCTTACTTGCTCTGCTGACAAGGTGCAGGGAAACCCTCTTGAAAGAACTGGAAAACAAGCATCTCGGTGCTGATGGCAATGCAACAACTGTCGCCCCAACCCAGACAGCAATCGTGAGGTCGGCCAGGCAATCCTACGATAATGCTTACTTCTACATTCTGTTTGTGATGTTATTCTATTCCTTCCTGGCTCTCACTCTGTTCCGGAGCTTCGTTCATTCTGAGAAAACCAAAAAGGACCCTTATGAGGAGTTTATGAGCTCAACCGATGCCACTGGCCACAAATATGAGGAAGATTCAGTGCAGGAGAAATTTGAGTTTGACGAGGAGAACATCATCTGAAGGAAATGGAAAAACGGCCAATGGAACAGCCAAAAAAGAACCAATACAAAGAAAACTTTATGGACATTCACTATGTATTCTACTTGCTGTATGTATTCTTTACATTTGCTCATTCGCTTTTGTTAAAACCTTTTATTGCTGTAAAACACATGAAAGCAGATGTAAACCTGCATCAGATTTCTGGATTTAGGTAGAAATACAGTGAAGACTTGAACAGTTTATGTTCTCTGTTGAAAGTTTATGAGAATATATGAGGATTTAAACACTTTATGTGGTTCTATTCTTAGGGAGTGGTGCACAAGCTAATGCTTTTGGGTTTTGTTAAGACAATTTAATCCCTGCCACACAGGAAAGTGTCATTTTTATTTTCAGTTCCAACTGAAATGATTCCAAACCATAATGGAGGTTAGTTGTCATAGTTGGTAAAATCTTGATGCAACCACAAAAGTCAAATGCGTTTTTATTCTAAATAGATAAAAATGTTTGCATACTTTTTGCATACAAATATGACTAGCGACTGTGGCAATTATGGTGTTTTTTTCTGGAGCATAAAGTACAGCGGCAAAGATCCTCATGCTGACATGATGAATGTTTTCCATTATTTGAGATATGTAGTAAATTTCTGTTAGGAGGTTTATCTAATCCTAATCCTATTATTAATTCTAACCCGAACTTCAAACCTAATTTAAACACTGGTACTAATCCTAACCCAAACCTTAAACTGAATCCACAGCCTAACTCTGACATTACATGACTGTAATCCTATCCATAATCCTAACTCTAACCCTAACCTCTAATCCTAACCCTTAACCCAAAGTCTAACCCTAATCATGACTGTAATCCTAATCCTACTCCTAATCCTAAATCAACCTTAACCTTAACCCTAATCCAACGCCTAGCCCTGATCATGACCATAATCCTAGCCATAACCCAGGTCCTAATCCTAACTGTAACTTTAACCTGAACCCAAAATCTGATCTCAACCCAAAGCCTAGTCCTAATCCTAACCATATCCCTAACCTCAACCCAAAACCTAATCCCAATCGTTACCTCAACCTCTTATCCCGACCCTTAACCTTAAACAAAACCTAATCCAGTTAACATCCAGTTACGAACTGGTGTCAGCAGAATGTAAATACTGAGATCATACCTGTTACATGTTCTGTAATCTCTTAGATTAAAATCTACAGATTTGAGGAGTCAAAAACTACTTTCACTTCTGGAACATCACTGATATTTTATGAATGTGTTACTAAGAGATTGTTGAGTGTTAAAATAAAGTGTCACCAGAAAAACACCTAAAGGTATTATTTTATTATAACATATAAAAGACATATAATAGCTGAAATAAATGACTTGTCAAAACACTAATCATTGGGGTATTTAGAGTTATTAATCATCAGTAATCAATGCATATTTATAATTAGTAGTGCATGTAATTATTATTAATAAGTAATGCACGTGTTGTAGAGCTTCAGGGGCATGGGTTTGTGGGTTCGATCCTCGCTCCCGTTGCAGTATGTATGGAGCTTGGTGTGTTCTCCCCATGTCTATGCGGGTACTCTGGTTTCCTCCTGCTTCTCAAAAATGCGACTGCGGAACTGACTGTGCGAAATTGGCCCTAGGTATGAGTGAATTGGACTAGGTTTACTGTGATGAGGTATTCCTAACTTGTACCCAGTGATTCCGGGTAGATTTCGGATCCACTGTCACCCTGTAAGAAGATGAATGGATTGATGTTTACTGGAAATGTTTTTTTTTTATTTACAAACATCACCAACATTACATTAAAAAAACTCATCATACCGGTAGTAAACAAAAATAGTAAAGAAAAATAGTAAACAAAATGTCTATGCTTAGGCAAGTACTCCTGTAACCCCCACTGTTATGAACTTCTGTGACTGAATGCTGAAATTGCTGTAATTTGCAGTCCCACAACTTCACAATGATGTGTAAACTGGGTGATGTTGTTAATGACATCACCTAAATTCTCTCGTTTGTCAACCCACTCCATCACCTCAATTATATTATATATTGTATCATCTTGATGGTAGATCAATTTAGTTATTGTGCTTATTCAACAAAAAAAGGCATCACAGATCCATTCAAATGCAACCAAAACAGGCATACATCATCTGAACGTCTGAGCCTGTTCTGTTTGAGCACCAGTGTATGACCAAATCCTTAATACTGACCCCTGAGAAGAAGCAATTATACAAATTATACTTCCTTAGCTGTGTTGCTGATAAGGTCTAAAACATTTTTTTAAAGAATTATATTAATAATAATATATAATAATAATAATATTTTTTTTATTTTAATGAATCGTTTAACTTGATGTTTCATCTATTAGAACTTATTACTTATACTTATAGTTATTATCATAACTACTGAAGACAAGCCGTAAAGTTTTGAAATCCTGCCTTGTATCTATGTATGCTTTGAGGAACTAAAGCAGACAGCTTGTTTCCATATGGAAAATGCCATTGCGTGTTATTTCATACACAGCAGGGGGTTTCAGCTCCAGTCCTGGGATCCACAATGTCAGATAGCGTTTTCAGTGTTTTTGTGCTCTTTCATATGATTAAAAGAATGTTAGGCAGCAGATTCTGCTTCTTACAATTCAGTTTGATGTTAAAATAAAACAGGGGAAATTAAGGGGTGTTCAACTGGGAATTGTACTGATGTTTCAAAATTTCTGTATGGCTCAATAGTTGAGATGTAACTAACAATGCACTGTTGGAAAAAAGGTACTGCATAGGTCCCCAATGTAAAACTACATTCACATGTAGTTCTAATATGATGCAGTAAATTGTGAAATGTGAATGTAAAAAAATTGCATTAAAGTCTCAAAGGGAATGTTGTTTTTTGGAATATTTTGTTGCACTGCAACAGAATAGAGTTCTAAAAGAAAATATATAAATCATATAATCATTTTATAAATCACAAAAATCATTATATAAATAATAATTATTCTAAAAATAATTTATGTAATAATTAATTTTCAGTCTAAGAGTGCATCAGGCTTGTTTGGATGTTGCACATTTGAACATTCAGATGCTTTTTTGTGGTGAGGACAAAGGTTTTCTTTGAAGACACTTTCAATGAAAGTCATATTTGCACCAATATTAAGATAACATAGTGCACCAATATTCCACTATTCAGTTCAAATGTAATTATATAGCACTTCTTACAATGGATGTCACAAAGCAGCTTTACAGAGATCCGGGTACAAGCCTCTTTTGAGCAAACTAGTGGCAACAGTGGCAAAGAAAAACTCCCTCGGGTTGAGAGGAAGAAACCGTGAGAGGAACCAAGATTGAAAAAGGGAACCCATCCTCCTCTGGCCAAAACCAGATAATAACAATAAAAAGCAACTCTGCTAAATCTACTTGCATTTGAATCTAAATCTAATTGCCTTTCTAGTAATCTTATGACCAATTCTCTGTGGATGTTTTCTCTGCCTTTCAGATCTCAACTTGACCTCCACTGTTATTATGAACTGAGAAAACGGCTCCCTGACAACACTTCTTATAGTAACAATAATAATAATTAATGACAGAAATAATAATTTCTGAGTGCTAGCGGAGGCTTCAATGAGGCTTTTGCTGTTTTATTAAAAGGCCTTCTATTCAGTAACTATTCTAAATTATAAAGTATATTTTACAGTATTATTTAGTAAGTATAGTAAGTATTCAGAAACTGCAATGAAACAACATGCAACTTATGCCATTTGAGAAGGAGGAATTGAGGTGTTGGGCCTATAAGGTTTAAAGGGTTAATGAGTATTTAAAAATCTTTAAAATTCGCAACACAAGGCCTTTCCTAACAATGCTTTCGAACAAGCCATAGCCCTAACAAGCTAGTTAAAGCTCAAATCTCAAATCATCTTGAATCTCAAATCTCTACACCAATCTTGCTTAAAATGTTGAAAGGAATGCTTCAAAGGAATCAGTTAATCTTCTAATCACTTTACTAATCCCAGACATTTTGACCAGAGCTGCCCAACCATTTGCATTCCAACAGAGTTGGATTTTTTAAAATGTATTTTAGGCCTGAACCTTCTTAATACTATCATAACACGTTTTTGGACACTATGACACTATGTATACATAGCCACTCCATGTATTAACCTTCTGTGATGTAGCTTTTAGAGGCCTTTAAGTCTTCAGAGATGTGGTTCCGTTCACCACTATTGTGAACAATTCTGACCCTGCAGGTTTCTGTAGATACAAAGCGTATCACACCAAATCATTCAGAACGACTCAAACATCTCAATCAATTAATGATGCAGAAAATTTGAAGGATTGACAGAGTTCCATTTTGAATGTTCCTATCACAGTTCAGCAACGTTCAGCATATTCCGCAGTTCATACTATAGTGTGCTACTGCTCCAGACGATCGTATGTTTGCAGCTGCAGAGTTGATTTCTGCAAATGTGACAGCACTTCGTCAATTTTGCGCTTGCTGACCTGCATGTGCCCGCAGTGTTACGTGCAATTGCAAGGTGAATTTGCAAATTAACAAACGCAGTGCCGTTTGTTTGGGGAAAAATCTGAATTATGAAGTAAGGTAATACGCTGGCCTCTCTGCGCCTTTGATGTGGAGGCGGGCAGATTTAATCAGGGGGAGTCCAAACGCTGGGCCACGGGCCAGGGGGCATTCCTTTTTACGACTCGATGTGCTCACGACCAATATGTACAGCAGAGAAAAAAGAGGCTCTTCTGATTTTGGCCTGCCGTTGACCCTGTGCGATCTCAGTTTCCCAAAAATGAAGCAGGACTGTGGAGAGGGGGCGTTGGGGGGGGTGGGGCGAACCCTAGACTTTATCGGCCTTGTGAATTAACGTCAATTGAATGGAGCAGGATCCTGGGGATGTCTCCTAATGAGAACATGCGCTTTTCATTTTGACAACATTCTGCCGGCGAGCTCACGCAAGAGAGGCCGAGGACAGAAAGAGACAGCTCGGCACCGTAATCTGAGGTAACAGGGCGGCCTAGCTTGGGGTGAGTGGACGTATTCCCCCCCAACCCCTCCTGTGAGTGTGGTGCAGTATCTCCTTTCATAGAGTTGTAGCAAATCAAGCGATGGTTGCGCCTGCTGCTTGATGGTAGCAGTGGGGGGAAGAAATCTGGGGCCGAGGCTCCTTTGGGGCCTGTACGTCAAAGCGAGCGCCTGGAACGGGTCCAGCAGGGGCGCGTGCTGCTCACTGTGCTTCCGAATGATTGGCGCGTAATGACAGATGGGATCGAATCTCCAGCGGCCTGGAATGAAACACCTGTAACACAGAGCCGCAAGGAGTTTCTCATAAAGCAGATGAAGAGTAGACTGGACTTGCAGGAAAAATACAACCCGCCTGTCCGACAACACATGCTTTGCCTTTTGTTCAACAGTTTAGACCCTTCATGAGCCATTTCAGAATATGCACCGGATTAACTGAGAGGTTTGCAGAAATAGATAGAGTAATCACTTCACTCAAGCAAAAACCCTGTTACCTTATTGAAACAGTAAATCAAGTCGAGGGGAAGGAAGCTACCACAAAACATGTTGAGTAGTGTCCAGGCAAAAAACTCCTCAAGTATTGAGCTAACTCAATAGAACTACACTGGAACATCATACTACTTAGTACTTAGTCCAGCATCTATCAGTGTAGAATGAAGTTTATTAGGTGCAAAGAGGTTCTACCAATAAAATGTACTACTGTCACAATAGTAAAACCTTTTAGTTACTGCACAGAACCGTATGCCATCAAATCCTTACAGCAATGCTCCAAAATCTAGTAGAAAGTCTTAGACCCTGGACTGCAGAGACAGTTACTCCAACAAAGGCAGGGTAAACTCTTTTTAATAGCCTTGATTTTGGAAAAAACAATGAATAAGCAGGTATCCAAAGTATACGTATATGTGTGTATATACGTAATATGTATATTGACCCTGTCCCTGAAGTCCCTGAAGAGCCTCCTTTTTAATTATGTCGACAAAGAGAATCTTTAAAAAATGTATGAAAAACTTCCACGTACATCCACTTCTTCAAACCTGTAAAGTGAACATATTTGTAAATGATAATTTAATTTAGCTTTGGAACAAAATTATCGGTGGTTGGTGTGACACAACAGATAACACCACTACCTGCCACTGAGCTACCACACCATGTGGGAGACTGGGGTTCGATTCCCGGTCTGGGTGACTATGCTGCGCTACACCAATAAGAGTCCTTGGGCAAGACTTCTAACACTACACTGACCCACCTCTGTAATATGAGTAACCTTGTAAGTCGCTCTGGATAAGAGCGTCTGCTAAATGCCATAAATGTAAATGTAAACATGTAAATCACTCGTGAAAATATTACCATTCTCATAAATTAAACAACATTTCATACAATCAGCATTTCCTATAATCAGGGTTTTGATATGGGTCACAAAACATTAAATCTTGTTGTTTTACAGCACTTTCAGATGTGGACTTTTATAACCGGATCATTGTCTTGCTGCATAGCCCATTTATGTTTCAGCTTTAGCTCATGGACAGATGAAGTCTTTCTGAATGTTCTGATAGAGAATACATTGTTACTTCAATAATAACAAGTTGTTCAGGCCCAGTAAAAGTCAGTAAAATCCTAGCACCATGTTTAAATATTGATTTGGTGTTCCTACTGTGAAATACACTAACAGGGTTAGATTTACGCCAGATGTAAATAGATTTGGCCTACATGTTGCACTTCGGATTGGTCTGCACATCGAACATTACCCCAAAAGGCTTAAGAACTGTGTTTTTTTAGTTTTATGGCCATGCTGTTCTCTCGTGAATCCAATTTTGCCCAATTGTCTCTTTTTGTCAGCCATGACTTTAGCTGTGTTCAGAGAAACTTGCACTTCCTAGGAATCTTTCCTGGAGACATTGGTGGACTTTCAAAAATAAAGGTGCTATAAAAGGTTTATATTACTACTGTAATCCATCTATAACAGCATACACATCACCAGTAGTTACATTGTTATTACATGAATGCATAAGTCCACAGTTATTAGCAACACTTAATATATATACACATAATACATATATACATTATAACACTTATAATGTGTTTTTTTCACCTGTCTTTTAAAAATTCAGAACATTTTTGTTAAATAAATCCTTGTTTGTTTACATTCCTTGTGCACAAACTTTTTACACAGTATTTTTAAACAATAAACACAAACTCTGTCAATGTTTTCATAAACAGCCACACAAGTTTCTAAACCGAAGCGAAAGTAACTTTTTCACTGTTTTTCTAAAAAATCTAAGAAAAAATGTATGTGCCATTTTCAACAGCACAAACAGAACCCAAGTAATTCAGACAGTTGGGGTAGTAAAAAGCAATAAGACAAGTCTAGTGTGATAAACTGATCACGCAGGTGTCAGTATTTGCTATTCAACCTCTTAAACAGCCTGTGGCCTGCCAGTGGGCCTAAAGTGTTATTACAAACTGCTATTACCAAAGAAGAAGAATAGCCCCACCAGTTTATAGTCCTCAGTCCCTGTAGTTACTAGGTAATACACCTTAGTGTGTAATGAGTCTTTCGGCATTAAGTGGGTTAAAGCTTACCAGACAAGAACTTGTCCAATGCATGATTTCTTTCCTCCATTTTAGCCCTCTGGAACTACTAAAAATAAAGGTTCCTTTGAGATTTGGTTCCATTAAGAATCCTTACTTGTAAGAGAGATGTATGAGTGTAAACAACCTTTACAAGATTTAAAGAACCTTGAAGCATTTCTATTGGTCCATTCATCATAAAAAAGTAAAACAATGTACAGAACAACTGCTAAAATCAATGTATGTCAAAAAGTGAAAAATATGTTTTTTGTGTGACAGTATGCTATGCATTTTCAAGCCAAAAAACAAGAATTGTGGGTTGTGTGTTTTGGCAAATTCTCAATAAAAATCCCAGTCTACCTAAAAATCAAAACTTTGCGTCCAACTAAGCAATAGCACACTAGGAAACCTTCACCTGGGAAACTAATGCAAATGTACACAAATGGCGTCACATTGAAACCAGAGATCTCTAAATCGACTCCTGGAAAGCCAGTGTTCAACACACCTGACTCAAAATTTTCTTAACATTCTGAAAGACGTTGCTTTAGAAAACTTGCACTAAATGTACTGAAGCTATGGAAAAAAACAAGACACCATTCTTTAACCATTCAAAAGGGAAAAACTTAAAGGTTTGGCTGACCTGGTCATTGCTGTTTATAATTTCTTTTGAAGGATATGACTGAATTCATGACCCTTTAGCTTAGACATAATAGGTTAATAAAGATGAGTAAACTGTCTAAAGTCTGAATCCATTAATCTACGGATAATAAAATGATGAGGCTTCAAAGTGAGAAATGTGAGCAGTAGCAGGGCAGTACAGGTGCACTCAGTTACTATGTTAGTTTTGTTCTGCTTTAAACCAAGTATCATCATTTTGAAATATTTACATCCCTTCCTGGCTTGCGCCCAATGATCCTGTGTCAGCTTCGGACCAGCTGTGATCCTGTCCAGGAAGGTGCGGATAGAAAAATGGACTAAAACTAAAAAGGTCGAAATGTTCAAAAACCAATGAAACTAAATCCAGAGTATTGTTATAGAATAAAAACAAAGTCACATAAATGAACGTGAATTTGTTCTTTTAGAAAATAAAACATAAAATTAGCAATTATATCACTATAGAACATGATGTACACTTCTACAGTAAAGGTGCTACAAAAGGTGCCACAGAAGAACCACTTTTTGGTTCCATGAAGAACCATTTTTATAATATATGTTTTAATAATATATATTTTAGTATGAAAAACAGGTGTATTTGTCTTATGTTTCATGTATGTATATATATATATATATATATATATATATATATATATATATATATTATCTTATAAATTGTTACATGTCTGTTGTGTTATTTATATATGTTTTTAAAATGTATTATTATTTATTTTGGACTTGGCATGTCATTTTGTGAAATGTAAATTATTTTAAGAGCTCTGACCTCAGTTCGGACAAAAAGTAATCTTTTAGCAATTGAGAAAAAAAGCATTGTTAAAACATGACCAACAACGAAAACTGTACATGTTCATTCATTTTTTGTTACAATAAATCAGTTAACAGGGATTTAAATAGAGTGAACACAGTTAAAGTTGACATACCATAAATCATAAGGGGAAAAGTGTATATTGACAAAGAATTTTAAAACTTTCACATTATAGTAGCTTAAATTAATATTTAACTGAGGAAAGATTGAGGGACACTTTATTCAGTTTATTAATAATGATAACCAAACACACATTACTACTACATTAAATATTACTAATATTACATACATAAAAACCTTAACTGTCCCCTAGTGCAAAAACTCTCACACTGAAATGACTCTTTTCAGTGCTGGGCCTTAAATGAAGCAAATCTGTACAAAACTAACCTATCACTTAGAGGTGGGAGGCTTGTTCAGGAGGCTGTATGATAAATAGTAATGGCAGAGTTGGGAAGTTGATGATGTTGGTCTGATAACGGAGAAGTTAGGGGTGTGCTGGTTTCTGCTGGATTCGTACGATTTTCAGAGTGCAGTCCTTACATCGTTCCCTCCTTAACAATCCCTCTACCTGCCGAGCAATCTGAAATCACATGGAAAACGTCTCTTTTCAATGCCTCACTCTATATCTCACTCTTTCTGACTTTAGGCCAACTATACATTTAAAAAACAGCTGAACTGCTTAAAAGCATCATATAAAGGGATTAGCAGAAATCACTCACGTTCTGCAGGGTTTCCAGTGTCACTTCTCCATTCGTTCTAGACTGTGTGCACACAGTTAGGTCAAATATAACTTTGCTTGTCCCTGTGCGTAAAATAGTTTGATCAGATCAGTAGAGATAGATCATATATATATATTACATATATATTACACACACACACACAGTACCAGTTCCAAATGCTAGGGTGACCCTATTTTTGTTTTCAAAAAAATAGGACAGTGGGTACACACAGGTATCCACTGTAGTTAGGACGTTGTGGCTGAGGGGTTTCAGTAGGCCTAAATTGTAGGACCTTGGCAGTGTGTATGTTAATGTACAGTAATACATACATATGAACTTATTTAGCAAGAGGCAATGAATAACTTAGGTTTACAGGAAACCCCCCAGCCACTACATCCTAATTATGATGGATACCTCTGTGTCCCCGATGCCCTCTTTTTTGAAAACATAAATATGGCTACTATCATTTAGATCAAATGTTTTTAAGATGGTGATCAGCACACATTCAACCGGTTGTGTAACATAGTGTAACATAAAAACATAAAACCAGGTAGTGCAACATAAAAAAGCGGATCAAATAACGCAATCGATTTTCAAGTGACCAAATCATTTCCAATATAAACCTTTTCTGTGTTTCATGTATTTTTTTTTAAATATCTATAATGTTTTTTTATATACATATATATACACATGCAGTGGAACTCTGGAATGATGGCACTTCATCCAATACTTTTGCTTTGAGTTGGTATGAGAGGACAAGGTAGGGTGGTGATCATCAAATATCCCGACCTCAGTGACGCTCTTGACTCTGCCCATATAGTGTAGTTTTAAGAATTTTAATGTACATATTTCAATCTCATAACCATCATATATGTTTATGTAATTTTGTTTTGCATTAACTTTTATTTATGTGGTTTCTTCTGTAGTATTTTCTGTTGTTCTGTTTATTTCTAAGTGAACCGATTCTCTACAGAAAACTCATTTCAATATAAATAGTTTCTACATGTTTTAGGCAATTTCATATTTTTTACACATGGACAAAATTACATTTAGCATAAGACTGTATTGCATAAGCTTTAAAATAATAATTTTGAGCTCATAGATTATAAAAAAAGAACATATGTTATATTATATTGGACTATCTTATCTAAATAATATCATATCTAATCATATCTAAAAAAAATCATATCTAAATAATAACACATCTATTTTAAATCAATAAAATATTTAAAGTTTACTTTTAATTATTTAACCAGCCATCTTTATATGAAAAAGAAAAAAATCATTTTAAATATTTTCTATTATATAAACATGACACACGTGCTTTGTAGTACAGTACAGTGTGATTCTACCTTTCTGCTTGGTCGTGTTTATATCTGATCTGGTTGTTCTGGCTTCAGTTGAGCTGGACGCTGCTTCTAATTTGAAGCACAAAAAGAACTAAATAAAGTCCCCACACTTGATTTTAGATGCATACAGTTACCTCTTTCAAAGCCTGTTGGATTTAATCGTGGATATGGGAAATGTTGTAGAAGCAACATGCATGGATGTGACTGTTTGCACTGAAGGACTGAAGGGAGTGTTGTCTGAACTGGTCTCGGTTCTAATTAGGAAGTAACAGTGACTCCAGTGTGCATGCTGCCCTCTGTAGGAGACTCTGAGCTTCTGTCAAAAAAAGCTTTCCTTATTTGAGGTATGAAGAAGACTCCTCTGGGATTCTTGTATGGACCTCAGAATGTAGGCGAACAACATCTGAATGCTTTGACACCAAGTCAGTAGTGTGTGAAAAACTTTCTGGAGGCTTAAATAACCTTCACTAAATGTAAAGGTTCTTCACACAATTTTTTGCTATAAGAAAGTAGTTTATTAAAACTGGTTCTTCCATCGCGTTCCTTTAAAGAACCAGTTTTGGCACCTTCATTTTTATAATTGAAGACACTAGACAACTCCCCCTTGTGTTCGACTGCGTATCTGGCTTAGGTGTTAAGTTTTGTTAACTGACTGATTTCAAATAAATGACTGACAAAACACTAAAACCAACTGCTGATTAGCAACCATCACCTTCTCTGTCCATGAAAATGACATCATTAGTAGTTATTAGCTTTAATTCATAACTTACCCAGGTTGTTTGCTGTGAATTGACTCTTACTGGCAGCAGTTGTTACTAATGGACTTGTAATGATCTCTGGGGAAAGAGAACTCTGTGTGGTTGTAGGCAGGTCTGAGTCTGACCCAGTTTTGGAGGCAGCTGTGGCTGCAGTCGAGCTGGAGATGGTTTCTGGAGGGACAGATAAAATAAACTGACTTGCACATAATATTTTAACCTATTCACATCCCAGCCAACATGCTCATGTGGGGCTTGTGGGTGGAACGTGGGCAAGGTGGGTTCCAGGTGGGTGTGTAAATGTGTTGTTACTTGGACACAGTTGTGTTTCTCAAGTGGGCCCATCGTTACAGGACACTAATTATATCAAGTGATTTCAATTTCACTCAATTATGTTACTGTGCTTCTTAGATATTTGTTATAGTAATATGTGCTCAACATAAAATAAATAAATACTATTAAAAAGTGATGTAAAAAGTAAATGCTAATTAATTTAATGAATTAAATTGCTCATTTTATGTATGATGCATACATTCATTCATAACTTGGTTGCAAGCTGCAAACTACAAGCACTTAAAAAAGGCCTGAGTTAAAATGTAATAATACAAACAAACTGGAAGTCTGTGTGGTCTAATTCTTTCTAAATCATCATTTGCTTCTTTTTCAGTTCTGAAGGAAACTAGCCAGACTAAGATCCCGTCCTCGTGTATCTGGATATTTTTCTGATTTTGGTCTTCTGTCCAGACGAAAACTCACTTTTTGGCTTTATGAGAAGCTTTATGAGAAGGCTGACATCACCACACATACATGATTCTGGTATATAGGGTCACTTAACTGCAATGTCTACATCTAGATTTCACATGTCCACATATGAATAAGTGTAAATACTGTTTTATTAGAGATATTCAGATGTAGATTCTGTAACTTTCTGACTTGCATGAAGCGCAGATCAAGCTAACATCTTCTTGCATGTATATAGTATTACAGAAATCTGCTAGGCTCTGCCCTGCTCACACCTACATAAACAAGTAAGGTATCGTCTGAGACTACCTCTCTGCTGTGTTGTCTCAATGTCTGATGTGGAGGTCTGATGTGAAGTCTGATCTGTGTTCTCTGGACTGGTAAAAGGTCCGAGGACAGTAGTAGTATCGAGGGCTTGTGAATTCTGTGTGGTTGTAGGCAGGTTGGAGGTTGGTCCAGTTCTGGTGGTGTATGTGGCTTCAGTTGAGCTGGAGAAGGTTTCTGGTGGGACAAACAATATATAAATAATCTAAATTTATATAAATAACTCAAATATGAAATATGAGCTAATTATTAGAACCTAAAAAAACCACTAAAAGTGTTGGGAAGCTCCTTCTCTACTAAATCAATAGTCACAAGTTTTAAGACCTGAAAAGAAAGAAATAGGATTTTTTTGGACCCAGGAGCACTTTGAGAGTATATTTGTGAAAGCTGTTTTTAAGCCAGGAAGCGGCCCAGGGAACCGGTATCTGGTCCTCCTGAAATCGGTGGATAAAAGAATACTGGGGCAGGAGTGGCACACTGGCCCATTGATGACAGGTTGTGGGTTCAATTCCCAGGCATGGCAAACTGCCACTATTGGGCCTTTGAGCAAGGCCGCTGCATCCATGGCTGCCCACTGCTCTGGGCATGTGTGTTCACTGTCACAGTGGGTGTTTGATCACTAGCGTGTGTGTGTGTTCACTGCAGAAGTGGATCAAGGGCATCTAACACAAATAGTGACTGCTCGTCTATACCCAGAGAGCACAGAGAGTTATCCTTTCTCTAACATTCTGTGCTTCATACTAAAAAAGTATGTCTACATGTTTGACTTAATCACACACAGGAGTAAATCAAAGTCTGTGTGGCCAATCATGTGTGTAATCAACACTGCAAAACCGCATAAGTTAACAGAACTCAGTAACACACAGATTTTGAATTGCTTAATACTTAAAACATTGAGGAAATCAACATATTTTCAGTTGATGGAACTCAACATTTGGTCCTGTTCTTACATTGAAATTTTCTTATCGAGAGAGACTTATTGAGAGTGATCTTGTTAGGTGAAGGCTCCTTGTTAACAGGGCGTGGTGGTGATGACTTCTAGGTGATGACTCCTTGTTGTGAGAGTGGATTGGGGAGGGTGGGGAATTAATACTAATATCAATACTAAAACTAACAGCAGGTTTATTGAAATGTCCTAAATTGTCACAAACAAATGTATTGCTCACAGTGAGCCACCTAACTCCTCTAATGTGGCTCAAAGAACTATCCTCATATGTTCTATCTGAAAAGATTCTATTTTATTTTAAGGAAAAGCCGAAGACATTTGGAAAAAATGGGCAAACCTTGTCACTCTTATGTCATCTTCCAGTTTTCCATAGCTTAGAATATTTACAATATGATTTTGATGTACATTGCTTGTTTTGACTATGATGTTTCCTACTGTTCTTGCTGCTACTAATATTGTTCATTTTTGTGTAGATATAAGGGAATTTTTATGCATGTTGATATATAATAAATAAATAAACAAACAAACAAATAAATAAATAAATATGGACATACATAGGTACTTGCATGGGTAACTTCATTACCTTTTTTTGTTTTTTATTTATTTATTTGTTATGTTTTTTTCTTTTCCCCTTTAGGTGGGTGGGGGAGCCAAATTACTACTTTGTTAAGTATTGAAATATTCAAAGTCTGTAATAACTTTTGCTCAATAAAGTAAAAAATAAAAAGAAAAACGTATAAAATCTGATAATGATACTGGGAAGCTCCTTTACAAAATTTACAAAAACCTCTCTGCTGTGCTGTCTTTATGTCTGATGTTGGGGTCTGATGTGAAGTCTGATCTGTGTTCTCTGAACTGGTCGAGGGTGGGAGAACAGTTGTAAGTGGCTGAGAACTCTGCATTGTTGTAGGTGGGTCCAGGTTTGATCCAGTTTTTGTGGTCTCCGTGGCTTCAGTTGAGCTGGAGATGGTTTCTGGTATGAAAAATTATTTCAGTCACAAATGTCTTAAAGGTCATGTACATAATGTTTTATGTCATAATGAAAATGACGAGGACTCACGGAGGAGGTCTGTTGTAACTACAGACTTGTCTGTAACATCCATCAGTGTGGTTGGTGGAAGAGTGCTGAAGATGATCTCTGGTGTAGTCTCAGTTCTATGGACTGATGTAGTTTCTAATAGGGAAGCATTTAGTAGCATTTCTCAGTTAATCATTTGGTCATCAGTAGTCCTCAAAGTAAGGTTCTCACCACCCAAGTCATCCCAAACACATTCAAGAGCTTTAAGAGTTTGGACTCATGGGAGGTCAGTCTGTTGTTCTAAGAACATCAGAACAACGTCTTTGTTTGATATGGTTAATGTTCTTGTTTTTTTTATCAGTTTGCTGTCCTCAGTAAGGCCTTCTTGACCAGCTCCATATCCTTTCAGAACCCCAGCACTGAGTTGTCTCACAGTGGACAGATTTTTTTGTCAGGTCTGAAGCAAGATTGGAGCTTGATTTTTAAAAAGGTTGGTCTCTGGTGTTTACACAGTATTGTACATACTTTAGCTAGCTTGGCACTGTAGTGGGTGGAGCAAACTCTGCAGTAAGACCCACAGTAACACACGCTACTAGCCAGAAATGCTAGTGAGTTAACCAAAGAACAAAAGGTAGATGTTTACACAAGACAGGCCAATGGGAGAGAAGTGAGTTTTCCTCACCAGGGTTGCATTGCACAAGCACTGTATTTCACTGAAACAACAGGGCTGACTCTCAGTGACTCAGTTTGAGTGATTTCAATGAAAGAGGAACGATTCAAACTAACACAGCAAGTTCGTTGAATTTGAAAGTACACACTTTTACCAATATTTAAACTCTTTTTGGCGATATATAGAACCATGGTTAAAAAGGTTCATGTTAAAGTTGGACCTGGTTATTGATTACTACAACAAAAATCATAAACAAATAGCCCTGAAATACACTATGGGTCCTATTTTAACGATTTCTTAGTGGATTGCTATTTCAATGGTGCTAAATGGTGTAAATGGTGTACGCGTGTTGGGCACGCACCTGTGTTGATATTTAATTGCCAGGACAGCAATGAACGTCTGACTGTTGGCGTCTGCCTAGTTTGTTTTCAGTGAAAGGTGCGCCTCTGTTTTCCGTTGCCAAGATATCAATACACCAGAAATTTACCTCATTCATTTCGAGACCACCGCACCCATTGGCCTAGATATATTCACAAGCACCATTGCTATTTAAACAACGCAGGTGGAACCCAGACTTGTCCATCAGACAGTAACAATGATGATTATAAGTCAGTTTATGTATTTTTTAAAGCATTAAATAAAAGTACATATTTTGTCAGGGGATTACTTTTACGTTTGTACTAAAATAAGTCTAAAGTATGAACTAAACCAAATCTTAAATATGCTTTTTATTACATAAGCTGCAGTAAATTATTAGCTATGCATTTTATACAGTACAGTTGGTTTGGTATGCTTTCAATAGATCAATAGGAGGACTGACCTTCTGGTCCCAGAGTGGTGCTTTCAGTCTGTGTGTTGCCCTGATCGGATGTCACAGAGTCAGTATGTGTAGCAACAGAAGTTACTAAAATAAACAAACAAATAAATAAATAAATAGTGAACCATCACCAATCAGTGAACTTATTTCATTCTCTCCATTTTAAAGGGCTCATATCATACAGTTTGTAGCTAACGAATCCCATTACATTTGTACATATATGACTATATGTCAATATACGTCAATTTCAATGTTCAAAACTTGTGATTTCTGCATGTCTGGGTTGCATCAATTTTGTAACATTGCACAAATGCTGAAATGGTCTTTTAGTCACATATGTAGGATTTCACCTTGAACCAGGCTGAATCTGCAGCATTTTATATGTTGTTTAGCTGCATTTCCAGTAGTTTAATTGACCAAAAAACATTTAACCTTTCATGCTTTTTTTCCAGACTATCCTTAATCCTGAATAAAAAAGAATAGTTGTATTAATATTGAATTATAGTCTGTGAGGTTTTGTGAAAAAGAGACCTAAATAAATAAACACTCTAAACAATGTACCAGGAGTACAGCAGATACAACTCCTGGTTTCTTTTGGGTTCTCTCATTTATCTATCATTTATTTATTATCATATTATTCTGAAGGATCCACCACTGTTAATGATCAAAACTGCCCCTGTTTTCAGAATTGTTCACATCCATTATCTGTTCACTAGAGAGTTATGACAAAGAAATGTGTCAAATCAGAGTGATTCTTAAATAAAGATGATAAAGGTGTTTATACTTGTGTTCCTGGTGATCTCTAAATATTAACATGTTAAAAGTGAGAATAGTGAAATTTACAGCTTACCAGGGATTTCATTTGCAGATGTCAAAGTTGTTAAAGTAGTGACTTCTGTGGATGTGGGTGGGGTACTTGGTGTGCTTGGTGATCTCGGTGTACTAACTGTTGTAGTTTCTAGGAAGAGATTACCTTTTGTTTACGAAGTGAACTGGGGAATATTCTAAATGACTGTAGGACAGCGATGCTAGCTAACAAATGTAGGTCTGTTGGTCATCCTGTAGGTCATCCTATATATACAATTTCAGTTTTATCTATTGTTTGAACCCTGTAGCTGCTGCCTGTGCACGGTGCATTGTGTAAATAATTGTGCATAAATAGACCAATTGAAATATTTCAGTTATATATATATATTGTTTAGAGATTTAATTCCAAGCCATTTGGAGCCATTCTGTTTTGTCCAATTCAGCATGACATTAGATAAAGGTAAAGAGAGAAAATTCAATCCAGATTTACATCAAAAACATAAAAAACTGTCAAAAATGGAAATGCAAAGATTTTGTGTTACAGCGACTCACGTTGTACGCAGGTTGATATATAGTCCGAGCAGCAGTCTCCAACTATAAGGCAGGCTTGATCACAGAAGCAATTTCTAGAGCAGGAATTATTTGCCCCCTGGCAGCACAGTATCGAGGGGGTTGAGCAGCTACCAGCTACAAAAAACAGTCATGAACAGGAAACATTAGCAGATCATAGTCCGTTAGATTTAGATATGAGCAAGGTCTCTGCTACTAACTAAGTAAAGAAATATAATTTAAAACAGTAATGAAATAATGAACACTTACACTGACCGGCCACTTCATTAGAACCATATCCTTGTTTCTACACTCATTGTCCATTTTATCGGCTCCATATACCATATAGCAGCAGTTCTACAATTACAGAATGCAGTCTGTCTATTTCTCTGCATAGTTTGTTAACCCCCTTCACCTTGTGGTGGTCCTGTGGGGTCCTGACCATTAAAGAACAGGGTGAGAGGACACTAACAAAGTATGCAGAGAAACAGATGGACAACAGTGTGTATATATAGAACTATGATGTGCTCCTGTATAATGAGTGGATATATGGTCAAATGTAACATGGACTTTTTATATAAGGTTTAACCTGATTTTGGTAATGTCCTCCTATTCCCTTATTCCTTGACTCAAATCAGAAATTTACCATTATCAAAAGTATCAAAAATGATTCTGAGTTGTTTGTAAGCCAGGTTGGGAGGGTTACTTTTAAAATATATTATGTTAAAATATATTCGGGCTACTTAAAGCCACATTTTCAAATAAAGACTCTAAGGAAAAACTTTACGTATAACTTCACATGAAATCGTCCTGTGTGTCTACACCAAATCCCAAACTATCTCATGTCCACATCAAACAATCTTGTGTCCAAATCCAGGACCCAGTTGCAGAGGGACAATGAATAACAGTTAAAAAAGCCTCTTGACTTGACCCAACAAACTTTACCTGCACTCCGCCATTAATACACACAAATCCCCAAATATAATCACTGGACTATATATTTATTACAGTTATTTATTAGTATGGTAACTTAGTTTATGCATTAAATCATACTTCTAACTTCACACAAACATTGCACACACATATACACATATTCTATTTATTATAGTATATTTATTGTCTATTGTAGTTCTATTAGTCTGTGCACCTTGTCTTGTGTTTTGTCTATTGTCCTTGCACTACTGTCCCACTTCCTTACCTATTATCGTACTTGAGATTTACCGTAGTGTTTTGTTGCACTGCACAACCCTGTCTTAGCATAATGACTATAAAGTTGAACTGAATTGCTGTTCAATGTTCCAGTGGTTAGTTCTACGTCAAGATGTCAAGACAATGGCTACCATTGACGAAGAATGGTATTTGCTTCAGATTACTCATATTTCTTTGAAGTAACATTTCTTTATGTCTTGTCTGAGTGGGCAGACGGTCTGTCACCACAGACTTGCTTGTCTCCATTTAGATAATAGGTGTCACATATCACCGTCTTGTGCTTTTTTTGTGTCACAACAAAAAGAGCATGACAGACGCTTGTGCAGGATAAGTCCAAACTTACGTGTGTTTATTGTCTACTGTTGGTAACTGATAGGTACAGTCTATTAAATATAAAAGGTCAGATCTATAATGTTGAAATGTCATTTGCCTTTAGGTGTAAATATTCCTCAGATGTGTAGTGTGATGTAGTGCTGTAAATGCAAAGCTTAGGTTTAATACACTTGACACAGCTGCTACCTTTAACTTAGCTTTTTTCACAAAGAACTGTGTTGATGTATCATGTATCTGAATGCAGACTGACTGACAGTAGAAGGTTGATTGTTCCTCATTCAGCATACAGCTTACAGGCTAACATGAAGGAATAGAAGAGACAGGGAAATCTACACTGCTCAAAAAAATAAAGGGAACACTTGATCAACACAATATAACTCCAAGTAAATCAAACTTCTGTGAAATCAAACTGTCCACTTAGGAAGCCACATTGATTGACAATCAATTTCACATGCTGTTGTGCAAATGGAATAGACAACAGGTGAAAATGATTGGGAATTAGCAAGATACGGATGCTTTAGTCCAGGTCTGGGAGGAGATCCCTCAGGAGACCATCCGCCACCTCATCAGGAGCATGCCCAGGCGTTGTAGGAAGGTCATACAGGCACGTGAAGGCCACACACAATACTGAGCCTCATTTTGACTTGTTTTAAGGACATTACATTAAAGTTGGATCAGCCTGTAGTGTGTTTTTCCACTTTAATTTTGTGTGTGACTCCAAATCCAGGCCTGGTTAATACATTTGATTTCCATTGATGATTTTTGTGTGATTTTGTTGTCAGCACATTCAACTTTGTACAGAACAAAGTATTCAATGAGAATATTTCATTCATTCAGATCTAGGATGTGTTATTTGAGTGTTCCGTTTATTTTTTTGAGCAGTGTATTTTGTTTTCATCATAATGAATGTATAATAAAATGAAAAATTTGTTTTTCTAATGTTAAATTTGTCTTCAAATAGACTTGAGTCGATTGTCTCCCAGTTTTTTTGGAGTTAACTGAACTTGTGGGAGTTCACAAATGTCCTCAGGCTCATTTAACTAATTAACAAGTGCTCTAGCCATCCATCCATTCAACACACTGTAAGCCTGGAATGCAATGTCAATTAGCCATTTCATCACTTTATATATGTAATCAATACCATAAAAAATATGTACCTCGGAGTAGGCAAATTTACACAAGAAGGAAAAAACCTTCTTAGCTTTCTATGGATGTTAGTGTGAAAGAATTTTATTCCAAATAATCTTAGAGCATTTCTATTGGTCCATTCAGCATGACATTCTGATACAATGTGAAGAACAACTGCCAAATTTAACTTAAATCAAAAAGTAAAAAATTGGCAATATGGGATGGAGAATTGTTTGGAGATTTTTTTTTGCATGACAGCGACAATATATATTTGTATATTTTTGTCATTGCCTGGTTCACTTGTGAAATGATCCCAGAGCTTTTTATTTTAGTTAAACTGATGTAAGTTCTCCTAACTCACATGTATACTAATGCAGCACATTTAATAATGCTTTGAGTGTCAAATTTCTGCTAAATTTACACCTTTTGCTAAACTTAGATAAGATCACTCAAAAAAAAAAAAAAAAAAAAAAAACACTCTGTAAGCAGATATTGTAACATTGTAGGTTGGCCTGACTTCATTTTTTCACAGTGAAGAGTCAAGGGTCACATGTATTCAGTTCCAATTGCCATTTAAAAATATGAAAAATACATTTTTGTAAATTCCTTATTAATCCATTTAATGCAGAAAAGTTTATTACACGCTAAGGTGCATTACTCAGTAACTACAGGGACTGGAAGCAATTGGCACAAAATAAAGGAAACCTTACACTTGACTCCTCTTTACGGCACCAAGACACTCTTAGAAATTATGGTTTGTCCGATGCCATAGAATAATTACCTTTGCTTTCATAAAGAGCCATGTTTGTAATGTTTGAGATGTGTAGGTATGAAGAACCTTCACATGCTGTATACTTTTAGTATAATACACAAATGGAGATATTCTGGGACATACTTATTTCATCCTAGTTACTACTTCATAATGCAGTAATTTACTTGCTAATGGGTACTTTTTCTGTCTCCCTATGAACTCCATATGTTACCAATGAACTGAAGAACCAAAGAACTGTCAATTTAAGGGTTTTATAGACACTCAAAAAAGTGGTTCTTCTATGGCTTTTCTGGAATCTTCAGTATAGCAGTAGAGCAGCGCTTCATGAAGTCACTTATTTGTACAGTGGGAAAGAAGTACAAAGGCAATACTAGTCATTGCATTGCAGACATGAATAGTTCATTTAAATCTGGAGGAGAATCTGACTTTACCTGAAGCCTGGTTCTCTTTTCCTAACAGAAGCAGCAGGAGAATCCCCAAACGTATGGCTGTCATCGTCCTGAACAGCAGCTCAGCCAGATGAGTGTGTGTGTGTAGAAAGTTTTTTTTACTAAGTATCAGAAGCACACACCTTTGTATTTTCCTCATATTTCCTTGTTGCTCAAAAGTCCCACTCGACGCCTAATGATTATCCAGATGACTCATCTGCCACCACCATCACATTAACCCACAGAAATGGGAATTATGCAGAAGAAATCTTCCCCTATTAAATGCATTTTCGTCAATCATGCGCGAGTTAAGCGCAGAATTGTCAAATATTTCTTTTCTGAACTGTTTTTAAATGCGTTTTTAGCTAACTGAGTATATCTAAATTCGATTGAATGGGAAAATTGCCAACATTCTTTAAAGCTTATCCACCAGCTATTACCGTTTCTTACTACAAAAGAGCATATTTGTTAACAGCATTTGTAAATAAGTAAGTTGTAGTGTGTGTAAGTTATAATGAGTTAGCTAATACATTCCGTCAGGTGTGTTGGGAGCAGTGAGAACAATAAACTGTGTAAGGTAGGGCTACCCACAGCCCCAACTAAGATAAGATAGCATGAGATAATATATAGTAGAATAAAACATAATTTACACACAGAACATTTACAGATGTTACATAAAGATGTTATTAATGTGAAAGCTAATATTTCATTACCATTATGATAATTAAATACTAAATTAGAACAAATTCATAGTATTCGTGTTTTGTCATCAGAAGATTGACATGTTGCTTGTTGGCATGACTTCTGAAACAAATCAACAGCAGGATAATGGATTTAAAGGATAGAATATTATAAATATATTCTCATTTATAAATATATTATAGAATACAATATGATAAGAGTGCAGTATGAGATATAGTAATGTATGGTCAGGTAAGATAGGATAAGATAGATATGTCATCTGGTAGGATTCTTCAGTCTCTCCCGGACGGGATGTTCTACAAGACATCAAGACTCTTAATAGTATATTCTACAAGGTCCAAAGCCTATGGCCAGGCAGTTAAAGAATTGTATCATGTCGCTGCCAAAAGAAAGGCAGTTGCGCAAGGCTAAAGACTAAAAGCTAAAGACTAAAAGTCCAGCTTGGATTGAGTGTGTGAATGGTTGGAATTTTGTTAATTTTTTTGGGAATTTTGTAGATTTTTGAGGAATCTGTATAGTATATTTTGATAAGCTAGGATTAGAGAAAGGATGGGCTAAGGATGAGAAACATGTCTGGATAGTTTGTACAATGCCGATGCCCACCTTTTGAATAAAAATACTAATGTCTTTTGACATTTTAAATGCATAAAATAAGCATACCCTGCTGATTTATAGCTATTAGGGGTCCAAAACTTATGGCTGGCCAGGCAAACAATTGTATCATGCTGCTGCCGGTCAAAAAAATCTGTCGTACTATAGAACAAATGAAAGAGATTTATTACCAGTGTTACATCCACTCTGTCAGTGTTACTAATTATATTATTCTCAATGGCTAGAGTTCATTTCATTCATGTTTGAGTGAGTACAATTCACTGCAGTCAGTGGATCATGCTAGTATTAGGTAACATTACCTAAGGGAAATAGGCCTTTGGAATGTGTGTTTCCAGTTGGAGTACATGCTTTCTGTGGGTTCAGCAGGTCAGAAAAGTTCAGAAAAGAAAACCACCCAACTACAGACAGGTAACCAATTAAAGGAAAATACAAAAAAGGTGTATTAAGGTATTCTAACCTAGAATGTACAAGTCTCTGGATCTGAACTTAGTAAAAGATATTTCCTCAATTGCTGCTTTAAATGATGGTAGTGGTCAGCTGGGTTGAGCTCTACCTGGTGCCTGAATAGGCTGTAGCCTTTGATTTACATAATTTTTATACTCATCAAAACATTCACTGACCCTTCATGCCCTGTGGATGGGAGTTGTCCTGATTAGCCCAAAGGATTGTGGGAGATGGAGATTTCTGTGCAGTTATCGCCCTCTGCTGGCTGGCTGGCGGTACAGTCTGGACCCTTACAATTTATGACAATGTGTTCATGACTGTGTTCATTTTCATTGTTACATATTGATTTTTGATTATTGATTTGATGTGGTTTCTACAGCCTCTGATCCGGACCTTACCTTACAAGGTGGCAGCATACCTATATTCTAAGCTTATTACAGTATGAACGTCAGGCAATGTAGAAGGTCCAACAAATGAATGGGAGGGTTTTTTCCCTTCCTATTTTATACTTGGTCCACAATAAAGTCCACTTATTGAGCACCCCGAGTCTTAGCTCAATCACACTACACCCATCCAAGACTTCTCTCCCACTCGCCGTCACACTACATTTGAAATTTATCTTATCTAATACCTTTATGTAAATAGTAATGTAAAGATCTATAAATTCCATAGTTTATTAATATTGTGTACATTTAAAAACAGTGCAGTAATGTATACTGTAAGTCTACATATGTCTACATAAGGTCTACATATTCTGTATATATTGTGTATTGTGTGTGTCCATGATTTTTCATTACACTTGACACATGTGTAATGTGATTGGACCATGAACCTGATTTGATTTGACGTCCCTCATGCTGTAAAAGAGACTGTTTAGGCAGTGATGCCTGGAAAATCAACTGATCTTGTGATAAATGTCTGAAAATTTTTATTTGCCCCGATTACAGCACCGATAGGTAGCCAGCGCACGACTTAATTTTCTGCTATACCCCCTTGTTCTAAATAACGTTGCTGGAGGGCCTTCCAGACATGATAACTACTCCTATTGGCTGTGCAGAAGTCCATTGAAGGGAGGGTGAAAACTGGCAAGAACGCTCTTAAACAGTGCAGGCAGAAATCCAATATATAGAGCTGGACGTGACAACGCAGTGACCGTGATAAAGGTCTATCGAGAGTGTTTGTGTTTTGAAAACGTGGAATTTTGATGTCTACAAAACTATAACTATAGTTAAAAACCAACACATGCCTTGTCTGCAGTGGTTCGTGTTGTATCGGGCAACATATTCTTAAGAATTTCATGTTTTAAGTATATAGGACAAGTTTGTAGGTCAGTTCTAGCAGAAAGTAGAAAGACCATAGAGTGCCATAGCCAGGATTGTTTTCTTTTTTTTTTCTATGGACCGAGAGACCTTAGACCCAGAACTCATCCGAAAGCTAATGGTGAACTACAAAATAACGATATCTTTAGAGCTCTAGGACTGTATATGTGTGGAAAACATGCCAACGAAAAGAAAGTGAAATCAGTTGACTCTGTTTCCATTTCAACACTGAAACAAAGTCATGTCCTGTTCTGCAGTAGATTTGGATTTCTTTGGTAAGAGACTCATTTAATACCTTGCTACCTGCTGGCTAACATCAGCAAAGTCACTTTTTGCTTTGCGAAAGCAGACAAAAAACAGTCACACTGTTTGGAGAGTGTCACAGTGCTGGAGAAGTAAATTTCCTTTATAGGTCGTACATCAGTCTATTCATACTCCTAAACTGTATTCATTTGTAGTTGGATGTTGGATGTTGGTGTCTATCCTTTGGATCATCCTGTCCTGCTGCAAACTCCCCAAAGTTTGCTTTGCTCCTCCCAACCCCTTTGTTTTGCCCTTTCTTATTTCTCTCTTTTCCATGTATTGAGATGTCCAGTTCCAACTGTTCCATCCCGGTACTGCCAGACCTGGCTCTCCATTGCCCTGCTGCCCGCTGTGATGCTGTCCTGCTCTGGGTCCTCACATTGATTCCTGCTCACCTCATTGCATAGCTGTGCCTATGACTGTTTACCTGCATGTGCTTTCAGATTTCTCTCGGGTGAACAGCAGGTTTTTAGACTAATGGTTTAACATTGCCTGTAAGAGACACTTACGTTCTGCAAAGCAGCCAATGCTAAATCTTTTCCAGCCCCAGTGGTGACCCCCACTCATAGTATACAAGTCGTAGTCCCTATAAATAACACAGACTCTTAAATATCACATATCACTTGAATGGTATTCTTCATACTGCTCTTTCTTTACTTATTATTATCTGTACATTGATGTGGAAGGAAATTCACAGTATTTGCACAAAGTATTGGAAAGGAAATCTGCAGATGTATAAGCGGTTTAATATAATAATAAAATATGTGTAATTAAACAATGTACACTTAAAAGCAAGGTATTTTGTAGGCCTTAAGTTACATTTTACATATAAGACATTCTTAACTCAAATACGATAGATAGACAGACAGACAGACAGACAGATAGACAGACAGACAGAGAGATATTCCCTCAACTGCTGCCAATGGAGCATCACTAAGCAGCCAACTGTACCAATTATACTCTCTCTGGCTCCGGCTGCTGATCGCAAAACAGCATGACACAAGATTTTAATAGTCAGGCTGAGCCACTCAGACTTAAATGTTTTTTAAAAATAATACATGGCTTTATAAACTAGGTATCTTTCTTACAATTTCCCTTAATAGGGAAATATTCTCTATAACATGGTCACAAATTGAATAATCATCCATCACTGGAGCTTATAAGTAATGTCAGCTTACGAAAGTGCTGCCCTTCAAATACAGTCCCTGAAAATTGCATAGAGGAGATTCTGTGAATGCACGGTCTTATTGTGTTGCACAATTTCCCAGAAGGTGGTGCTGTAGACATGGTTGATGGAGTTGAACCTGTTGTAGTACTTGTGACTGAGGTGGTTGGCGTTGATGGAGTGCTTGAAGTGGTTCAGAGTTGTTCAGAGTTCAGAAACAGTATAGTACTTATTTATTATGGAAGAACCAAAACACAGCATTAATTAATGATTAGCTTAAAATGATGCTGTGTTGGTATGTAAGGAATAGCTTAAAATAAACAATAACTACAAATAATACAAGGGCTTTGTTTGTTTAGTCTAGGCTTTACACTTTATGATGCTCTAGAAAAACTTGGCAAAATGACTTTTATTTTGCATACTCGGTCATTCAAAAGGTAAATGTACTGGCGATTTTTTGTAGCACAAGAAAGAACTATATACATGCACACCAAGCTTGTTAAAGACATCACACTCTGGTGTGTGAGTGGAGAGCAGAGTTATGGGTGGCATGCCAACCTCTGAACAATGAACCCCACTATTAACTTTTAATGTGTAACATAATGAAAGGAAAACCATGAGAGGTGAGAAAGAGGCAAATGCACCACATGCCAAACAGACTGTCAAAATAAGTCACTAATACAAACGAAGTTACAACACAAAATACTTGCTGATCCAAACAGGGAATCAAAAACCACAATCCTTTTGTGATTCGTTTCACCAGTGTAAGAAAACAGTTTAGTGTACACTTTACCTTGGTGTGCCTCAGGGTTTAGTTCTAGGCCCTTTTTTCACGGCCTATTTCGAGGGCAAACTTGCACACCTACCTAGACCATATGTAGATTCAAAGATTCAAACATGCTCTCATGCATTCTATTTTATCTTAACAGCCCTTAATATCATACAGCATCAGTTACAACTGCGGATTCGTGTATCCAATGTAGTAAAAAAGCGAAGCTCAGATTGACGTCCGACATGGAGACACGGGATGGTCAGGGAGTGGACCTAGGGGCAGAGAGTAAAGCTTGTTAGGACAGGCCTTAACGTATGAAGTATGGTTAAAGAATGTGTGGTTAACGTGACTATGGGTGCTTTTGTGTATCTGTGGGAGAACAGTTGCTCCCAGCTGGGTTTGAACCAGCAACTCTGTCAATGGAGGTCCAACACCTTAATACTGCACCACCAGCAAGCACAGGCAATTGGTGGAGTTGCACCTCTTAAAACAATGAAATAAAAAAAAGGTGAGAAAACCAAACAAAGGAGACGCCAAGATGGCATAGCTTAGACTTAGGATAGTTAGCACTAAACAACTGATGAAAAAACAAATGCACGTCTCTCTGGAGAAGGAACTAACTGAAGTAGCTCTTAAAACAAAGAAACTGAGGTTCAATGCGTCACTTAAACTCTTTAGCTGTGCTCTCTTCAGCTTCTTTCTTTTGCAACCCTGTTCTCTTGTTTAGCAACTTTTCTTGTTTTCTTCTTTCAAGACTTTTCTCTTTCCTTTTTTCAAACTACTCCCTTTTCAGCTTGCTTTCTTTCACTTCTTTGTACCGTACCGGTCACCCCTCTACAAAGGTGTGACAAAAAAGTGCTGTGTGTTACATCCTTAAATGCTGTGACCACCAGGTGCATCTGGTTTGCAATGATTACCCCTAGGATCTCTGGGGACTGGAGTTCCCTTGGGTAACCGTGCCTCGCCGCTGTCGCCCTCTGCTGGCAGGTGGCGGCAGACACTGACCCCTTACAAGACTAGTAAGAATGCAATTTGAAAGACTGATTACAAATGTGATTAGAAATTGGATTGGATTCACGCATTAACTGCAGTCCTGCATTCATTGAGATAGACTTAGACCTGAAAAATGGAAATGCAGAGATTTTTGCATAGCAGGACTTACTTGTCCCCTGGCAGCATAGTATTAAGAGGGTTGAGATGCTACCAGCTACAACAAACAACAGTCATTAGCAGGAAATATAAGCAGATCATAGTCAGTCAGATTTGGATATGGATATGAGTTGTCGCTACTCTCTAAGGAAACTTTACGTGTAACTTCACATAAACGTCCTGAGTTAATAGACAGTTATTTATTAGTAAAGTAACTTAGTTTTCAATGTTGTGTTGTGTCACAACAAAAGAGCAAATGCTTGTGCAGGATAAGTCCAAACTTACTTGTGTTTATTGTCTTCTACTAGCATTCATTTGTACTATAGGTAACTTTAAGTGCTGTACAAGCAAATCTTAGGTTTAATACACTTAACATAATTGCTACCAGACTTAACTTAGCTTTTATTACCAAGAACTGTGTTGATGTATCATGTATCTGAATGCAGATTGACTGACAGTAGAAGGTTAAAATCTATTTTCTCTTCATCATAATGAATGTATAATAAAAGGAAAATGTTATTTTTTATAATGTTTCATTTGTCTTTCGTTTGAAGTCTTTTTGGAGTTAACTCAACTTGTGGGACTTGCCCTCAGGCTCAGTTAACTAAAGAATCTTTTAAAGAAGTTGCTTATATTTCTGACCTTATTATTATTAACGTTGGAGAGCACTGTTTGTTGATGTACAGTACTGACACAATTTCTTGAGAAGCATAAGTGCACTGTTTACAAGTGCTCTAGCCATATATCCATCCATCCATCCATCCATCCATTCAACACACTGTATGTTTGAAATGCAATGTCAATGAACCTCATTTTATTACAACCTCAATGCCATGCAGAAAAAAAATACCTCCAAAATGGCAAAAACCTTTTAATGGACATTAGCGTGAATTTTTTTTATATTATATCTTAGAGCATTTCTGTAGGTCCATTCAGCATGAAATTCTGATACAATGTGAAGAAAAACTGTCAAATTTAAAAATTATGTCAAAAAGTGAAAATTGTCAATACAGGATGGAGATACAAGGTTTTTGAGTGTCCTTATTTTTTACAGTGAAGAGTCAATGGTCACATGCATTAAGTTCCAATATTCATTTAAACCTATGAGATGGATTATAAATGTTTTTTGTTTGTAAATGTTTGTAAAGGCTAAGGTGAATTACTCAGTAACTGCAGAGACATCTGTACAAACTGGTGGAGCTATTCTTTGGTGATAGCAGACAGTAATAACACTTTTGGCCATCTGGTAGGCCAAAAGCTATTTAAGGGGTTAAGCTTTATTAAGTCAGTAGTAGTGGTCAGTAGGTAGCTGGTAAGTAAATTAACAGAACGCTCATAATTACATTACAACAGAGCAATCGCAGCAACACATGTATTACACTGAGCTGCTAAGATTGCTTGTGAATTGAAGTGTTTTGTGTAGGTGCTTCTAAAGGCAATTGTCATACCTTGTATTAGACTGGACTCAAGAAAAAAAACTCCTGTTTCCCCCGCCACCAAGACACACTCTTAAAAATGATGGTTTGTCAAATGGTTCTTTGAGCAATGCCACAGAAGAACCACTTATGCTTCCATAAAGAGTCATGTTTGTAATTTTTGAGATGTGTAGATGTGAAGAACCTTTAAAAGGTCTAAAGAGCACTTGATGTAAATGTTCTTTTAGTATAATACATCAATAGATGTGTTCTTGCTTATTTCATCCTAGTTACTACTTCATAATGCAGTAATTTACCTGCTAATGGGTAATTGTTCTGCCTCCCTATGAACTCCCTATGTTACCAATGAACTAAAGAACTAAAGAACCTAAGAACTGTCAATTTAAGGGTTTTAAAGGCACCAAAAGTGGTTCTTCTATGGCTTTTCTGGAATCAGTATAGCAGTAGAGCAGCGCTTCATGAAGTCACTTATTTGCATAGTGGGAAAGAAGTACAAAGGCAATATTAATCATTGCATTGCAGACATGAATAGTTCATTTAAATCTGGAGGAGAATCTGACTTTACCTGAAGCCTGAAGCAGCAGGAGAATCCCCAAACGTATGGCTAGCATCGTCCTGAATAGCAGCTCAGCCAGATGAGTGTGTGTGTAAAAAAGTTTTTTTTTTTCAGGAATATCAAAAGCACACACCTGTATTTGTCCTCATATTTCCTTGTTGCTTAAAAGTCCCACTTTGCCACCTAATGAATACGTAATAACTCATCTGTCACCAGATGTCAATCACATTAACCTGCAGAAATGGGAAGTATGCAGAAGAAATCTTCCCCTATTAAATACATTTCCTCCTAAGCATGGGTTGCCCAACAGGCCTCTTCAGATAAAGTGCAGAATTGTCAAATATTTCTTTTTGAATGCTATGTCTTTTTTAGCTTTCTGAGTACATCTAAAATTGATTGAATCAGATCAGTGTCAAAATTCTTTAAAGCTTATCCACCAGCCACTACCGTTTCTTACTATGAAAGAGCATATTTGGTGACAGCATTTTAGGTAGATTACCAACATATCGGATAACCAACATGGGCAAGACTATGTTAATTAGAGGTTCTGAATATCACTTTTAATTAATTTTCGATGAATTGCCCAGGCCTAACCAGTCTACTAGTATAATACTACTACTACTACTACTAATAATAATAATAATAAAAAGCAGTAAATGATCTGCACAAAATGAAGCATTCTCTTCAAAACATCAAGCCTTTAATGTTTAATACAGTAAATGATTCTTTGCCTGATAAAAATATTTTAGCTATTATAAAGTTATCAGGTGTATTTGAGACACAGTATATTAAACACACAGTAGCTTTCATTCATATTAACATTCAGACCTTCATTGAATTTCAGGAGAGCAAACAGCATACTTTGATGGTCACACTATCTTTGAGCTTATTGACATCTTACATATGACGTTTTTGCAGTATAACAAAATGACATGTAATTGCACCTTAAAGTCATTAGTAATTACCCGTGCTAATATGAAGCCAGTGCCAGCAGAACACAGTATCTGGAGAAGGTGGTAGAACATGGTGGTAGGTGAGTATTTGGTAGCCAGTAGAACTGTGATGATGGGGTGCTCAGATCTCTTCAGTTTTTATTGGATTTGTACGATGTTCAGTGTGCAGTTTTTGCACCACGAACTCTGCGCTATTATCTGTAGCTGTGCAGCATACTGTAAATACAGAGAACAATGTTATTCATTACAGGGGCCTAATTTTCTGCCCAATTTGAAAGGCAAATTACCCAACTCCTATACATGTGAACTCCCACTATCACTAGAAATGCCCCAAACATTAGGAGGGTGAAGGCTAGCACATGTCCCCTCCGATACACGTGAAGCCAGTCACGGCCTCTCTTTAAAATGCCACTTATGCAACATCACCATGTAAGTTTTCCTCAGAGAAAACAGCTCCCCAGCTCCGATACAGCAGCCAACAAATGCCTGTGCTGACCAATATCCCACTAGGAGTGCTGTGGAGGTGCCATCAACCCACCCCTGACCGTTCTTAATTGTCTCCTTTCTTCTCACTCCCTCATGTGCTGAGCTGCTGTCTGCTTGCTGCTGATGGTTGTTGTTGGGTGTTAATGCATACCCTTTGGATCATCCTGTTCTGCTATATAACACACCTCCTAACCCCTTTCTTTTTCCATCTTTTCTTTTTCTTTCTCTCTCTTTCCCGTGTACCGGGATGCCCAGTTCCAACTTTTCCATCTCGGTACTGCGAGACCTGGCTCTCCACTACCCTGCCGCCCGCTGTGGGGCTGTTTTTAGAGAAATGTTGTAACATTGCATGTAAGAGACACTTACGTTCTGCAAAGCGGCCAACGCTAAATCTTTTCCAGCCCCAGTGGTGACCCTCACTCGCAGTATATAAGTCGAATTTCCTAGAAATGACACAGACATGGATAAAGGATTTGAACTCTATTAATGCTCTATAACATGATCACAAATGGAATAATCATCCATGACTGGAGTTTATAAGTATAATGTCAGCTTGTGAAAGTTGTGCTGTGTTTGCCCTGTGGGTGACCCTATTTGTGCAGCCCTTCAAATACAGTCCCTGAAAATTGTGATTGATTCTGTGATTGCACTGTAAGACTTATTGTGTTGCATAACTTACCAGAAGGTGGTGCTGTAGACATGGTTGATGGAGCTGAACCTGTTGTAGTACTCGTGACTGAGGTGGTACTTGTTCTAGTTGTGGTGGCTAATGAGTTCAGAAAAGAAAACACAATGCATATCAGAAACAGTGCAGCGCTTATGTATTGTGGAGGAACCAAAACACAGCATTAATTGATGCTTTAAACAATACTGTGTTGGTATGTAAGGAATAAAATAAACAATATCCACAAATAATACCAGGGCTTTGTTTGTTTCGATGTTTAGTCTAGACATTACACTCTATAATACTCTAGAAAAACAGGTGCATTTTTATTGCATGAGAAACAAACTATATACATGCACACAAAGCTTGTTAAAGTCAAATTGAAAGTCAGACCTTATTTGTTTATTTATTTCTTTTGCATGTACATAGGCCTTTGTTATGATGTAAAGTGGGGTGAGTTGTGTTGAAATTGTGTTGAGCTTTGAAAATTAAATGGCTCTACTAAAAGCCCTACATAGAAAAGTTTCATTTACAATTCTGTTTTACAACTTACCAGCACTCAGTGTTGCGTTTATAAGTGATGATGTTGGGCTTGCTGGAGTCATTGATGAGTTGGTAGGTACTGGAGTTGGGACTGTTGTAATCCCTGTAGTTGAGTTGGTAGGTACTGGAGTTGGGACTGTTGTGATCCCTGTTGTTGTGTTGGTAGGTGTTGGAGTTGGGACTGTTATAATCCCTGTAGTTGAGTTGGTAGGTACTGGAGTTGGGCCTGTTGTGATCCTTGCTGTTGAGTTGGTAGGTGTTGGAGTTGGGACTGTTATAATCCTTGTAGTTGAGTTGGTAGGTACCGGAGTTGGGATTGTTGTGATCCCTGTTGTTGTGTTGGTAGGTGTTGGAGTTGGGACTGTTATAATCCCTGTAGTTGAGTTGGTAGGTGTTGGAGTTGGGCCTGTTGTGATCCTTGCTGTTGAGTTGGTAGGTGTTGGAGTTGGGATTGTTATAATCCTTGTAGTTGAGTTGGTAGGTAGCGGAGTTGGGCTTGTTGTGATCCCTGTTGTTGAGTTGGTAGGTGTTGGAGTTGGGACTGTTGTAATCCCTGTAGTTGAGTTGGTAGGTGTTGGAGTTGGGACTGTTGTAATCCCTGTAGTTGAGTTGGTAGGTACCGGAGTTGGGCTTGTTGTAATCCCTGTTGTTAAATTGGTAGGTGTTGGAGTTGGGACTGTTATAATCCCTGTAGTTGAGTTGGTAGGTGTTGGAGTTGGGACTGTTGTAATCCCTGTAGTTGAGTTGGTAGGTACCAGAGTTGGGCTTGTTGTAATCCCTGTTGTTAAATTGGTAGGTGTTGGAGTTGGGACTGTTATAATCCCTGTAGTTGAGTTGGTAGGTGTTGGAGTTGGGCCTGTTGTGATCCCTGTAGTTGGGTTGGTAGGTGTTGGAGTTGGGACTGTTGTAATCCCTGTAGTTGAGTTGGTAGGTGTTGGAGTTGGGACTGTTGTAATCCCTGTAGTTGAGTTGGTAGGTGTTGGAGTTGGGACTGTTGTAATCCCAGTAGTTGAGTTGGTAGGTGTTGGAGTTGGGACTGTTGTAATCCCTGTAGTTGAGTTGGTAGGTGTTGGAGTTGGGACTGTTGTAATCCCTGTAGTTGAGTTGGTAGGTACCGGAGTTGGGCTTGTTGTAATCCCTGTTGTTAAGTTGGTAGGTGTTGGAGTTGGGATGGACGTGGCCTCTGTTCTTGAGTTGGTAGATGTTGAAGTTGGGCTTGTTGTGTTATCAGTTGTAGATGTAGAAGGTGATTGGGTTAACTGGGTTTGCATACATTGTAGCATACACGTTGTAGTAAACATTGTTGATTCAAAAGTTGTAGTTAGGCTTTTTGTGGTCTCCGTTGTTGAGTCAGTAAGTGTTGATGAAGTATCCATGGGAGGGTTAATGGGTGCTTGTAGAGTGCTAAAGGTGATGTTTGGTGTAGTTGCTGGTAAAATACAAAAATACAAATGCACATTGATGTTCTGAAGTCAGATTTGTGCATGTGATTGCTGCAGAGTAGGTGACAAAGCTTTCAGTGTATATGGTGGCGTAACTACTGTTATTACTACGAAACTACTGAGAAATACAAGTTTGATTAACACATCAATAAGCAATCATTATTCACCTGAAATGATTATGTAATTCAGGAGCATGCTGCTTTAGAGTTTGTGGCCTTTAATTCTAAATCCCTATAGCAAAAGGATTCAACATTAAGATTTTTGTGAAGGAGCACTGATGCTCAGATCCTGTGACACGTTATGTTGTATTCACTGGAACTGACTGATATAAAGTGTTGAAACTTCAACATCTAGTTCTAATAAAAATGGTATGATCCATGTTATTAAACAGGTGTTGATATGAGTTCTCGTGTAATTTTCTGAAACTGCCTCTGGATGTGTTGAGTTGCTGTCTGTGAGATTTACTATGGGCTCCCATGTAGCCACTATTATAGCAAAAAAGAGCCCTGCTGGCATTGCTGGCTCTTTTTCAGCTCAGTCATTCTGAATAAAACATGCATACTTCTTATGCACTTTTTAAGGTAGTTATAAATGATAAACAAAAGATAAATCATTTTATTTATTAATTTATTTTTAAAAGGGGGAGTCTATCCATTTTACTCAGTAGGACAGTAGATCTCATGTTCAACGCGGGGTTTAGTTTCTTTGTTTAATTTTATTGACTGCATGTACGATATATATATATATATATATATATATATATATATATATATATATATATATATATATATATATAACATACATACGTGCAAAACTTTACTTTCTGAACATATATTTGTAATTAAGTTATAACAAATGTGGTCTTTCTTACAATTACCTGGAGAATCCTGTGGAGGTATTGTGCTGATGTCTGTGTTGTTTGCTGTGGGGTCCCCAGTGGTCACTATAACAGCAAAATAACAATAATTACCACAGCAAAATAACAAGAACAATTATACCAAATACCAAATTGTTATGATTAAACCATGAACCATTATTCACTTTTAAAATGATATTGAATCAGACTGTATGTATTTGCTCCTCCAGTCTTTCCCTTTTTCTACAAATTTGATACTGCCAATTTGTAGCTCCCTCTAGCACTAGCAATATACATTAGGAGGGTAAGGACTTTACATGTCTCCTTCGATACATGCAATGCCAGTCACCACCTCTTTTTGAGCTTCAGCCAGTGTGGTATTGCCGGGCACACTTGGAGGAGAGTGCTGGGTCCCCAGCTCCACCACACCAGAAAGACAATGCCAAACAGACTGCATCAAAAAAACAAAACAAAACAAAAAAAAAAACACAAACGAAGCAATAATACACTCAGGCCCATTTTCTGCTTTCATACATTCTATTTTATGTAAACCACCCTTAATATTGTACAGTAACTGCAGATTCTTGTATCCAGTGAAGAAAAAAAGCAAAACTTAGATTGTCTCATATAATGTCTAACTTGAATTTTTTCCTGTTCATTGCAACATTGCATGTTTACTGAAGTCTAAAATGGAAACTAGTGAGACCGCAATTTAAAAGACTGAATGACATTAGATTAGATTGAAAATTGGATTTGTATGTTAACTGTAGCCCTGCATTTATTTAGACAGAATTAGACCTGAAGAAGTTTCTCTTTACCTGACTGGTTTGCTTCTCTCACCAGGACCAGCAGAAGAAGCACAAACTGAGCAACCCTCATCCTGCTGATTTGTAGCCAGAGCATTACAGTGTACGTCTGTGCATTAGATGCCCTCACATCTGCATGTATTTAGATGGAATACATGCAGATATGAGGGCAGGTGTAGACACATGATGACAAAACATGTCTATAAATGGAATCTGGGGCTGGTTCACTGCCACCTTGCAAATCTGGTTTTTCAAACAAAGAAATACCTTGTTGCCAGGAACAAACAACAGCACCCTTTACTGTCAATCCTTTGTTTCTTATTTTTCTTTGTAATTGCATGCAATATTGCACAGTTTGAACCCCCTGTGACAATTATAATGAAAAAGCACCATATCTGGGCAGTAAATGTTTATTTCCTCAGTATAACTCTTACAGTGGAATAAATACTAATAACATTCATACAACAAGTCATGGTTTTACCTCACTGTGAGTGCTCATCCAACACATGGTTTGGTAAACCAGTATATTAAATCAGGTAAGCTGCTGATGAAATTGAACAGATCCAAACCTGGAACCAACCTGTGTTCTTTATTCTAGCTCACAAGATCTCACTACTTTCTTCAGCATGAGAAATTCTTGCTACTTTTTACTTTATTTACTTTACTGTTTACCTGAATCTGTTCTAATGCAAATTTCTACAAACAAACAAACAAACAAAAAACTTCAGGTCCAGTTAACCCCTTAAACGGCGGGCTGGCCGGTCGAAAGTGTTATTACAACCTTCTATGCACAAAAAATAGTCCCACCAGTTTGTACAGAAGTCCCTGTAGTTACTACATAATAATATAATAATAATATGCCTTAGTGTGTAACCTAAAAGTCCAGTGAGAAAAAGATTTGACAATAAAACTCACAGTGTTACTACACTCTCCACAACACTATTTAGACTCTGCATATTTGGATTGCTATCATAATGTGTAGAAAGGTCAGTTAGAGAGTAAAGAATCACAGATCCAGACCATTATAACTTTTACAAGTGAAGTTCTTTCCTTTACATGAATTACAAATAAAGCCAGAGTGTTGTAAGTACAGGATCCCGTACCATCAAAAGGCTCTTGGAAGTGAAGAGGCTTAAAACTGGACCATGTCTCAGTTTCAACTATGAAGAGAAGCCTTGGAGCTGCAGGTTTGACAGGTGGAATGGCAGGGAGAAAGAAAAATAGGCTTGCCTGGGCCATGCTGCACTGCCAGTGGAGTACTGAAAAAAGGGTGTTCTAAAACTTGTGACCAATAGTCAATAATTAGGGGCCTAAAACCTCTGCATGGTACTGTCTGTGTAATATATGTGCATATATAGTAATAACAGTAGTCATATGACCATTGTAACATAGAATAGACTTGAATACACCAGATATCAATCCTGAAGGGAAACGAAAGTACTGTTCAGAGACTGTTTTAAGATTTATTATTTAGTACCAGTACCAATTAATGCAAAAACACTGAATATTTGCCTCTTTAAAAAAAAAGCACACATAATGTAACACACAGTATACTATGTCCTGCAATAAAGACAGATGGAAGTGCAGAAACCGGTAGGTGAATTCATTGTGATAGAGGCAGTCATTTGCACTTCATAAGACAGTAGTACTGTAGTAGCATTAGTAATTAGCAAGAGAAAGTCAACCTGTAAAGCCTAAAATATACAAGTGAAACTTGGCACATCACTTCACCCATCATAAGGACTGACATCACAACCTGAGACTCACAAACCTCTGTCTGGATGGACTACATGCCCATGTAGCTAACAGTACCTTTCTTTAATGACAGCAGAGTGAATAACATAATAACATGTTGCATTTGCACTATGATTAATTGCACAGCTGTGCAAATGTTCATTTACTGTAAATGTTTATATATCATCTATAACTGTCTGTACATAATCATTTGTAAATATATATGCCAACTTAGGCTACATATGGATGTAGTGTTCATACCCGTAGTAGAGAGTACTACATCTCTTTTACATCTCTCTTAGCTCCCTCGGCTCTTTATTACTTTTAGTACTTTTTTAATTAATATTCCTTATTCTATTTACTTTTTGTGTACTTTTCTCTCTTGGGTTTACATGTCATACTTGTGTTGCTCTCACCAAGTAAAATTCCTTTTAACATACTTGGCCAAATGAAGAGACTGTGATTCTGATTCTGATAAAAAGAATAGAAAAAGAGTTAAAAAAAAAAAAGCAAACATTGTTCTGTAATTGTAATGAACATCATTCTGTGCTTTTGTGTTGAGTGTATTGGTGCGTGAATTGAATTGGTGTGTTGTAGATAAAAATATTTTCTTTGCAAGACTGATTCAATCAAGGATCAGGAAATCCTAGGAGAAAATGTTGTGCCTGCTGTGAGGAAGCTAAAGCTTGGGCGTCATTGAACCTTCCACAGGTCAGTGATCCCAGGCAAACCTCAAAGTCCACCGAGGCTTGGTTTTAGAAGAAGTCCTGGAGGTTTCTAGAGTGGTCGTCACAGTCGTCTTACTTGAACCCCATAGGAAATCTCTGGTGGGATCTGACGAAGGCGGTTGCAGCAGCAAACCCAAGAATATCAGTGAACTGGAGGCCAAGATTCCTCAGAAACGCTGCCAGAAGCTGGTGTCTGGCTGTGCTTCACATTAGCAGCTGGTCAAAGCAGCAGAAGGGTGCTCTACTAACTACTAAAAATGGTTGTCAAGAAGGGGTTGCATAACTCTGCAGTCCTGATTAAAAGTGTAATTTTGTGTTGCGTTTGGTGAAACCACTTGTTCTATTAGTTGAGTTATATGTTTGGATATTTCAATTGGTTTTGTTTGATTGGTTTAGTAATTTTCGATAGGGGTTGAATAAATTTGTTACCCGTAAGCTTACACCACCGTGACAGAAGACCCTACCCTCAAAAATAGACGTAACAGGAAAGCCATGGGCCCGATGTGTTATGAGATGGACCCCTTTTTTGGGCCCACCTGTTGGGTATGTGTGGGAGGAAACTGAGACCTCCACTTCCTGAAATTAGTAATGTAAGGCAGTGTAAGTGTAAAATCTTGAGGTAAAGAAAAATGCTTGTAATATATATTAAATTAAATACGCACATATGGAATATTTTTTCATTTAACTTTAAACAACTTTTTGTGCTTCACTAATCATACCATGAAAATCTCAAGTCATAACCCAGCTACCGAGGAAACGATGCTTAACCTTTATCAAAAGTCCCAAATAAAGACACTTTATTTTGAAAAAATAAGCCAAAATATAAATGTAATATTAGAAAAAAATGCAAAGATTGTACATCATGCACATCTTTACTAGTACTGTAGGTAAACAGGAAAAAGCAAATTGTTTGCTTTTGTGTCCTTTAGTACTGAAACACAAAGTCAGTTTAAAGAAAACAAACCCTGCAGATCTCAGAAAATACTGGTGACTTTCACAGATGAAGTCAAATTTACTGATGACTTTCACCAATGTAGTTCATTAAAGGGCATAATCAAACCTGTAGTGAATATGTGTGTGTAAGGTGTTAGCCTATTTAAAGGTGTGTCTGCATGACAGGTTAAATCAAGTGTTTGGGAATGTGTTCTGGAATCTACCCGAGGACACTTTGATAAACAAAATCGGGTCACACAAACCACAAACCATGTGACAAAAGTAGTGCATATAGTTAGTGTCGGACATTAATAAAGTATATGTCATTTGTAGTTTTACAGCTAGATGTACAGACTAGTTGCCCGCCCTCCATTACTGACTAAAATAAAGTTAGCACAGACTCTAACTGCTATTATTATTATTATTATTATTATTATTATTATTAATAATAATAACCATAATCAGTACTCTTATTATTCCTACCATCACTACTATTATTACATCAGCACACTTGTGCATGTGGTGATATGGTGAGGTTTTATCAATAAATTATAAGTAGTTTTGACCATAAGAGAATGGGTCCCACTTGTGAGTTTTTTTTCTTGCCACTGCCGTCTTTGGCTTGTTTATAGGGGGTCTTTATGTTTTGTTTATCTCTGTTCCTATTACTGGATTCCTGGAAATCTGCTTCGTGACAAAGACTGTTGTAAAAAGTGCTGTGCAAATAAATCTTTAGTTTTTTTTTTTCTCCAGACAAGAGTGATTGTAGCTAAAGAGTTGAGATGTCTCTTGCTTTCCTACATTTGGTTTTGTATACTTTAGACATCGACCTTTGTGATGAGGTCACAGCTAAGGTTTCTTTGTGGTGTCAGTTCCTTGCAGATCATATCAGCTGAACAGAGCACTACCAGCTAAACCTTCCTACCTGTATAGGTTTGATATCTTTGGCACATCTTTGATCAGACCTAGAGAGACTTAGCCCATAGTTGTTGACTATTAGGTTTGAAAAACCTAATGGTCACTCTGGAATTTACGTCAGCTGATATGTCCTAATGATATTGTCTAACTTGCCTAATCAGTCTTAACAAGATATATCTAATGACTTTACAACTGGCCCTGCCACTATTACTACTTTTTTGTTTAAGTGAATCTAACATGATCTAGTTACTGCTTTTGTACTGAAATGTGTTTGCAGCAAATGTGTTTACTTCTTTTTTCTTCATAAAATAACAAAAATACATTTAAGGCATTTAGCAGACACTCTTCTCCAGAGCAACTTGCAAAAGTGCTTTCCTATTTACCCCAAAAAAACCTCAGCTAGTTTGAATAGACAAAAAATTCAAAGATCCTGTACGTTTAGACACTACTAAACACAAGTCAATAAGGTGACCACTCTGCTATTCACCCAAGTACTCTCAGAAGAGGAGTCTCTTTAGTCTGCGTTTGAAGACAGCCAGCGACTCTGCCGTTTGGACACCCAGGGGAAGCTCGTTCCACCACTTGCCAGGACAGACAAATGCCTGGACGCTGGTCTTCCCTGGATTTTGAGGGATGGCCGGTCAAGCCAAGCTGTACTTGAAGCTCGAAGGGCTCTTGGTGCGGAATATGTCATTTGGCAAGGAAAATGCCCAAATACAACTTTACTGAAGTACTTTCATTTTTCATATTTTTTATTCTTACCATCATTTTTACACTACCACTGCAGTATGTGTCATTATCTATTACTCTGAAATAGGAGAAAACTGTGTCTAATAAAAAAAAAAACATTGTCCATTTTTAGTTTTCGTCATCATTTGAGCCCTGTATCTTCTCAGTACACTGTGTGAATAATTTTGTATGAATGGACCAATAGAAATGCTCACAATTTTTTTTTTACTTGCAATAAAATCTTTTTACATTGACTTTCATTTAAAGTTAAGCTTTTTTTTTCTTCACCTCTAAAGTCACTATTTTGGAGATACATGTTTTTCATTGGACAGCAAAGATATAGAGCAGAGCACATTTTAATGCTTTGTTGGACCTGTCCTGCTAACAAAAGAAACGTAAAGGGGTGGATTTAATAAATAAGGAGACGTCGCGTCTAACGCTAAATAAAATGGGAAACACACACACACACACACACACCAGGGAAGACAGACACTCCTGCCTTCCTCTGCTACACGAGTGTATGTGTGCTACACGCACACACACACAGACACAGGAAAACAGACTCGGGAGTGACACACACTCAGCCTTCCACTCGAAAACCACTGACTGACACACAGACACACACACCACCAGAGTCAAAAGATCCAGCAGTGGGGCAACTGGATCTGTGTGCCTATATAGCCTACTGCCCAGGTGTAGGGAATTGGGCTTAATTACAGGCTGGGGTGACTCGGGGTCTCCCCCTGGTGGCAGGGGGAGGCCTTGCCCTAGAGCCACCCCTTACAGCATCAGATGAGTGAAGGGTTGTGTTGGACTGATTACAGTCCTGACAGGCCATAAACATTGACATGATAAAATGCTTAAGCTTCTCTAAACTCCAATGAAAACAAACAAATCATGTTATGACATCATGACATTAATGGCATTACTAAATAAATGGTTGACTAAATAAAATACATACAAATAAATAAACATGTAACAAAAATGTATGTGCACATCAAGCAACTATTTTTTAATTTTTTAAACTTTGTTTTTGAGATTTAAGATTTGTTCTCCACAGTAAGAGTGATTAACCGAGAGCTGGAGTCCAGCACAGTTTACAGATTTCCTTACTCTAACACACCCTCTAAATCTGGCATTTCATGGGTGATTTGAGCAAGGTGTGGTTAAGCAGGAAGAAAGCACAAAACTCAAACTCACTAGAAACTATCATTATGAAATCAACATAACATGATCACTGTGAGGGCTGGAGACATCAGCAAAATATGATGGACTGGATACCAGACAAAAATGAGAATGAATCCAATCCAGTCAGACAGTACTGCCCGCAGTGTAGTATTATCAGTAACTGTATGGTAATGTCATGTCCAGAAGTGTAGCTGAGGTTACCTTCTAGCTGAGATGCTGCAGCAAGAGACAGTACAGCGTCAAATTTAGCAAGCTAAAGTTGTCCTATTATTCGAATATCCTTTTCAACCTGACACAGTACTTTTCTGTATTCTCACAAATCTAATATTAATGTAAGGTAGTGATTACAAAACAAAACAAAACAAAACCCCAATAATGACCCATGCTCCCTGTTCCTCAAACTTTTTAGAAACTAGATGTAACTACAATGTTAACTGACAGCTTTTGGTTTCATGCATTGCTATGTTTATGTTGATAACCATCTGTCAGGTCATGTGTCATGGCACAGAACAATTGACTGACGTTGAAGGAAATAGATTCTCAGGTGTCAAAATTTTTTTCTTCATAGGAAGTGTTGACTGATTGTCTGGGCTTTGAGCGTGACATTATTATTCATGTTAAGTAACAACTTATGCATTCACTTCTTGTAGTAGTTAGGAACACTCCTTTTCATTGCATAAGTAGTTGACTGTAATAACAGGCTTGTACAATCGTATTGTCTTTTTGAACCAAAATTTAATGTAAAATAAAATAAAGTGGCACTTGCACTGAACAAGACAGTATGCAGTAAAAGTATTCACCCCCTTTAATGTTTTCCCTTTTATTGCTTTTTTATTTAATCATTTTTAATGTCAAAGAGAAAAAAGGCAGTCTCTGGTTGCAAATCTGACAGCATGGCAGGCATATTTGGATAAGCATCCCCTCAGCACCATGTTTCTTGATGGGGATGGTGTGTTGTGGTGATGTGCATTTGATGTCCGCCAAACATAGCGTCTAGTGTGAGGGCCAAAAAGACAGAAGAAGAACTTTCTCTAAACATAGGTGTAATAAAGACCCTCTTTATTGTGCTTACAGTGCAAAAGCAAAGCAGATTTTTCCAGTTTGTCCAGTAAGTGTAATATTCAGTAAAGTGCAGTTCATTTATTTCATTATGAAATGATTTACATTTTCATCAAATGACCGGCGATGATTAAAAAAAGAAACATAATGTTTTAAACGGTATTCAGTCTTGGTCCGGACCACAGAATTAATTGGCAAGGCTGGCTGAGTGTGAGTACAAATACTACAGAGGCCAGCATGGCTAACTGGGCTAACATTAGCTGGCTGGCTAACAACTAATTAGATGACATTGGCTATTTTACACGAACAACAAACATACTGAAATAACCTACAGAGTGTCTGTTAATATGACACACAACAGCATAACACAACATAATTAATAGTATGAGTAACTAGCTAGTTGCTTGACAGCTCTCAGCTACTCCACTTAAACAGAAAGGTCCTGCGGAGAGGGCATCTTCCAGCCGAGGCTGTCAGTCATTTAATTCCTGAGTGTAACCCTGCCTTCTTCTTGCAAAATAAAAAAAATGGGCCAATAATAACACAGAGATAACTAACCGTTGGAATTAGATGGAAATACAGTTTTGAGCAGAAAAATTAGATGGAAAATGGCTTGTTTTGTCATTGGAACATATAGGGATGAATGGAGCTACACATCATACTGCAACCAGCCAGCAGAGATTTACATCTTACGTCTCATCAGTCTTAAAGGCACGGATGTCCAGTTTGTAAGCACATTAAGCCACACAAGTGGATCTTATAGGAAAGAAACATGGACACTTATTATTGCATGTATGTATTTATTCATTTATTCGTTTCATATCTAAGATAACTTCAAAACACAGCTCAGAGCTAAATTTACTATTCCTACTCAGTTTAAACAGTGCCTTCAAAAACATAAACTACATACATATACTTATAAATAGAACAGGTCACAAACATGTATGTCTAAAGAATGATACAGAATACAAAAACCTTTACAAAACAAGACTGCACAAGACTTGCAGAAGTTCAATCAGCATTTTAATGGACTGTTTAGTGCACAGAAACAGTGAGTTTTTCATTTCTTTCTCACTGCCGGAAACCTGAGAGTTTGTAGAGTAGCGAGGATCGCCTGGGGGGAGGGAGAAAAACAGAACAGAAATAAGCTACTGGTGTCATACTGGTATATGGCTTATGTTTAATATAGTATAGAAACACTATTTCCATGCACAAGAAGCACATTTCAGTGCTGCATTATCAGGAAAATGAAAGTTGTAATATTATCCTCCAGAACACAAAATAGACATATGTAAATTAGTGGTGTTCAAACTTTTAAAAAAATTATTACAACAATATTCTGTAATGAATTATGATTAATCACAAGTTAATATGCTAGCTAGCACATCCTTAATATCTGGGAGGGGTAACAAATAAATGTGTGGTATGCTGAATAAACTGGCTAGAAGGATCCTTTTTTTTATTTTATTATAATATTTCAGTGTAGTTTAGATCTTTAGCCTAGAACACGATGAAGCTTGAAAAGCCAGGTCTATCCCCCCTAAGACACACTGTGATCTGATCACTACAACCACATTTGGAGGTGGTCAGAGACGGATCTCGTCCATTTTTAACACAAGTGTAATGGAATGCATTTTCTGGGATTGTATTTCGTCACGCAAACGAAAATGCCTCTCAAACAATTTTAATATTATATCATATAAATATAATTATTTTTGTGGATCTTGACTTCCTCACCCTTTTTTCTTTTTCTATTTACAGGTATTAGATGAGAACAGTATTACAGAGTTTGTTCATTTGCGGTCTCATTTTCTGATAGAGACATTACGAGAATGTAAGAACCATCTACTGTTCCACCACATTGCAGGACCCCACTGTTCCTCTAAACTGATCACAGTCTTCCAGAGCAGGACAATCTTGGTGAGAAGCGAGAAGTAAATGAGAAGCGAGAAGTAAACAATAAACGTGTTGATGAGCTTTTTTACTTTTTTCAGGTAAAATCAGACCTCATCAAGTCACGCATAGGCAAGGCATGCATAGTAGTGACAAATGTAAACAGAATCCAATCAAATTATATCCAGATATGAAATACATGTTAATGGCAGGTGTAAACATGTTCTAACTGTTCTGAAAATTCCACTGCCAGATGTCTTGGTGTTGCTGGAAAGAAATGGCGCCATCTTGTGGATTATGGTTAATCTAACCCATTTAATCTAACCTGGAGGCTTAATGCCTTCCTTCCTCATCCATTATTCATTCATTTAGCCATTCGTTTCTTCTTGTAGGTGATGTTTACCTTCATCTAACTCTCCAGCTTTCTCCAAACTCTTTCACGTTCTTCGCCTGTTCACCACCTGGCTTCATCATGTCATTCCTTTTGCTGCCATCAAAGTTCCCGCAGAGCCCTCCAACCTTTCTCTTATATGTGTCTGGCAGCACGATTTCTACATAAAACAGTAAAGAAACATGAGGCTTGACTTTAGAAGAAGAAGAAGAAGCTGTACAATAGGAAATACATAGTTTTATCAGCCATATCAATATTTAACTTGTATGATATTTTGGCCTCATTTCAATCACCTGCTTTGCCTTTGCCATTGAACTCTACCGAGAGGCCAAAGTCTGTCTTGAGGTAAACACGAGAAGACCGTTCCACAATCTTCAGTCCTGTGGCAGGGAAGACAGGAGCATTGGCTTGCACTCCATCCACCTGTAATAAGAAGAAATACATGTACGGATCTTCTTGCTTTTAGTGTGTTGTAAGAGCTGTTGTGATCCTTGCAAAGGCTTCTAAAGAGAATTTAGGAGCTTCATATAGAATCATCCATGATGGTAAAACATGAGTCCTATGTGAGGCAGTTTCTGTAAGCCCTTTCAGTGGTTCTCAGTCTCAATTCTAGACAAATCCCATTGTGTTTTTCAAAGTTGTTAAAACATTTGATAGGACTAAAGTAAATAAAGCGACGGTATCATGGTAATATTGCATAATGCAGTATTTAAAAATGATGATGGTATCTCAAAATAAGGACATGATGTGTCAAATTTCTGTTCTGAGTCTCTCAAATACATGACCACTGTACATGGTGTGCACCGTGTTTTGAGAGCCACAGGGTGGGGGCGCTGTGGGTGCTCACTGATTAGTGATGTCCTGCTCTGAAAACAGGTGGGCAAAAATCCAAGCCCACTATAGCTGCAAGGTTATTGGTGTTCCTGAGACCATTTACTGGACTGTGTGCTCTCAGATATAAGGTTTTATCCTCCAAACGTGTGTGATTTGAGCCTCAGTTAGCTGTAACATGATCTGTCCTGCTCTGTGAAGTCCCTCCACTGAAGTGTTGTTGTGACAGTCAAAAACTCATCATATTTTGTGACAAGAATAATATCAGATTTCGAATCGCTTAGTAACCTTATTAGCTTTTTTATGCAGTTCTTACCATCACTGTCCTGCCTTGTCTGAACTCCACTGTGCGGTTGTACACTCGGATTCTGAGAGCACGGAGACGGCCATTGTTATGATGCTCTTCACTGCTGTGATCGTGCTCTTCACTGCTATGATGTCTGCCCCATTCTGCTCCATCCAAATCTTCATCATCATCATCATCATCATCATCATCATGGTCTTGATCAGCCAACTCTTCATCATATTGGTCTTGATCTTGATCCTCCAACTCCTCATCATCATTGTTTTCTTGTTCTCTGCTTGTTTTCTGGTTAATGCCCACAATGTAGACCTCTGGGATATTTGCGGGCAGGTTAGAGTTCTGGACAAGGGCGTAAGAATACTTGCCTCTGAAATTGTGCTTCATGTTGTCAAACGTGCTGTACTTGTTGTCAATGGAGCACTCACTGAAATCTGAGACACAGAAGAGAACACAGTTAGAAGATATGCATTGTGTGTTCCTAGGAGTTGATTTCATTTAGCTAAGCATTTTCTGCTTTCACTGTGTTTCTACATCATGTTATTTAAAAATGGCAGTTCAGGGGAACTGTGGAGGTCACTGTGGAAGACCAAGAAAACTCTCAGAAGGAACAGCTTGTATGCTGGTGAGACAGTCCAATCAAAAACCCCATATGACTGCCAAGAATCTGCATGTAAGTTCAGTTTGGGAAATAAGTGCTGGAAGCTGGTGAACTAGCCACAGTCAAAGGTATGTTTGGAGAAGATAAAAATTCATTTCATGAAAAGAGCACCTTGCCCAACTGTGAAGCATGTGGGTGTGCAATAGAGCGGAGAGTGGGGGGTGGGGAAGGGGGGGTGGGGAAGGGGCGGTGGGTTGTAGTGAGGGAAGAATGGATTCCACAGAATGGCAGCAAATCCTGGATGCAAATGTCAAACCATCTGTGTAAAGATACTGGCTTCAGGCTTTAACAGTTTAATGCATACCTAAAAAACCACCATGGACTACCTTAAAAGACACAAACCAAAGCTAATGGACACAGTCCCCTGACCTAATCATAAATAAATATTAATAATATATATATTAAATATATATAAATATATTATATATATAAATAAATATTAATATATATATATATAGTTTTTCCCTTATATAGATATATACATATATAGCGTATATCCCCTCAACGAAGTAGTTTCCAGCATGTTCCTGTGATATTTTTACCTGCAGACTTGCAGCTGTATTCTCCCTGCTCACTCATCAGGCACACCTCATCACCTCGGCACTCCTGATCCCTGCATTTCAGCTCTCCTTCACCATTTTTTTCTTTACACGTACACTTCTGAGAGCAGTGAGCGCTGTACCATGTCTCACCAAACTGAAGACAGCATAGCAAATCATAGAGTGGATATTAATGAACTGCCTGGTTTAGGAAATGTGAAAATTGAGAATAAAAAAAAACTATTATAATATTATAAATAAATCTATTATAGTATTATAATAATAAATAAAAAAAAGTAATACCAATAACAATATCTGTACCAAAATCTGATATAAGACGAGAGTCAAACTCTCATTACTAACTAAGCGACCTGTTGAGTATTACTCACATAATGGTTATTGCCATTGTCGTCTTGACAACCACACTCCCGGACGGGCACACAGGCACGCTGTTTGAGAATAAAACCATCGTCACACACACATCCCTGCACACAGGCCTCGTCTTCTTTGCAGTTTGGTGGTCCGTGCAGTTGTTGGCAAGTTGGCTGACAGGTGGGCATGCAGTCAGTATAATGGCTATTGGTGGGGCAAGAGGATGCTAGAGACACGGAGAGAGAGGGGGACTGGTGAGTAGGTGAAATGAAGACAGGACAACATTTGCACTTGCGCTTACAGTACACATCACTCCAAATCTTTACATATATATATATTAATATTAATATAAAGGATATACCTTTAAAGTGCCGGTCAATAACTGCTTTAATAGCTACCGAGTGTTGCTGCCGCAAAGGCTTTTAAAGGTGCACTAGGATGTAATTTTTCCCTGGTATAGGTGATTAATGAGAGCTCGACACATGCAATTGTCATACTGTGAACCCCATACACTGTCGTTCCTCCTTTTTAAAAGAAAACCCAGCATAACCATAATAGAGCTGGGAAACGGGCCAATAGCAAAACCCCAAAACAGTTATATAACAGTCTTGCCAGCCCACTAGCGAAAGCCAGAGTCAAACCTGGTAAAATGTAAAACGTGACAGCAACTTCAGTAGAATATGTTGTTGCTCTGCTAATTATGGGTACACAGGTTGCTACACAAACCAGGCCTTGAGACCACGGCATTTCCTGTGCCAGTGTCCACAGAAGGAGAGCTCAAAGTCGGCAGGCGACAGGGCAAAAGTAAGGGGGAGTAAACGGTATAGGCTAAGAGCTAACGCTTGTCAATGCTCGTACCTGTTTTCGACAACCTGCTAGACTTTCTTGCAAATGTCTGCTCCCTCAAAATAACTAAACTACCTCAATAGACTACCAAACTGGAGATAAACACACATCAGAAGGGAAAGTGCCAGCTTCTTTTTTTAATATGAACATTTCTATCTTAATTTATTATTATTATTATTTGGATGAATTAACTCAATTTGGCTCCTTATGATACTGTTTATCACGCTAAATTTGTGTACACTAATGGTTGGTCTCAATTTAAATGATCATCCAACCTTACTCAGCAGGGATCACTATGTCTGGCATCACAAACTGCCCCTTTAGTGGGACATTTTGGTTACTATCGTCTATGTTATAGTAAATGATGGTTAAACATACTTGGCTGAGTTGTAGTTGTTGTTGTGGTGGTTGTGGTTGTAGTTGTGGTTGCGGTGGTAGTTGTTGTTGGTTCAGCAGTTGTTGGTGTTGGGGTGTTTGGTGCCACTGTTGTCTGAGGCTTAGCTGTAGTAGGGACAGGCCCTGCTGTAGTCGAGACAGGGCCAGCTGTAGTTGGGACAGGGCCAGCTGTAGTCGGGACAGGGCCAGCTGTTGTCAGGACAGGACCAGCGGTAGTCGGAACAGGACCAGGTGTAGTCGGAACAGAACCAGCTGTAGTCAGGACAGGCTTAGTAGTAGTTGGCACAGGCTTAGTAGTAGTCAGGACGGGCCCAGCTGTAGTTGTGACGGCACCAGCTGTAGTTGGGACGGGGCCAGCTGTTGTCGAGACAGGACCAGCTGTTGTCGAGACAGGACCAGCTGTAGTCGGGACAGGCTTAGTAGTAGTTTGCACAGGCTTAGTAGTAGTCGGGACGGGCCCAGCTGTAGTTGTGACGGCACCAGCTGTAGTTGGAACAGGACCAGGTGTAGTCGGAACAGAACCAGCTGTAGTCAGGACAGGCTTAGAAGTAGTTGGCACAGGCTTAGTAGTAGTCGGGACGGGCCCAGCTGTAGTTGTGACGGCACCAGCTGTAGTTGGGACGGGGCCAGCTGTTGTCGAGACAGGACCAGCTGTAGTCGGGACAGGCTTAGTAGTAGTTGGCACAGGCTTAGTAGTAGTCGGGACGGGCCCAGCTGTAGTTGTGACGGCACCGGTTGTAGTTGGGACAGGGCCAGCTGTTGTCGAGACAGGACCAGCTGTAGTCGGGACAGGCTTAGTAGTAGTTGGCACAGGCTTAGTAGTAGTCGGGACGGGCCCAGCTGTAGTTGTGACGGCACCAGCTGTAGTTGTGACGGCACCAGCTGTAGTTGGAACAGGACCAGCTGTAGTCAGGACAGGCTTAGTAGTAGTTGGCAAAGGCTTAGTAGTAGTTAGGACTGGGCCAGCTGTAGTTGGGATGGGCCCAGCCGTCGTTGGGATGGGATCAGCTGTAGTCGGAACAGGACCAGCTGTTGTCAGGACAGGACCAGCTGTTGTCAGAACAGGACCAGCTGTTGTCGGAACAGGACCAGCTGTTGTCTGGACAGGCCCAGTCGTTGTTGGGACAGGCCCAGTTGTAGTCGCGACGGGCCCATCTGTAGTTGGGACCGGCCCATCTGTAGTTGGGACTGGCCCATCTGTAGTTGGAACAGACCCAGCCGTCGTTGGGATATGCTCAGCTGTAGTTGGTACAAGCTCAGGTGTAGATTGGCATTCAACCATGGTGGTTTCGGTTGTGGGCTGTGGAGTTGTAGTGGTGCTGGTTGGGGTGCTGTCTGCTGTTGACTCCTCAGGTGTAGGCAAAGTGGTCAGATGGTTTGTTAAATCTAAAAAAAAAGTGCATTAATATTATATTAAATGTATTTGTTAATTCTGAATATTTAGGTATTACTATCACAGAAACTAGGCATGTTATTGTTTTATAAAAGACGAATAAATATAGTAATAGTAAAAAGTGTGAAAAGTGCCTCCATACAAATATATTGGTAGTTGGTGCACAGATTTGACACAATTTTCTTTTCAGTGCAAAAATACCTTCGCAAGGTCCCCTGTGTAGAGAGATGTCGTCCACAGCCACGTCAGACCATGCATTGGCACCTCTGCGTCCTTCAAAGATGATCTAACAATATTTGCAGATTAATTACAAGATTGTATTCAGGACTTTTGCATTAAATTATTTGATATTTACCACAGTTTTATTTTTTCACTTTCTCCCTTGATTGCACAGAAATGCTTGTTTGTGCCCTTTCACTGACCTTGAAGTTGTCCTGGGGTGTGATGTCCACTAGAGCATGGTGCCAGATGTCCCCTTGGTTTTCTCTCATTGTCCAGATCTCCCGGGCCAGGTTGCCATGCAGCAGGTAGGCGGTCAGGCCCATGGTCCAGCTGGAACCGTACATGTGGTACCAGAACTGCAGGCACTGCGGCCGCTGGTCAGAGCATTCTTCACTGAGGAGACGAGCTGTATCGCCATGAGAGGCACTGTCACCCTCAATGTAGATGTAGTGACCACCTGGAGATGGAGAGGAGGATGAGGAAAGGTTTAAGCATTGAGCAATGATTGGGAGTAACTGTATATAAAATGCCTATAAAATGCAATGTATGGCCTGAAATATGCAATATATGCTTAGTTAGTTTGTTTACATAAGCAGTAAATGGGGATACTGACTTCCTGTTGTGTGGTCAAAGGAGGGCCCAGTCTTTGGTGTAGGGGTGGAGCCACTGTGTCTCGTCCAGTCAAAAACATCAGTGGCTAACTGATTCCAAGTGCAGAGGTTGTTGTCAAAATTGCAGTCGATTTTGCACACTGTCAAAAATTTCAATCATAAACAATAAAGATAATTAATACAACTATTATACAGACAACAAGAAGCCAAAACCAGATGCTAACGCTTATCTGTTATGAAAATGGAAGAATTTTAAAAATAATATGTTAGTTAACTGGTAAACTCTGTACCTGGGTGGTAGTTGTTGGAGCCTCCTGGCTGAGGAAGAGTTGTGGAATGTACGCTGGGAGGAAGGGCTGTCTGAGTGCTGGTCTGAACTGTAGTGGATGGTGGTGTTGAATGGTTAATATTAACAATAGCAGTAATTTAAAGCACTTTTTTACAAAACTTTACAATGTGACACAATAGAACAGGTGGATAAAAATAATACAATTTTGGCGAATAAAAAAGGAAGATACAAAATCCTATGAAAATAAAGCTCAGTGAAAAAATAAGGCTGAGTATGACACATGGCTTACCTCCAGCAGAGGGAGCTGGAGTGATTGGGCTTGTTGAGAGCAATCCAGTTGTGGTTTGTAGGCTGACTGTGGTGGTTTGGGTTGTGGGATGTGGAGCTGTTGTCCTGCTGCTGGTTGTGGTGTCTACAGTTGGCCTCTCAGGATTCGGAGAACCAGGCACATGGCTTATTAAATCTACATACCAAAAAAAAAGTAAGGAAAATCACAATAATAATAATAATAATAATAATAATAATAAAGTAACTGTAATATAACTATGATTAATAGTTGTCTGTTATTATTAATTAATAGAACTGTTTTAACCAAAACACTATACAGTAAAAGTAAAGTGTAAATAATATAAATTATGCATTAATTTTTAATCTTTCTATTGTAGTCATCTCTACACAGACAGAAATGAGGTAGTGAATGTGTATCTATCATCAAAATCTGCTTTTGTTGTGCAGGTCTTTCTTTTGACCCTTAACCTTGAATTCTGACATGGTTTGTCATTAGTGCAAAAATACCTGCACAAGTTCCTCTGTGTAGAGAGATGTCATCCACAGCCACATCAGACCAAGCATTGTGACCTCTGCGTCCTTCAAAGAGGATCTAAGGACACAACAGCATTTGTAGATTTAGTAGAAAACCCCAAAAACTTCAAAAGACACATAAAGCAGCACTAAAGCAACTTAACTGCTGTGCCCTTCAACTGACCTTGAAGTTGTCCTGAGGTGTGATGTCCACTAGAGCATGGTGCCAGGTGTTTCCTTGATCTTCTCTTAGTCTCCAGACCTCCCGAGCCTGGTTGCCATGCAGCAGGTAGACGGTCAGGCCCATGGTCCAGCTGGAACCGTACATGTGGTACCAGAACTGCAGGCACTGCGGCTGCTGGTCAGAGCATTCTTCACTGAGGAGACGAGCTGTATCGCCATGGGAGGCGCTGTCACCCTCAATGTAGATGTAGTGACCACCTGGAGATGGAGAGGAGGATGAGGAAAGGTGAAAATGGTATATGTTATACTGTTGGTTTGTACTGAGCATTGAGTAATGATTTGGAGTAACTGGGCTATAAAATGCAATGTATGGCCTGAAATATGCAATATATGCTCAGTTAGATTGTTTACATAAGCAGTAAATGAGGATACTGACTTCCTGTTGTGTGATCAAAGGAGGGCCCAGTCTTTGGTGTAGTGGTGGAGCCACTGTGTCTCGTCCAGTCAAAAACATCAGTGGCTAACTGATTCCAAGTGCAGAGGTTGTTGTCAAAGTTGCAGTCGATTTTGCACACTGTCAAATATTTCAATCATAAACAATAAAGATAATTAATACAACTATTATACAGACAACAAGAAGCCAAGACCAGATGCTAAAGCTCATCTGTTATGAAAATGGAAGAATTTTAAAAATAATATGTTAGTTAACTGGTAAACTCTGTACCTGGGTGGTAGTTGTTGGAGCCTCCTGGCTGAGGAAGAGTTGTGGAATGTACGCTGGGAGGAAGGGCTGTCTGAGTGCTGGTCTGAACTGTAGTGGATGGTGGTGTTGAATGGTTAATATTAACAATAGCAGTAATTTAAAGCACTTTTTTACAAAACTTTACAATGTGACACAATAGAACAGGTGGATAAAAATAATACAATTTTGGCGAATAAAAAAGGAAGATACAAAATCCTATGAAAATAAAGCTCAGTGAAAAAATAAGGCTGAGTATGACACATGGCTTACCTCCAGCAGAGGGAGCTGGAGTGATTGGGCTTGTTGAGAGCAATCCAGTTGTGGTTTGTAGGCTGACTGTGGTGGTTTGGGTTGTGGGATGTGGAGCTGTTGTCCTGCTGCTGGTTGTGGTGTCTACAGTTGGCCTCTCAGGATTCGGAGAACCAGGCACACGGCTTATTAAATCTACATACCAAAAAAAAAGTAAGGAAAATCACAATAATAATAATAATAATAATAAAGTAACTATAATATAACTATGATTAATAGTTGTCTGTTATTATTAATTAATAGAACTGTTTTAACCAAAACACTATACAGTAAAAGTAAAGTGTAAATAATATAAATTATGCATTAATTTTTAATCTTTCTATTGTAGTCATCTCTACACAGACAGAAATGAGGTAGTGAATGTGTATCTATCATCAAAATCTGCTTTTGTTGTGCAGGTCTTTCTTTTGACCCTTAACCTTGAATTCTGACATGGTTTGTCATTAGTGCAAAAATACCTGCACAAGTTCCTCTGTGTAGAGAGATGTCATCCACAGCCACATCAGACCAAGCATTGTGACCTCTGCGTCCTTCAAAGAGGATCTAAGGACACAACAGCATTTGTAGATTTAGTAGAAAACCCCAAAAACTTCAAAAGACACATAAAGCAGCACTAAAGCAACTTAACTGCTGTGCCCTTCAACTGACCTTGAAGTTGTCCTGAGGTGTGATGTCCACTAGAGCATGGTGCCAGGTGTTTCCTTGATCTTCTCTTAGTCTCCAGACCTCCCGAGCCTGGTTGCCATGCAGCAGGTAGACGGTCAGGCCCATGGTCCAGCTGGAACCGTACATGTGGTACCAGAACTGCAGGCACTGCGGCTGCTGGTCAGAGCATTCTTCACTGAGGAGACGAGCTGTATCGCCATGGGAGGCGCTGTCACCCTCAATGTAGATGTAGTGACCACCTGGAGATGGAGAGGAGGATGAGGAAAGGTGAAAATGGTATATGTTATACTGTTGGTTTGTACTGAGCATTGAGTAATGATTTGGAGTAACTGGGCTATAAAATGCAATGTATGGCCTGAAATATGCAATATATGCTCAGTTAGATTGTTTACATAAGAAGTAAATGAGGATACTCACTTCCTGTTGTGTGATCAAAGGAGGGCCCAGTCTTTGGTGTAGTGGTGGAGCCACTGTGTCTCGTCCAGTCAAAAACATCAGTGGCTAACTGATTCCAAGTGCAGAGGTTGTTGTCAAAGTTGCAGTCGATTTTGCACACTGTCAAATATTTCAATCATAAACAATAAAGATAATTAATACAACTATTATACAGACAACAAGAAGCCAAGACCAGATGCTAAAGCTCATCTGTTATGAAAATGGAAGAATTTTAAAAATAATATGTTAGTTAACTGGTAAACTCTGTACCTGGGTGGTAGTTGTTGGAGCCTCCTGGCTGAGGAAGAGTTGTGGAATGTACGCTGGGAGGAAGGGCTGTCTGAGTGCTGGTCTGAACTGTAGTGGATGGTGGTGTTGAATGGTTAATATTAACAATAGCAGTAATTTAAAGCACTTTTTTACAAAACTTTACAATGTGACACAATAGAACAGGTGGATAAAAATAATACAATTTTGGCGAATAAAAAAGGAAGATACAAAATCCTATGAAAATAAAGCTCAGTGAAAAAATAAGGCTGAGTATGACACATGGCTTACCTCCAGCAGAGGGAGCTGGAGTGATTGGGCTTGTTGAGAGCAATCCAGTTGTGGTTTGTAGGCTGACTGTGGTGGTTTGGGTTGTGGGATGTGGAGCTGTTGTCCTGCTGCTGGTTGTGGTGTCTACAGTTGGCCTCTCAGGATTCGGAGAACCAGGCACATGGCTTATTAAATCTACATACCAAAAAAAAAGTAAGGAAAATCACAATAATAATAATAATAATAATAATAATAATAATAATAAAGTAACTGTAATATAACTATGATTAATAGTTGTCTGTTATTATTAATTAATAGAACTGTTTTAACCAAAACACTATACAGTAAAAGTAAAGTGTAAATAATATAAATTATGCATTAATTTTTAATCTTTCTATTGTAGTCATCTCTACACAGACAGAAATGAGGTAGTGAATGTGTATCTATCATCAAAATCTGCTTTTGTTGTGCAGGTCTTTCTTTTGACCCTTAACCTTGAATTCTGACATGGTTTGTCATTAGTGCAAAAATACCTGCACAAGTTCCTCTGTGTAGAGAGATGTCATCCACAGCCACATCAGACCAAGCATTGTGACCTCTGCGTCCTTCAAAGAGGATCTAAGGACACAACAGCATTTGTAGATTTAGTAGAAAACCCCAAAAACTTCAAAAGACACATAAAGCAGCACTAAAGCAACTTAACTGCTGTGCCCTTCAACTGACCTTGAAGTTGTCCTGAGGTGTGATGTCCACTAGAGCATGGTGCCAGGTGTTTCCTTGATCTTCTCTTAGTCTCCAGACCTCCCGAGCCTGGTTGCCATGCAGCAGGTAGACGGTCAGGCCCATGGTCCAGCTGGAACCGTACATGTGGTACCAGAACTGCAGGCACTGCGGCTGCTGGTCAGAGCATTCTTCACTGAGGAGACGAGCTGTATCGCCATGGGAGGCGCTGTCACCCTCAATGTAGATGTAGTGACCACCTGGAGATGGAGAGGAGGATGAGGAAAGGTGAAAATGGTATATGTTATACTGTTGGTTTGTACTGAGCATTGAGTAATGATTTGGAGTAACTGGGCTATAAAATGCAATGTATGGCCTGAAATATGCAATATATGCTCAGTTAGATTGTTTACATAAGCAGTAAATGGGGATACTGACTTCCTGTTGTGTGATCAAAGGAGGGCCCAGTCTTTGGTGTAGGGGTGGAGCCGCTGTGTCTCGTCCAGTCAAAAACATCAGTGGCTAACTGATTCCAAGTGCAGAGGTTGTTGTCAAAGTTGCAGTCGATTTTGCACACTGTCAAATATTTCAATCATAAACAATAAAGATAATTAATACAACTATTATACAGACAACAAGAAGCCAAGACCAGATGCTAAAGCTCATCTGTTATGAAAATGGAAGAATTTTAAAAATAATATGTTAGTTAACTGGTAAACTCTGTACCTGGGTGGTAGTTGTTGGAGCCTCCTGGCTGAGGAAGAGTTGTGGAATGTATGCTGGGAGGAGGTGTCGTCTGAGTGCTGGCCAGAGCTGTAGAATGATCATGTGCAGTATTTAGTAAAAAAGAGTAATAAGAAGCAATCTTTTTTGTAAATTGATTGTACTTTTATATATTTATTTTTGTAAATATTAAATATTCATTTTACATTTCCAAGATGAGACCAAATTCTGGAAAAGGCAAATATGCACTGTGGTTCTCTCTGGTTTTACCTGATGTTATAAAGGAAATGTCTCCATTGGTTGCTGAAGGTGTTGGAGGCTCTTGGTTCGAACTACTGCCTCCACATTTTCCATATATTACTGTAATATCATCAAGTGCCACGTCAGACCGAATGTCCGAACCCCTAATGCCTTCCACAATAATCTGCAACAGTTAATGTAAATGTGTTAACCAACATTCGAATTCTCACAAGAAGAAAAACATCAAAACTAGGCCAATGTTTAAGCAAAACTCAAATGACAGACAAAACCCTTATATAGACACTGATCAGCCATACCAATAGCACTACCAGCTTAATAATACGTAGGTTCCCCTTGTGCCACCACAACAGATCTGACCATTCAAGGCATGGATTCCACAAGACCTCTGAAGATGTCCTGTGGTATCTGGCACCAAGACGTTAGCAGCAGAACCTTTAGGTTCTGTAAGTTGGGAGGTGGGGTCTTCATGTATCATATTAATTAGTCTTAGGTACCCCATGACCCTGTTGCTGTTTTGCTGGTTGTCCTTTTTGGAAGCACTTTTGGTAGTTACTGACCACTGCATAGCAGAAAACCCCACAAGACCTGTCTGATGTTTTATCCTCATTACTTACCTGGTATGGTCCCTGTACATCGATCTCTACCTGGGCTAGGTGCCAGGAGTTGCCCTGGTTATTGGCCCTGGACCAGATTTTGGTGGCTTGACTGCCCTCTAACTTGTAGACATTAAGTGCCATTGCAATTGCAGAGCCGTACATGTGATACCAGAAGGTCAGGCACTGGGTGCCTACAGTATTGCACGTTGGACTCATTAACCGGGCAGAGTCACCATAGTGGACTCCGTCTCCTTCTATATACATGTAAAAGCCACCTGAAGAGTTGCAGACAAGAAGAAAACAACTGTTTAAAACAACTGACCAAATCAACAGATTTTTTAATATATATTTATAGATATTAAATATACATAAATACCCCATTCATTTGAAACACAATTATGTTTAGACCAAAGCATGTTCCACTTACTTCCAGTAGTGTGGTCATTGGTTGGGCCGGTGAAGTCAGTAGGTGTCGTCCCAGACCACCTTGTCCAGTCAAAGCTGTCCTGTATTAACTGCTCCCATCCGCATTCATTTTGGTCAAAACTGCAGCTCCATGAACAACCTGTGTGGTTCAGTTAAAGTCTGTTAGTTTGGGAGTTTAAGTTCACATCAATGGGAAACAGATGACAAACGAGGTACATGGCTTACTTTCACCAGAAGAAGTTGGGGTGGCGAGGAATGTTGGCGTTGGAGTATCTGGGGCTAGTGATGGTGGCTTGGTTGGAATATTGGCTGTAGATGAATAAGGGTGCAGAGATTTATTAAATTAAACTTTACACTTTTTTGCAGTGTTAAGGTTCAGTGGTAGGCCCATGCAAACTTATGAATCCTTTCCAAAGACTATGGCAATAACTACTTTTGGATGTATGGCATTTAGCTGATTAACTTCTCTTTAGGTCTCTTATTGGTGTACCGAATTGTAGTCACCCAGACCAGGAATCAAATCCCAGTCTTCCACATTGTATAGTAGCTCACTGGCAAGTTGGCAGTGGTGTTATCCATTGCAGAACACCAACCACCTGTTTAGGCATAGCAGGAACTGACTTTTACACCTTCCTTCCGTCATGGTGTTATCCACTAAGCTATCAGTGACCTTTATACCAGCATTGTGAGTGAGACCCTGGGACATGGGTATTAAGCCAACCAGCTTGGGGGGGGGACTTTATATTGGGACTTCATATGATGGAGTCTGGAAAACGGGCCAATCCTGTGTTCAAAATAGGTAGCCATTTCTGAAAGATCCCTGTCTAATCAAGCCAAAATAGTGCAACTCTGCTAACAGTCTTCACTTACCACACACAGTATCCTTCCACCAGTCACTCAGGAACACCTCGGCCACCTCGCATGCCGCCACGTAATTCTGCAGAGAAGTGCACAGCTGGGACTGGTCCCCTCCTGAGGTGCAGTGGTCATACACGCAACTGTTCACAAAGATCTGAGGGGGCACGAACCAGTGGCAGGCCTTGAAAACATCCCCAAACAGCTTGCTGCACTCCTTGAACCCCTCGCTGTCCAGCTCGGGCGAACATGCTGGTTCTTGTGAAGAGCCATCACTACAGCTGAATCAAGAGAGAGGTGTTAAATGGTATGTTTATACCTGCTACACCCATCCTGTTTTAGCCTGATCTTCTAAATCTTGAACTTAACTGATTAGCCTGGCCTTTATTGTACTGGCATACACTTATAGACTACAACTCATTTTTTTCTATTGTATTAATTATCCTATAATAGTCCTTCATCAGACATTACTGGATGTTCTAAATGGTCCGCCATCCAATTCAATAATACTAAGTCAGCACTGGTCGTATGGTGGTCCCTTTCAATGAGCAGATGGGCTACAGTCAGTAAATGCATTCCTACAAAAGTGCATCTACATAGCAGGTGTACCTGATAAAATTACCAAAGAGTATAGCTACAACATAGATGGCAACTACAAATGGCAAGTTAATCTAATTTGCAGTATAATTTGCTGCTTACGTCCAGTCATTGTCATGAGTATTCCAGCTGCTGGCGAAATCATGTGGATACGGCACTACATTCCCATCAGGTGTCAAGAAGTCATCAAACTGGCTTCCAGAGTAGGTTCCACAGAGTCCACACATTCTGCCCTTGTGTCTCTCATCTACTTGGACAAACAGTCGGTCGTTGAACAGTAGGCGCAGACCGAAGTTTGTGTCCACTCGCACATACGAACCCACCTGGGACACGTTGACTGAGGTACTGTGTGAATACGGAAGAGTGACTCGACCTCCATTTACCTTCAGGAAAAAAGACCACCAGACCAAGTTAGTGCTAAAATTCAAACTCTGTATATTTGATCACTTTGACAGTCAATATTTATACGCTACTGCATTAATAAAGTAAATTAATCTTGAATCTTTTTGTTGTTTATTCAGGCACTGATATTATTGATCGTTTGCAATCTACTAACAGCTACTTTGGAAGAAAAAAAAGAAAATGAGGTTAAAAAGGCTAAAAGTGAATTCTAGACTGACTGGAGAAAGGCCAACCGGGGAAGAGGGAAAGACTGGGGGAAGCGTTGCTGTTTGGTGTCTGCAACGGAGTAGCGTAGATGATACTAGGCTAAAAGCTAATCCAACTAACTGACTAAAATCTTTTTAGCTTGCTCTTCGGCGCAACATGCCAAGAGGACAGATACACTATCTGGTAAGACTGTCACTAATGATTACAAAATAAATAACTGCAATGTTCTTGTTACAGTGCTAAGCTAGGTCTAGCTAGGCTAGGGTAGGCTATGCAGCTTCTTTGAGCTGTTGTGGTGACATAAGCAGCCAATAAAATCAGAGTTTATAATTTTTTGCACAAGCCCACCATAAAAGAAAAATCAGAGTATGTCATTCGGAAGTAATATAACAGGGTTGTAAATAGGCATGTGAAACCACAGCATTAAATCCTCAATAAATGTATTCTATGACACCTTAAAGAACTTTGACTGAACTTTACTTTTCAAACCTACTGTACTTTTGACGAACAAATAAAGGTTACTCAACTTTTAGCCACAGTGTAAAACTTGTACTACCTAATACTGTTGCAGGACCTTACCTAATATTTGCTAATTACACACATGGACATTCCTTACAACAAATAACTATGGTTAGTAATCCTTTTAAGTTGATCTGTGACACTATAGAAACTCGCTATCTCGGAATGTTACGGTCAGCTCAATGCAGAAAGCTCACATTGAGCCATACCCAAGTTGTTTAATCAGTGGTTTGAGTGCTTGCACACCTCAACAATGGCATATAGCTGGTGACACTTCCTTTTTAAATATAGAGGTGTATTTTATCAGTCAACCATCGCTCAAGCGCTCAGGTAGACCTTGTAACTCCTCTGAAAACAAAGACACAACCCAAGAATATCAGGCCATGCACATTAGAGTGTTAGCTGATCTTATCTGGAACACTGTGAGGCATTATGGATACCCTGAATGTTTGAACCGGGAACCCCTCCACCTCTCCCTCAGGCATACATCACTCTGTGTGTTCTTCATAAGTCATAATCAGTGCCAGTAATCACTACTGAGAGCTCCCATAGAAACGCTTTGTTGCTTTGCTTTGGTATTTACTGCTGTAAGTGTAATTCACTCATCTTGTAGCTGCTAGCAAAATTCAAAAAGTTTGTTTTCTTTTCCAATATTATGTAATTTTGTATCTTTATATTTCTAAATGTAAATCTTTCATGTTTTATTATTGATATAATCACCATACCAATTTAGCCAAGGTATGACAAACTCAAATATATATAAAAAATGATACAGTCACTGTTAACACAATAACACCCCCAATCCGCAACACTTTAACACATTAACCTTTTTACACCACAAAATAATCATCTTGCCAAGATTGGCCCCAACTTCCTCTCGTAGGTCCCTCTCTTTAAAGTGCCTAGTGGCATATAAGCGGTTTTATTTAGAGACGTAAACACAGTGTCACTACTGTTGAGCTCAGAGAGTAGATTATACTTTATTTATGCTGAAATACGGATTAAGTCTCACAACTAACTCTCAATCTCTTACCCCTCCCTCATCTCTCTCTCACACACACACACAGCTGCTCCTTTCTTAGCTCTTAGCTTAATTCAACCCAATGCCTGATCATCCATTTATCTATACTACACATTTATTGGTCTGCTGCCCAATAATGTAAGGATGTGCTAGCTAACATTTCAACTTGTTTACTCATAATTAATAAAAAAGCACTACTTACATAAACCAACTTGTTCTTCCTGATGGCAAGGTGAAGCCCTACTACATCCAGAGCCACAGAGTTCAGAGTCGAGGAGTTCCCCTGTCCTTCATTCCGAGCCGATACTGTGAACGGGGCTGCGCTGGCCGTACACGTTTTAGCAATGGTGTAGTTGCAGGTGCCCCTGAAGGAGTAGGCCTTGCCATCAAAGGTGATGTAGTGGGGATCTCCGTAGATGGTGCAGGTGACTGGGCTTGAGGGGAAACATCCCAGGACCTCGTCCTTCTCTTTGCAGACCTCATGTGCCAGGCAGGAAGTGGCCGAGCACTGGTAATTGCCTTGGCCTGCACATAAACACAGCCTCTCACACTCTCTCTCCATGAATGTTTGGCCTTTCTGAAAGTGAAGATGAAAACATTATAAGAATACAGAAACATCCCAAAAAGAGTTGTCCATAAGTTGGTCTGTTTTTATGGTAAAAACATGTCTGAAAGTGAATAGGTTTATTTCGAGCCAATTTCACACATGCATTTTCACCCAGAAATTTAACAGTAATTGAATAGTAAGGGGGCAAGTCTGTATTCTAGCTAGAGTGCGAATCCCAGGCTAGTTGACACAGCAGTTTAGCTACATGACTTTGGGCCTGTGACCTTGTGCGTTACTCAAGAAGTAACCAGGATGATTTTATTTGATCATTGATTTTATTTAATCATTGATCATTGAGTTTATTACTTGTGTTACTTGAGTTATATTATCCTTGCAGCTTCTGTATAAAACTAAAGAAGAAGTAAACCATGCACACCAAAATATATCTCCAAAATGCAAACTTTACAGGAGAAGGAAAAAAACCTTAACAATTATAACATTTTATTTCAAGTCGGTTTGAAGCATTTCTATTTTTCTTTCAGCCAATTTTCCTCCCCAGTTTAAGCCTATTACTCAACTCACTTGGTAGTACTCTGCCCAGCACTGACACTGTGAGCATTACAAAGCATGAGACAGTAAGGCCAATTGTGCTCTGGCTGCTGATGCTAGGCAGCATGACCCAGGATTCGAACCAGTGATCATAGTCATACTGGCAGTGCTTTAGTCTGCTGGGCCACTCGGATCTCATCACTTTGGACCATTTCTATTGGTCTAATCATTTCATATAAAGAACATCCCAGATTTAAATGATGTCAAAAGTTGAAAAACAGTGAAGAGATCATCATTGCTAATTAAAAAAAAAACACCAGTCCTTATAAGCTCCAAAAATGTTAAATCTTTTAAATATGACCTAATCCAAACAGTTCATGCTCCTAAACAGACGTGCAAAAGACCAATGCTTCACATGATCTTTCATCTTTGCCAGCATCATAGGAGCTATTAAGGGCATATTAAGGGCACAATGTGCAGTGGCATCTCATCACTGAGGCTCGCTGTAAAAAGGACATATTATTCAGTCATGGACACTTCTTTGGTTTGTGTCCATGGTTTCTAAGTTTTTAAGCTTTTTATTTCCTCCCGCCCTCCTGTGGCCACATTCGGCTATTTCTTTCAAAATTTCCTCAAACATGGAATATGTAATGCAATATGCAATACGTACCTTAATTGTGCCTAATTTGAACAGAGACTGAATATTTATGAGGTCTGCTATCTTGCTATCCTGTCACTAATAATCCTCCTTCACTGCTGGCATCTATTTTCCCTTCTCCTTAGCACATTTGTAAGAAATGTCAAGTTGGATTGACACAAAAGTTGCATGAATTCCGATCCAGCTGTTCAGACTGAGTCAAATTGGTGCAGATCGGATATGTATCGGATTTAATACCACATACGAGATTTGGTTGCCAAAATCGGAACTGAAAATATCAGATTCAGTGTGTTTTTGCTGTTCACACTGCCACACAGATAACATATCTGTGTTCCATGTGACAAAAAGGTTATGGGCCTCATTCTTATGATGGCAGCTTGAATCACACACTATATATACCAAGAGTCCTTCTACATACCCCAGTCCTAAACAACTCATCTATATGACACATTTGACAGGGGTGTATATTTTTTCCGGTCTTTCAAGATGCTTTTACATCATTGTTCCATTTGTTCCCTTTCATCCCTGTACTTTCCATGGTACGTTGGCCCATCATTTTCATCCATTTCTCCATATTTACCTGGTAGTGCTGTCCATCAACCCAGCACCCACAGTTCTCTGCAGGTACACACGTTCCTCCGCTCAGCAGGAAGCCATCATCACACTCACACCTCTCCTCACAGCTCCCACAGCTCTCTTGGACGTCCAGCCTGGAGCAAGTTGCAGGGCACTCGCTGGAGCAGGCGTTAAAGTGACTGTTCACCCCACAAGCCAGAGCTAGAAGAAGACAAGCAGTGTTAAGGGTCTTGTTCCTTGACTAGCAACTAGGTCTGTTTAATGAGTGACCAGAATGCGGAACTTACTATTTGGCACACTAGGATAATTAGACTTGTCTGTGTGGCACGGTGAAAGTGACTCACTCTTGCCAAACTGATGTAGGACATGGGCCATGGACATTCTGATTAAGAAATGATAATACTTAAGTATCCTCAATAAACTTTTAATAATACTAATCTTATCATATGGCACTGTTACCATTTACAGATATCAAGTGCTGTGGCAGCTTTAAAGGCTTCATTTACCAAACAGAAGAAGAGTACAAAGTTAAAAATGATATCCAGGAGATCTACCAGTCTGAAGGACCTTGCACCAAGTTTCCCAGCCTTTTAAAGAGACTGATTTGTTGAGCCAGGCATGTCTGATTAGCAATGGAATTAGACCTGATCTCTTTAGGGCAATAGGTCAACTAGGAACACAGAGATATACATCTGCCTAATTCAAAAGTCAGAAACCCTGCTTTTATTCCATTTCCAGCCAAACCTGACATTAAGTCAAGTAATTCATTTTGCAGAGGTGTTGTCTAAGAAGTTTGCACAGGGAGAAAAGGGCAAAGAAAGGGCCAGAAAACACTTTTCCAAAACATGAGGTCAAAATTTCATTAAAAGATCTAGAGAAAATGAGAGACCTGGTAGACCACTAAGACTGCCTCCTTCAACTAAACCATACTTCAAACTAGGGATCAGGGCTGGTCCAGGCATATTTTAATAGATCGGGTGTTTTAATCCAAATCTAGTTCTGGGCCTGTATTTTAACCACAGTGTTTAGAGTGCCAACTGGTGTTCTCAAGGCACCATTAACAAACATTGTTCCCAATCTGCAGCAGTAAGGATGTTCTTAGAACGTAAATATGACTTTAAAATAGAGGCTAACGCTAATGCTAATACAGACACACGCTACAGAAATCCAAATCACAGCACTATCACCTACAACAAACCAGTTATTTCATATTAGTAGACCAAAAACAACAAATATCAGTCCAGAGTGTTTATGAGAAATTAAACACAGCTCCTACTGAGAAAAGAAAATTTCTGTCCATAGCAAACAAAAAAGCTGCTGGTGTGACTGTCCCCAATGGGGTGACAGTCCCAGAGTCCAGACCTCAACATCATTGAATGTTGGATTACTTGGATCATGAGAATCAGAAAATAAAAGTTTAATCTGTTGGCAGGATGATGCTCAATAAATCTGTTTTTTATTTTTTTTTTTTTTTACTTAAAAGGATATTAAATAATATTCTATTATTTACAAGAAAAAATATGTCAGTTTGATCTGAGAGACTTACGACAGTAGGACTCATTCCTCCAGCCAGCCACAGAGATCCCAGCTTCACTGCAGGTCTTAGCAAAGGCCTGCAGGACATCACAGAATGTCTCGAGATCCCCTCGCTTGGAACACATCTCAAACACACAATTTTTGAAGAAGTCCAGTGCACCCAGAGTCGCAGAGCACTCAGAGAAGGGTCCGTAGTGGGACAGCAGGATACCGCAATAAGCCTCACTGGCATATTCCAGCTTCTCAGCCTCGGAACACATGCTGGGAATCATGGTCTCCTCACATGGAGGGTCTGCACTTTTCCAGCTGTACCCTAAGGACTGGGAGTCTTCAGCTGGAGCTCCGTCCAGCATCTTGTTGTCATCATCCATCGCGTGATTGAAGTTTCCACACATGCCGCATAATTTGCCCGAGAACTGGCCGGGTACAGTTACCTGAAGAACGCCGGATGTGGCGTACGAGATGGACAGATTATAGTGTGTCTGAAGTTCCACGACTGGTCCCTGGACATTGATCTTTACTGTGCTTCCAAGCAGACTCTGAGGGAGAGTCTTCCAAATTCCATTAATCTGAAAAAGGTGATACGTGTAAACTGACATTGGGCATTTTGGGTCTACATCAATCAGCCATAATATTAAAACAGTAAATAATATTCTGGTCACTATGGCACCTGTGACACACTGGGATATATTAGGCTGCAAGTGAGCAGTCAGTTCTTGAAGTTGATGTGTTGGAAGCGGATAAAATGGGCAAATGGAAGGTTCTGAGCGACTCTGACAAGGGCCAAATTGAGATAGACAGGCTAGACGACTGAAACACAACATCTCCAAAATGGCAGCACTACCAGTGGTTACTTCCTGACAAATCAGCGTCATGGGTGCCCAAGGCAAATTGATGCGATGCACGGAGGCCCCATCTTACAATGTGCAGGATGTGCTGCTTGGTCTGCAGCTACGTATTAGCGCCAGATACCACAAAACACCTTCATATATTATAGCTGATCTGTAAATATTGAAGTACACCAATCCTCTATGATCTTTGGTAAGTGCCAACTTATTGAAGGCTTTATTGAAGGTGTAAGTGTATGTCAAGATCTTTTCAATAAATTGGTTCCATTCTTTTTAAGGTACAAGACCTCTTGAGAAAAAGCAGGAAGTATTCTGCAGGGCTGGAGCAAATCATTATAACTGCTGCGCTCACTAAGTACCGTAAGACCACAGAAGCAGTGGTGATATACTGTGTAAAAGTCAGTATAAAGTATAAAGTTATTGAACTCACCATGATCCTTCTTCTATCTCTTCTTAGCAGAGTCACTCTTAAACCCTGCAGGTTCACATTCACCTGCTGGATGGAGGTAACAGTCGAATTGCTTCTCTGCTCCTTCTGCACCTCCACTGCAAAGTCTGGTAGCGAACTGATCCCGTCACAGACTTTTGTCAGGATGTATGTGCAAGGACCCATGAAACGAAAGTTGACCCCATCAAAGGTGGTGTATCGGAGGTCGCTAGCAACTCTGCAGGTGCCGGATACGGACGAATCAGTGGACCTTCCAGTCTGTCGGCAGGTTTGGCCGTCTCCACAGGTGATTTGGGTGCATGTAAGCTGAGCGTCAATGCATGTGCATTGAGTAGATTCATCTGTCTGAAACTGGGTGCCAGACTGGCATTGCGGGCCTGTGGACAAGGTGGTGAGATCAGCGTTTTTGCCACTTATAGAGAACATTAGGTTTCTAGTCTGTCTTAGAAGTTAGAGAGCTGGGTTATCAGGTTATTGTTCATAGGGTTGTGGATTCCATAACCAGGTTTGCTTAGCTGCAGAGCCCGTGAGCAAGGCCCATAACCCTCTACAGCCAGGGCCAGAGCACAGGTTCAGGCATCCAACAGCACCCCTGAGGGTTAGGGGCCTTGCTCAAGGGCCTAAATATCAAACCTACAACCCTGTGAGCAATAACCCACCACTCTAACCACTGAGCCACCATGGCCGCCATGGTTTCCCAAAAGTGTAGACTAACTCACCACACTGTCCCCGCCGAACACCAATCATATCAAAGATAATGTCCTTCTCTGCCCCTTTCCCTTGTAAGAGCTCAAAAACAATCTGTTGGCAAGAATGAGAGGGAGGGGGGTAGCAATAAAATGCATTCTGTGACTGTCAGCAAATAGTATACTGCAATACAGCTTTATAAAAACCAACAAAATACACTTAACATTGATGAAAAGGTATGAAGTGTCACTTGCTATACCTGCACACCAGTCAGCTGCGAGTAGCTCAGTGGAAGGAACACCTGTCTCCAGACGTGGCTCTCAGCAGTCAGAGAACTCCAGATTTCTGTTTGCAGAACATCATCACTGAGCAGGACTCGCAGTTCTGAGCTTTTCTGGCCTGGTTTATAGTACCAAAACTCTAGACATGAGTCTTCAGACGAATACAGAATCCTGCTCTGTAGCCAAGCCACACCTGATGCACTCACAGGATCCCTTGAGATGTAGACTTTTCCTGGAATGGGCAGGACAAAGCAGAAGAATAGGAAAATGAAGAAGTCCATATTCAACCCTGTTTAGCACCATTTGAACATGCCAGCCACTTTTATATTGAGACCAAAAACTAGTGGGAATAAAGTCTCATTATATTAGTTAAGGTCGTTTTGTGCTTCTTTACCCTAGATATGATGATGTGAAGCGCTGACAGATAAAAATAAAGCTTTCTGTGTCTCATTCTTTGAAGATTTTCTGGAGCTGATTTAAATCTACCCACTGTGATTGTCCCCCTGTGGTGAAGGACATTCACTGCTTGACAATACTCTTAAAAACAGCAAGTCCTTAAGTGAAGTCTTTATTAATCCACTTATGAGGGACATTTTCATTTTGCTTCCTAACTATGCCCAGTTGGGGATCAGCACAACATCCTTGCTTGGGCTAGTAAGGGGGAAAGGTCCTTTCCCAAGGGCACAACCAGGAGCCCCTTTTTAGTTATCTTCTTGCTCAGGATGTTTTGCCAGACTGGGAATTATAACCTCATAACCTGCCAACTTTAGAGGAGCATGATAAAAAAATGTCCTTCAGGAGAACACAGGACTATTAAAGATTATTTTATTACATTGGGTGGGGATAGGCTGCAGATGTCCTGGTCGATCACTGTGATATTGTGTTCCATGGTCTTATCTGTGGGGTATGGCAGCTAGTAGCTATGGTGATGGTTTAAGTTATGCCATCCATAAATATGGATGGCCCATTTATGTATAAAATCCTGCAAAGTGTCTTGCAGCGCCACAGTATAAAAATAAGGACGGATCAATTTTACCAGGTCCAGTTTGGCTTCTGGTTAGACCCTCTGCAGTCCAGTCACAGAATGGAGACATGGCATCATCAAAATCACACCATGTGAAGTAATCTGGACCCAGAAACAAAATAAAAGCAAGCTAAGAGAGGGTGGGAACAAGACAGGCAAGCAAACAACAGGCTAGCATCAACAGAGAGTGTAGTTTTGGTCAAAAATACAATTCGATTAGGACAGTAACAACCCCCTCCCTACACACACACACATTTTTGTCTCAGGTCACTGTTGCAGGAAATTGTTAGCTTCACTCTGAGCACTTCAAATAGAGTGGCCCCGAGAGTGTGATACCAGGCTTGGACGTCTCTTCCCTCTTATCTTTGCTAGGCCACATTTCTCCATGGATCCACTTAATATGTATGCAGATACTACACACTTCCGGCACATTTGCTTATTTTCCCCTCTACTATCAAAACATGCTGCACTGGTTAGTTTTCATATGCCTCTTGATGGGGATATTCCAGAGAGCAAAAAATATAAATAGTATATAAATATTGCTTGTATAAAGAATGCAATTACAGGAAGAATTCTTACCTGCATTTGACCTCCAGGCAGGCAGCGTAACTGGAGGGTAGCTGTGGATATGGAGCAAAATGAAGGAAAAGGGTCTACCATCATAACATCAACTGAATATTTAACAATACATACATGCATTTTGTTCACACTATTGGTCCAGCTGACAGTTTTAAATGGAGCAAAATGACGAAACAACTAAACACAAAGGTTATATAAAGGTTCAAATGACATGTTCATGGGAAAATAAGTGCATATCCTCTGCAGGAAACAAACGTAATCTCTTAAAAATAAAGATGTTCTTTGCGCAATGCCAGAGAAAAACCATTTTTGTATAAGAGATGTGAGCATGAACACATTTCAAACTGAAGAAGAACCTTTGCGTCCACCTCTTTAAACCTTTATAAGGTTCTTCATATGTACATCTCTTTTACAAAAATATTTCTCTATGGAACCAAATATTGTTCTTGCAAAAATAGTATGGCATTGCTCAAAGAACCCTTTGTAGCACCTTTATTTTTAAGTCTATATATGGCATTTTCTGTACATTTTAGAGAGTAAATGTCTATTTACTGAACTTAACACACAATGATCCTGGAAAAGGATTCTTTAAAGCATAAAAATAGTGGAACCCTTTTTTGTGGCATATATTAAAAGAACCATCTCACAGACAACCAAACAAATGGTTCATTTAGTTGTCATGGTTCTTTATAGATCCACTAGCTTTGTTTTCTTTTTACATTTTGACATATTTTAAATCTGGCAGATGTTCTTTACATTGTGTCAACCTGTAATGATGAATGGCCCAATAGCAATGCTCCAAACTTGCCTTGGAATAAAATATTTTAACATTGATTTTTACCGAAAGTTAAGAAAGTTTACTTTTTTTTTTTTGACCTAATGTGAATCGAGCAGTTACTTTTTATGTTGTTTCAGAATTTTATGACGAATGGACCAATAAAAATGCTCTTACATTTTCAATACTGTGTATCTATAACAACGTACCTTGTATAAGCTTCTGTGTTTAAGACACATAGCCAGGCCACTGCTATGAGCAGCCTCAGCTGTGTGTGTCTTCCCATTGTAGATTATATCCCTTTTCAGACGCTGATTGCTTCTACCTTGCTTCTCCCTCTATCTCGCTGTAGACTGGGAGCTAGCGTGTTGGGCCAGGGTGTTTTAAAGCTTGCTGAAAGTCCTGGCAATTGTGGGTGGAGTGTGCTGAAGGTGAGACCTAAGAAGTCGGGAGGTTCTTGAAGGTGATGTCAGGAGACTGTCCTGATAGCGCTGATTGGCCCACACTTACGGTAAAGGGGGTGATCCGTCTGGTAATTGTCAGCCAAAAGCCTTATCTGTTTGTTTTGTGCATGTGTTGCAATTAGGGTCATGTCTGCACTGGTGAAAGGACAGTTTATGACATCTGTCATTACTATCATGCTGTCATGTCCTTATCAGACTGTTGCCTACATTCAAACACCCAGATTGATTTACAGGGGTTTACATTCACTGTGTTTGCGGCTCATAAAGATTCTTTGAGCTGACAAATTCCCCGGTGCGGAGTTTGTCTTCATGCAGCACAAGTGCGGCTGTTTCTAAGAATATCCAAACAAAGTCCTTAAAACTTATCCATCCAAGAAAAGGACATGCTCCAAATACTTGGCCCGTGACGACAAAGACTCATTTACTTAACTTTCCTTCTGCTGTTGCGTCACTAAAATGAAGAAAGCAAGGTTTAAAGCTTAACTCGGCTGCTTTCCATTACAGACATAATCACAAATATTGGGTCTAATCTAACTAACGCAAAGTTTGTTTTTCTTAACATATTGGAAAAACATAGTGTACTTAATGTTACCTTACTTAAATTACACCACACATTCATTATTTGTATTTTACAATGTTTATATTACGCAAATAAACAGTAATGCTTTAGGAAGTGTAGAAGTGTGTTCTCGGTAGAGGAAAATCAACAAGAAGGCATTTGATCAGGGGTGCCAAAACCTGTTTATTTGCGTAATATAAACATTGTAAAATACAAATAATGAATGTGTGGTGTAATTTAAGTAAGGTAACATTAAGTACACTATGTTTTTCCAATATGTTAAGAGCAGAACATAATAGAATACTGCTGTAATATGTGCAGATAAATGACATATTTAAGTTTCCTGTAAAGGATTTGCCAGAATGGGTACTAGGTCCTAAAATTTCTTGAGAGTGATGCCATAGCCATGATTCTCAAAGTGGGGTCTAGGAACCCATGGGGGATGTGGGGGCTGTGATGTTTTTCTTTCTGCGCCAATAAAAACTATGACATGAGTCAAAAGCAACCCTTGTTGTTCCAAGTGGTTGCCTTGGCGTAGCTATAGGTTTGCCTGGTGATCGCCTTGAAGTTGCTACGTGGCTGCCATGGAATTCAAGGTGACTGCTAGGGTTTTGCAATGCACAGTCCTAGAAGCCCTATTTTTGGTCCCATAAAGACGATTCTCTATAGCCATGGTTCTTAAATTGGGGTCTGTGATTTATTTTTTGAACAAATTAATTTTTTTGTTCCAAGTGGTTGTCTTGGTTTTGTCAATCAGTTCCTATAGTATCCCTACAGGTATTTGCTGTGCTATCAACAAAAGATCTGTCGGGATGCATGGACTATATTGATGCAGAAAGGGTCCCAGCAAAAAAAAAAAATTAAGATCCCCCTTCACTTTAAATAGGATATGAATGTATTAAGAACATCCTTATTATTTGAAGTCTAATGACTACTTTAAGACTACTTCACTGTACATTCAAGCCAATCATCTTTTAGATGCCTTTATTTAGGTGTAATTTGCCTTTGGACTTGACTCAAGTTGTCAACAAAACAGCCAGCCATCAGGATTAAGTCCAACACAGGCACAATTCCAGCCTGATCTAACGTTTAGGAAAAGTATGATCTTAGGAGTCCAAGTTCATGAAGCAAAGTACATTGCTCGTTCCTGCAGTCATGAGTGGAACATGCAAGTCACGTAGGATTAAAGACTTGTCAAACATTAATGTCTCCTTTTTCAGAATGAATGTTTGTTTGGATGAGATCTAGCATTGTACAGACATGTTTATTACCCTTTTATCAGAAACACAGAAATTCACCCGTCCATGCTCCACTCACAAATGTGATCATAGCATCTGTTCTAGGAATGAATTGTGCTTAGTGCATTTTTCAGTTTGGTTGGTATTTATATTTTATCTGTGTGAAAAACCACAGGACTTTTTTGTTGTGTAATCTTGTAAACACAGGCAAATAACTGTCATTTCCAGGCTCACTAGCTCTAATTAGCTAATACACTGTAGAGCTATTAAACTAGGACCAGATGTACCTAGCCTTTAAAATTGTTAAGCAACCTTAGATTATCAGAAACACTTACTGTAATTTGCAACACTGATTATTATCAGATACACCTACATATAAATGGGCTGTATTGCACAATTTGTTAAGCAACCTATACCTACTATCAGTCGACAGAGATCACCACCACTCATTGATTTTTCGATTGGTGGACCACTCTCAGCAGTTACAAAGACCTGGTTATTAGATAGCGGTAGATTTTATTTACAGTGCACGGTTTGACCAATCCAAGAATACTCCAGTAAAAGAGTATACAAGCACTGAGAAATACTTTACTGAGCTAAAATACAGCTCTCTGTATCGAATATGAATCATTGAATTTCTAGACTTTCAATCTAAGAAATTGGAGTATGCTTTTTACGCAACCACTTGAATAATCAGATTACTGCATAAATCCAGGTGCATGCATACACACTCAGTGTTGTTGCAGTGAGTGGTCAAGTTTGTGTGTTGTGACTAGCATGTTAGCTTGTGGGAAGAGTGTTAGCTATGGATAAACAGATTAGTATCACTACAGGTATAACAGATTTTAGAATGAAATAAAAAAAAAAAGGTCTGGGGATAGGAACACAGCAATGTGGTTTGCTATAGCTTCCACAGTACTCTGAGTGATGCTCAGTCTTTGCAATTAACTTGACAAAGAGCAATCAACAATTATTTTGTCAACATCCAAGACTACATCCACCACTCCTATCCTTACAGCTGTGGAAGGCAATATCAGAAAAATAATAACTTGACTTAAAGCTCAGTGTGTGCACAATATTCATTTACATACTCTCAGATTTATATTAATAATATTGTAAAGTTTACAGATAACTAGATAAACATCCAACAAGATGCTACATCTGGTCTTGTACCATTTAGGCCACAGGAAAGGTAGAACCTCTTCCTATTTTTAGAATACAGAGTTAATTTTGTTAATCATAAACTACAGTGGAGTCAGACAGAACTGCTGATGACACACCATTCCTCCGGAAATGTGGAAACATTTGTGACGTCAAATACCCCCTTATAAGTCCAAAACCTTGGTACACTGATTATAAATGAAAGACCTACTTTGCAAGAATCTGGTATCATTTTGACTCTGGTCCAAAATCAGACCAATCATTACCTGATTTATTCCTGCACTTAGAGTATCTCCGGTCAGCATCTCCGGCCAGCATGGTTTGCCTACACCACTTTAAATAGAATCAAGGTCTACAGGATGTTCAACTAAAGGTTCTTGGACTTTTATGGTGCTGCATAGAACAATTATTACATTTATCTACAAAAGAACCATCCACAAAAAATTCTAAATAAAGGTGCTACAAAGGCCTTTTGAGCCACATCATAAAATAACTGTTTGTGGTTTTATAAAGAACCACATTTGTAAAAAAAATGTGTGTAAAGAACCTTTAAAGGTTTAAAGTGTCAGTCGCCGCCCACAGGCCCAAATAAGGACTTCCGCCTTGTTTACATTCATGTGTTTGGTATCGGCTCATGATTCATGTTCATTTGGTTCACGTGTTTGACCTGGGACACACTCGCATCTCTTTTTAAAAAAGGGTTCCTTATGGAATCAAAAATGGTTCTTTTATTGCACTGCTCAAAGAATTCTTTAAGTGCCTTTATTTTTGAGAGAGAATATGAAGAACCATTTCAGCAAATTGTACTTGTACTTTAAAAAATGAAAGAAACCACCTTTGTAAAGTGGTCAAATTAAATTCTGCAGGGAGTGTTATTACATTACCAGGCAACCTTAACTTTGGCATACATGCATGCATTTTGACTCCTTAATTACTTTTAAGACCAGAAGTAACTGCCTTAAAAACATTAGTGATATATTAACTTCCATTCAACATTCCAGCCCCACCAAGATAATCACATAAGAGCTTTATCTGTTACAAAGCCTGAAGCAGGACATGCCTTTACAGTTAGCCTTCCAAGACTTTATCCAACACTTTAACAACCTCCTTACTAGGTGTGTAACATAATTCGATCCATTATCTGTATCTGTTTATTGCTCCAAATGTCTGTATCTGAAATGGATGTGGGTGTTAACTGAGGTTTCATTTGAACAGTCTTTTAAGCAGCGTCCCAATTATACCTGCATGATTTCCATTAAGAACAATGAAGCTCGAACCCCAAAACTCTGTGGCCTTTTAATCAAATCCCACGTAAAGTAAAGCAGAGCTGTAAAACTGGACAATTTCAAAAGTCCATAACTGTGCCTGACTCCATTCAAAGCTAAACACAATGACTACTTTGGGAGACTATGAAATCGAGGTCAACAAGGCTACAAGCTAAACAATTGGGTCAGGAAGCTCCACTCTGTGAGAGTCACATGATAGGCACACTATCTAGCTGGGGAGACCTGGCAGGGGAAGCTGGTGAATCTAGCTGGGTGCCTACCGGCTGCGAGGGTAAAGGATTACACTACCAGACCCCACTATAATCTCTTCAACTAGAGAACCCTGAGATAACAGAAAAACTGTCCAGTTAGAGTCAGGAATTTTAAATCTATGCTAGGCTGTGCTGCTGCTGTGGGCTAATGGCACTGCCATAAACCAGTCAAGTCAATGAAATCAGATTTAGTTTTTATTTAATTTGAACTTACTGTTGTAAAATAGACTTGTTAAACTTCATCTGAGCAACAATAGATTGCTGCTAGTTAAACAAGGATGAGATTGAGGTTGTGCCTGTTCTAAATACAACACATCCCCATAAGTACAGCCTGTGTACACCTCGTTCAATCATCACTTTCAGATATTTCACACACACTCATTAATAACACTTGCATACAGCCTTCCCTACTGCACAGGCAAACATTAGCAGCAGAACGGGTTGTACTAAAGCTCTGGAAACAACACCTTTTAAAGGCACAGTAACCGCCTGTTTAATTGTACAGAATAAAGAGAGGCTGTAAAATGGTCATGTTAATATGAATTATGACTGCTATTGGTCCAGAAAGCCACAAAAAATGTGGTAAGTGGACCACAGGGGAAAAATACAAGGAAAAAGTAAGATATATAGGCCATTAAAACCAAAGTGGGTAACTTTTCTCCAAAGGTTCTACTTAGAATGTCCTATTGTGCATGATGTAAGCATTTGCTTAAGCACAACACTATAAAGAAACACAGTGGAAAAGGGACTCTAGAAATGTGTTAGATAAAACCTTTGTGCATTGCAGTGTTAGGCAGTGTTGGGCAAAGAGTGATGACCTGTTGGGTTTGGTTTCTTTTGGAAAGTCATATAATGTTCCTGACAAAGGATAGAGAAAAGAAACCTGTCTGAACGCAACTATTCATGTTCAGGTTGCCGCTCCTCAAGAAAGGGGTATTTGCAACAGTGAATATTGGTGAATGGTAGCAAAAACATTAACATCTTTCAGTTAATGGTAAATTTAGGTAACATCGGTTTTGCCAGCCAAATATAAAGGCAGTATTTTCAGTGGTAGTACTTACCCATCCAAGTGTATTTTCCAGAGAGATTAAGCCCCACAGAGGACCAGTGTGTGGGCCTATGCTCTCTAATTTAGTTTCATATCAGATACCGAATCAATTATAGTAGTCACTGAAAGATAGGTCTGGATATTAATAACTGTAAAATAAGCCTGCAGTCTTTCGAGAATCTTTAATGGAGAAATGTGAGAAGATGAAGTGGGATACGTCCAAGTTCACTCACCCCAGATTATGAGTAGTCTCTCCTAAACTGATAAGAAGAGCAAAGTCCTGAAAAATCATAGCCAGTATTGTATTCCCAGCAAGGATTTCAGAGACGGAGTTCGACATATACTGTAAGCAATAAGGAAGTGGTTCTGGGGCAGTCAGGCACTAGAACTGCAACATATAAGGCATGTGGTTTCCTGTTAGCACAGAATATTTGCTGCTATTTTAAATGTGGGGAACAATATTGTGGAAAATGTATGCTTCCTTCTCACCTGGACAATCTATACATCAATCTGTGCATGGGAAACTCGGCTCATCAAGAATGAGCTGTAACTTCTGACAGTCTCTTTGGCCTACAACAGGGTAGACTACCCAAGGAGTATTACTTCTGACAGTCAGTAGCAGAGTTATTGGAGTGAAAGCGTTGTGCTGTTCCTGGCTATGGTGAAGCAAAGGATTCAACCCATTCAGACCAATCAGGCCAAAATTCTTCTGTTAATGACAACTGCAGTCTCAGAATTACACAGCCCCTTCATGATGACCATTTTAGTGCTTAGAAGAGACCCTTCTGCTGACTTGCTGCAAACATGATGCATAGACAAACACCAGGTTCTAGCAGCATTCCTGAGAAATCTTAGCCCATTTCTCATTAACAGTGCCCCCCGATTCATTAATATTCTTGGGTTTGCTGCTGCAACCACCTTCTTCAAATCCCACAGATTTTCTATGGAGTTCAAGTCAGACGACAGGTGACGGCCATGCCACAATCTTCCAGGACTTCTTCTGAAATCAAGCCTTGCTGGAGTTTGAAGTATGCTTGGGATCATTGTCCTGTTGTGAGGTCCAGTAACACAGATGACATAATGTTTTCTCCTAGAATTTCCTGATACTTGACTGAATCAATTTTGCCCTCCTGTAACATAAAGGGTTAAGGCAGGCTGCATGTGTAGAGGGACTTTATTTGGGTTACAGTAATTCTTGTTGTCAGGACAGGCAGAGGTCAGAAAACAGGTAGGCAGGTATAAACACAGATGAATCCATAATCCAAGTAACAGAACAAAGCAGAAGGTCAAAACCAGAAGAACCAACAAAGTAACAGTAAAGTAAAGTATCAGTCCAATCTTGAACAGCACCCGTGTGCTGGAGATGAGCCTCAGGTGAAGGGCGTAGCTTAGCCCTTGCACACTGGAGCACATGACCTGTACATGAGCTCTCCACTGAGGCCAGCAGAGGGACACATTACACCTCCACACTCTGCCAGGTTTCCAGAGGAAAATAAAAATCAGCCCCAGAGCTTTTCAGAGCCACCGCCACTGCAACAGTGAGCATTTGTCAGAATTGGATGTGGTTTATTGTTTCTGAAGCTGCTGAGAATTTCAGACCAAACTGAATGGTTTGTTCTGTACATTTCAGTTTGAAATGATCAACAAATTCCATTCAAAAACAGAGATTATTTACATTGTGGCCAATTTAATTCCCAAAATTAAAAAGGCTGTCTCTTGTAAACATGATAAAACCATACAAACATTATTTCAAAGGATATACAAAGAGAAATGGTCAAATACAGCCGTTTTAAAGAGTTGTTTCAAGTGGGCAAATGTGAATATGAATGACAGCAAATTATCATGCTCTTCCTGTTTTGGAACGTAATGCTTGCTTTTACAATGCTGCCATTTTTGGTTAAACTGGCTTTCTTTAATGCCGGTCATTTTCACGGCTAGTGAGTGCCGTCTGCATGACAAATAACAACTCAGCAGGTTCCATTAAGTATGCTTCATTTTTCCATTTGTAATGGAAGAGAGCTCATCGCTCACTTGCACAGTTTGGGTAATTTTCCTATGCTCCCACTTCATAGCTTTGTTAATGATGAGATACATTTCACTGGACTCATCGATCATAATATTGTGCTTATCTATGATTAATCTGCCCCCACTTGTTGATTTGTTCCACGTTAGAATAGCATTTCCCCCTCAAGCATTATACATTCGTATATGTTCATAATCCAATTTATAGACTTATATACAGTATGTATATACAATCATATAGACGTCGATCAGCCATAACCTAATATTGTGTAATTCTCTAGTCTCCAGGCATCCGGCGGCTTGACAATATCACTTTTTACTAGGCAATGATAGCAAATATAGCCATGTGTAAGATTTTCATCAGATTTAACACAAAAAAGGCTGCAATCTTACAATCTTAATTACTTGGCCAGATCTAATGCTAGAATCCCTGATTGCAAATGTGTCCGGCCAGATGTTCGAACAAGACACATCCACAGCTAGTTATACAATTTAAAAAAAATCTCTAAATGACCAACACTGGTCTTTGCTGGACAGTTAACAGTACATCCACATAGACAGTCTTTCTTTTATTTTTATAAATATGCGTGTGTGTATGTTTTATATTATGTAGGTTTTGTGTGTTTTTTAACACAAAAATAGCAGTTGTTGACTTTTAATGACTCTTTCCATCCTTTACAGTAAATAAATGTAAGTGGATTTTAAAAAGCAGTGCCGATGTTGTCCAACAGAGGGCGATTCTCATTTTTTGTCTCTTCTGTATGAGGCCCCATAAAAACAAGATCATTAGCCACTTCCGACTGGTTGCTGCTGTATTCACACAGTATGCCAACACATCAAGGAGTGCCCAAGACTGAAGTGCAGACAGTGTATATTTTTTTTCTTTAAAGAACACCTGAGTTCAGGCAAGGATGGGCTCTGGCATTTATTACAGCCAATAAACAGGAACACACCAGTACAGTGTGATAATGTTGTCGGCATGTCTGAAAATACGTCTTTCCTCTGCTGATAAGGCTGCTTAATGCTAAACTGCTGTAAATGTATGCAGATGATGATGTAGATAAATGCACTGTAGCCTATATCCAAATGTTTGTAGACACCTGCTTATCCAATGTTTCTTCTGAAAGGTATTGTCCCTGCTTTTTTGTCCCAACCATCTCTACTCTTCAAGGGAGGCTTTAAACTCAATGTTGGAATATTACTGTAAAGATCTGACAGCATTTAGCCGCAAGACTAAACTTGGCCATGCCCAGAGTCCAATGTCCTCACAAATCATTTCTGCAAATGAATGCCTAGAACAGTAATCTCTCGACCCAGTGAAACTTTGAAAAGGCAGTGCATTGTTGTCAATGTGGCTTAGGGCGCTAGTTCCCAACCTGTACGACCACATGCCCTGCACAGTTTAGTGTTTACCCTGGTCCCACAGTCTGCTCTCAAATGTAAGTTGTACTAATACCATTTGAACCATGAGTTACTGGAGAGAAACCAGTAAAATGTTATTACCTGAACCTAAACCTAACCTTAGCCTAAACCTAACTCTAAATGAAGGTTGAACTTAACCTAACCTATAGTCTGACCCTAACCATAGTACAATGTGAAATTTCACATTCACATGTGTTTCCCATCCATTTGCCCATCCATTGATGCTGTTTTTAGAAGCTCCATAATGGAGAAAAGCAAAATTCTATTGTGTCGTTGTCGTCTCAATACATGACTGGCGTGTATTTGTCAAAACAGCACCACCAGTGGACGGGAGCTCCTTGTGAATCATTAAATATCTACAATTATACAAATTTCTTGAAGTGCACTTAGTGGCATAGGTGCGAATTTTATAAGGTCTTGTTCCTGACCAAGCTACTCTGCTATTTGCCAAGCCTTCCTGCGTTGAAGGTTACAGTAGGAAACCATTCAAATTTGTAGGACAAGGGGTCATTCAGGACTAGGGTTGGAGAGTGTAGGCAGGTTTTCACAGAAAAGATTTAACTGACTTTTGACTGTTGTTTTCCTAGCAGTGTTAGCTCTTGCACTACACAAAAGAAGCCCAATTCTGACACCAACCATGTCTGGACTGATGGACTACATCAGGAGTAAGTGGAAAACTGTGTATGTTTGATTTTCTGCTAAACATTCCTTTAAAGTAGCTAAATTCAATACCTCTGAACATGAAAAACGAAGAAAACATGAGAGTGGGAGAGAAAATGTGAAAGAGTTGAGGGGAGGAAGAAAAAGGAATGAAGAACTAAGGCTCCTCCCCAACCCCCCCAACGTCCCCATTGACCTGGCAAACTTCAGAGAGCAGATGATCTCGTAGCAGTTTCTTTCGGGATGGCCAAAGCAGGAGGAGGCGGAGCCAGATCAAAGTGAAACTCCTCTCCTTATCCCTCTCTCTCAGGCCAGGAGGGAGGGGAGGAGGAGAGGGAGGGAGAGGAGGACGGGGAGATCAGGCATGAAAGGAGGGAAGACCTGGGCTGGATTTAAGGAGATCTGAAAGAATGGCACCCTGCTGTGTTAATCTCACACACATTCACATTGTCATCAACACACACCCTTTGCACACTCTCTCCTTCTCATACACAATCTCATTTGCACTCTCTAAAACATCCTCTCCTTTATTCCTCTCTCTCTCTGTCTCTCTCTCTCTCTCTCCCTCTCTTACACCCACAGGTCTGCTTTTATATGACGTCGGAATGTGGGGTCATTAATATGTCATTTGTATTATATAATTGCTGCCATGCCAAATCCTTTTAATTGCAGTTTAACATTTAACACATTTAAAGTTATTATTTTTTTGTTCTTTTTTTGAGTCTTTCAGCCTTGGATTGATTTTTAAATACAGACGCAATACTGGCCAGCCAGTCAGAACAGACGTTAGACATTCCTCACAACTAGGATTACACATAGGGTCCAGCCCATTCCTTTCTTATATACCAGGTAAGCATGTTGGTATATATCAGTTAGGCACCTTCCTCCCTATGTTGCTGCGGCCGTTTATGATCCAATCAGCAACACTTTTATCGGACAAGATCCTACACCTGACAGTTAAGGTTACACATAACCTTTCCTTCACCTATGCACTAATCACCCACTACATCACACCTACACCTACCAAACGTGCTCCAAGGAAGGACAACCGGTGAACCGCCAACAGAGTTGTGGAGATTGATGCGTTCTATGTAGGCCCCACCTGACAACCTACAGGACTTAAGGGATATGCTGCCTATGTCTTGGTGTCAGATACCTTAGGACACTTTCAGAGATCTATTGTAAAGGGCAGGCCTGTACAAAAAGGACGACAAACTGATGGTTTCACTTACTGGTTACCAATACACACCACTAGTTTACCTTAGGACATCAGAATCCCTGTAACACTGTTGGTCAACAGAATCACTGTTGGTGGTTGGTGTGGCGCAGTACCACACCATGTGGGAGACTGGGGTATGATTCCCGGTTTGGGTACACCAGTAAGAGTTCTTGTTCAAGACTCCTAACACTATATTGACCCACCTTTATGATACAAATATTAAGTTGCTCTGGATAAGAGCGTTAGCTAAATACCATAAAAGTAACTGCTAAACCCTTAGGATCTTTAACATGTGATAAGAACAACAAACAAATACCGTTGCTGACCATTAGACACTCTTACAAAAACCACCAGGAGCCAATAGATACCTTTAGTTACGTTTAAGCAGGAAAAACAAAACTGTTCAAAAACAAACACTTCCTCTCATTCCCTTGCACTCTTTCTCTCTCTCTCACACACACAAACACACAAACACTCAGCACTCAAATGGAACGTGGATGACATACAGGACGAAGGCGTGAGAGCCACTGAGGTAGACCGCTTCAGCCAAACGTTACAGAAATAGAAGCCAAAGAAGGTCAACAGCCTGAACCATTAAACAAACAAGCAAACACACACACACACACACACAGAAAGTTTGGGGAAGCAATGCGTGCTGCCTCGATGCAGTTATGTGATTAATTGAATACATTAACTCTATGTACCAGTGACTAGACTGCAAGATGAATGGGAGAGAGTGGAGGAGAATGTAAAATGAGACAAAAGTACAGAGGATATCTCTGCTACTTCATAGCAATACACTTTAAAGCAGGTGCAGGATGAGAGAGAAATATATATGAAATGCAGGTGCATGGATGTGGTGAGTATATAGGTGGGAGGTTGGGGGGGGGGGGGGGTTGGAAAGCATGGATGGTTGGCTGCAATATTGTGATTAAGCTGTCCTATATCGGTCCATGCCACTGTCTTTCATGTATTAATGGGGCATTAGTCGAGATGGAAACATCAACTTTTAGAATCCGCCATCCATGGCACCAATCCCGCCCATGGACTCCAAGGCTGTCTTTAAAATCTCTTTTAATCATGCTACCCAAGTACTCTACACATTCTGCTTGGTAAAGTAATGGCATTTGGCCATTTTAGGCATCAAACGACCATGTCTGAGGGGCCAGAGGGTGTTAATAATAATTGTACTCCATTGATATTTGCTGCTGCCCACTTCCAAATTTAGCTTCTTAATGGTGAAATTATAAACCTATAAACTCACATTTACAGCATTTACATGCTCCTGTGCAGGAGGAATGTCACCAATTCTGGGTCCAACAGTTTTTGGGTTTTTTTTTTGTAGCACAGTGTGTTTTATTTTGCCTACTGTGATGCAGGGCACCTTGCATCTTTAGTGAAACAGACAGAGATATAAGTGCAGTAAGGGGGCACTAAGGAGATTGGGGTGAAGTAATGGGGTGTTGAGGAGATGGGGTGGAGTAATAAGGCATTGAGGGGATGAGTTGGAGTAATGGGGTACTGAGAGGATAGGGGTTGGAGTAATGAGACATTGAGGAAATGGGGTGGAGTAATTGTGTGTTGAGGGAATGGGGTGGAGTAATGGTGGATTTTGGGACATTGGGAAGTGCTGTATAAAAATGACTGACAGGAGATCAGTGCTACCAGACAGAACTTAACCTAATGCACTATTCATTTACAGCCACTCGTGAACAAAATTATGGCAAGCCAAATTTGTTTTTAATGTACAGTTAATGTGCAGATAAAGAAGTCAGTGAGAACAAGTAAAACCTTCCTAAAAACTAGTAAAAAGTGAAAAAAGTTTTATCCACAGCAGTGGCTGCCTGTGATGCCGAGGAGGTTAAGCAAGGACGAAAGAGTTCGGATGGATGGATGAATAGATGAATGAGAGCAGAATTGGGGGATGAGAAGCAATGTGAGAGGAAGTGGTTTCGGTTGACCTTTCTGTTAGTGTGGCTCAGACCTGCGCAAAGGGATTCATGTGAAAATGGCCTGTAACACACTGATCTAGGTACCAAGAATAATAAGCCATGGGTTCATGGGTTAATATACTGTGAATTAGCTTTCTCTGGGATGAGTCAGTAAGGGTAATGATAGTTTTTCAAGTGCTAATTAGTTTGTACATGTTAACATAATGGAAGTGTAAAAGGCTAAACCTTGGCCTATATTTTGACCCAGTTTTTATAATGTGACAAATATGATCTGATAACTCTAAGAGCAAAGTCCATAAATGAGCATGGTCCCCAGCACTAGATTTGGGAGTAAAATAAATGGGATTCTGAATATTTTTGCATTTTTTCCTTAGAAGAGTAGCATTTAGTTCTACGTGTGAAGCAAAGTTCAATAATGAGCTTTTGGAAATGACTAGCCAAGGCAGAACTTACCAGCAAAAGCAATGCAGACACCATTCACAATAGAGTGGCAACAAAACATAAATTGCTATAATTAGCAAAGCATATTAATTATCCCTGTCTACACCAAGGAGCCAAAACATTGCCAAATATGCTCTTGGTCCTCTGTATGCCATCAAAACGGCTCTGAGGCATGGCCTCTACAAGACCTCTGAAGGTTTCCTATGGTTTCTTGGCACAACACTTTCTAGAGCATCACACTGACTCCTGTGGCTTGTCTTCTTCCCACAGTGCATCCTGTTGTCATCATGTCCACATATAAATGCTGCTAAAAGAAACTGGCAACCTTCTTTTATTGCTCCAGCGTCCAGTTCCAATGGCCATGTGTCTATTGTTGACAATGATTAGCGGTCAGTGTAAGAAAACAGACTATTATTCTGCTGTGTGCCACAGTAGGAGTTCTGTCAGTTTGGCCCAGTTCAGTATAGTCTTTTTAGCCCTTGCACATCAATAAGTCTTAAGCACCCAGTTCCCTGTCTCAAGTTCATGAGTTGTTGGTAGATACCCATAACTGCTGACCAAGAGCACCTCATAAGCCTTGCTGTTTTGGCCCTTGTCAAAGTCACTGAGATCTTCAAGTCTGCCTAGTTCTCCTCCATGTAAGAAGCAGGGAGATGTGAGCCTTGGGCACTGAGCACCCTATCTCTGGTTTATGGGATGTCCCACCAGGAGCACCTCGCCATTTTGGACATGATCAGACCCAATTGTCTGGCCATTGGGATTTGACAAAGTCACTGCGATCTTCAGCCCAGCCTAGTTCTCCTGCATCTTAATGTCAAATGGTGAAGAAAGCGGAGACACACCATTTAGATTTAAAGGAAAATCCAGATGTTTACAGACATCCCACCATGATCTGAGGCATGTATACCTTCGACTTTGAAAGACAATTCCTCATTGAGGCATGGATGGCAGGACCAGTTTGGTACCTAAGTCAGTACCTACAGTGAGTCCAAGAAGTATTTGATCCCTTGCTGATTTTCTTCGTTGGCCCACTAATAAAGACATGATCATTCTATACTTTTAATGGTAGATGTATTCTTACATGGAGAGACAGAATATTAAAAAGAAAATCCAGAAAATAAATCTAAGGAATATATATTAATTGATTTGTATTTCATGGAGTGAAATAAGTATTTGATCCCTTAGTATTCATTAGCAGTTCTGGCTTTTACAGACCAGTTAGACACTCCCAATCAAGCCACCTGTTCTCACTAATCACTTGTGTGAAAAACACCTGTCCACAGAATCAGACAGATCACACAGATTTCAAGTCTCCAACATGGGTAAAACCAAAGAGCTGTCACAGGACCTCAGAGTCAGAATTGTTGACCTTCACAAAGCTGGAATGGGCTACAAAAAGATTAGTAAGGTGTTGGATGTGAAAGTAACAACTATTGGTGCAATTATCAGAAAGTTTAAAGAGTATAACATGACAATCAACAGACCTCGGCCCGGTGCTCCAAAGAAGATTTCGCCTCGTGGGGTGGCAATGATGCTGAGAACAGTCAGAAATCGTCCTGCAACCACTCGGCAGGAGTTAGCAAATGACCTGAAGGCAGCTGGGACCACAGTTTGCAAGGAAACAATTGGCAACACTTTGCGCAACAATGGATTCACATCCTGCAGTGCCCGAAAGGTACCCCTGCTGAAGAGAGCACATGTGGAGGCGCGCCTCAAGTATGCCAATGATCATTTGAAAGATGAACCAAGTTATTGGGAGAAGGTTTTGTGGTCAGACGAGACCAAAATTGAACTTTTTGGCCTCAACTCCACCCGCCATGTGTGGAGGAAGAAAAATGCTGCCTATGACCCCAAGAACACTGTGCCCACCGTCAAGCATGGAGGTGGAAGCATAATGTTTTGGGGGTGTTTCTCTGCCAAGGGTACAGGGCTACTTCACCGCATCACTGGGAAGATGGATGGAGCCATGTACCGCACAATCCTGAGGGACAACCTCCTCCCCTCTGCCAGGGATCTGAAAATGGGCCGTGGTTGGGTCTTCCAACATGATAACGACCCTAAACATACAGCAAAGGCAACAAAGGATTGGCTCAAGAAAAATCACATTAAGGTCATGGAGTGGCCCAGCCAGTCGCCAGACCTCAATCCGATCGAAAATCTATGGAGGGAGCTGAAGGTCAGAGTTGCCAAGCGACAGCCCACCAACCTTCATGATTTAGAGAGGATCTGCAAAGAAGAGTGGGCCAAAATTCCCCCTGGTGTGTGTGCTAAACTTGTGGTTAACTACAACAAACGTCTCACCGCTGTGCTTGCAAACAAAGGCTTTGCCACTAAGTATTGAGTGTGTTTGGCAAGAGGGATCAAATACTTATTTTCCTCATTGAAATACAAATTAATTAAAATATATTCTTTAAAATTATATTCTGGATTTTTGTCTTGATATTCTGTCTCTCCATGTTAGAATATATCTACCATTAAAAGTGCAGAAGGATAGTGTCTTTATTAGTGGGCAAACAAAGAAAATCAGCAAGGGATCAAATACTTCTTGGACTCACTGTAGGGCACCTAGTTCCCTGTCTTTGGTTCATGGGTTGTTGCCCCTTAGACCTGTTGGCAGCACCTGACAAGCCTTGTTGTTTTGAACATTGGTATTTGGCCCTTGTCAAAGTCACTGAGGTCTTCATACCTGTCCAGTTCACCTGCATCTAAGAAGCAGACAGGTATGATGACTAGCAGCAACATTCACTCAGTTTTCCTTTACCGTCAATTGATGAAAAAGAGGAGCCAGACCAGTCATAATTAAAGAGACATCCAGATGTACAGACATTCTACAGTGCTCTGTGACATGTAGACCTTTGACCTTGAATAAGGGTTTATTACTGGGGCATGGATGGCAAGAGCCTCAAGCTGAAAGACTGCTTAGTGTTCCACTTAGAGCCCTCTGGTCTCTGTAGATCTACTGTGAAAACTTCAATAAACAAGGTTGACCGTCCATTCCCAACAACACATAGGGATAATGTAGATACAACACCATTGTGGTGTCAAGAAGGTTTGTACTCAGGGCCGCAAGATTTAATGATTGATTAATAATTTAAGTAACTCCAGCTCATCACTTCCAGCCTCCCATCTTTGTATCTGCTTCTTCCTGGTCAGGGTTGCAGATGGTCCAAAGGCTTTATGTAATTATTCGGCACAAGGTATACATCAGTCCATTGCAGGGTAGCAGAACATCCATTGACTCATTGGGCAGTTTAGTGTAGCCAGTTCATCTACATGTTTCTGAGAGGTGGGAGGAAACCCAAACTCCTCACAGAAGGTCACCAGAGCGAGAATCGAACCCACATCCCCCAACACCTGAAGCTGTGCAGCACACAGTACTTGCTACACCACCATGCCGCCATCTTTGTCCTATGATGAAACATTTAGATCCGCATGAGAGTGGTAACAAGATACCCCCCTCCACAAGGCACAAGGGATCACTGAATGAGATATTAATCACAATGCAGAAAGCACTGAATATTAGGGTTCTGATGTAGGGCCTATGAAACTGATGTTAATTATGATAGCACTGTAGTTTTGAGAGTGAAGAACTGAGGTGTGGACTTACATACAGGGTCTAAGGAGTTAAGGAACAGAGAGTACATCTGTCTTTACTTTTCGGTAACACCTTTGCCCAACATCCCCTTCCTCTCTGCTGTGCCTGAGGCCCTATTAACTCATGCTATCAGTGCAATCTGCTGGGTTTTTAGGTCTGCCAATGATTGAGTCGATCAGATATGGATCAGAGCAGTTTCCGGGAGCCAGGGTGGGTTTTATGGCCGTGTGGGGGTTGTTAACCGCTGTTCTACACGCACTGAGAAAGAGAGCGAGGGGGATTTAGATAGAGAATGCAGGCGAGAGAGGGTTTATGGCAGTAAGGGGATTGTTAACTGAATATTGGTGCTGTTGTTCTACATGCACTGAGACAGATATGATCAATACCTAGGAGCAGCCGCTGTTTAATTGCATTTTGTTAACATAGAACTGATTGAGATGAGGAGAAGACGTTCCCGCAGGGACCGTGCACATGCAGTAGAGGTGAGAGTGGAAGGGAATGGGGTGTATAGGCACCTAAGGCACAGCATCTCTACTTTTAATAGAGGAGGAGCCAGTATAAACCTCTTTCTCCCTGCATTTTATTCAATAATTGTCTTCGGGTATTTAACATGGACGTTTTCTGCAAAACAACATGAAAAATCAAGAAAGCCAACAATTATTTTACTATAATAGTCAAAAAATGACAAGCGCCCCCTTGTGGGGAATCTTCAGCATGCTAAACATGAAGGAGTGAGTTAGAAAGTTACAAGGCTGTTCAAAATAGGCACAAGCGATGGGATGTTGCCCCCTAGTTATAACTTCAGCGCAGTTCTGCTGTTTTCAACAGTTAACTTTCCAACTTAAAGACATAAAATTGTCTGAATCCAAATATAAAGAGGTATTTATTACAAATATTTATAACATCTGTACTTTTTTTATAATCTTTTTTTAATAATCCATTGCATTCATGTAGATAGGCTACTGTCATTGCTTACATTGGAACACCCATTTGTAATGCAACAGTATGGGATTTTAACAGTATGATCACAGTACACAGTATACACAGTATTGTATGATTTGTCCTAATCGTATTATTATTATCTGATATAATAACCAAAAAAAAAAAAAAAAGTTTTTTAACTGAACAAATGTTTATAGTGATGAATGTAACATAGGATTGTTACCACAGGCCTGGTATCAGCTGCGTTAATCATTTTGAGACACTGGAAATCTTCTAATGCTTATGAACATTAGCTAGGATATCTGACCAGCATAGAAAAGATAGGTAGGTATGGAAATATGTGTAGACTAACATGGCATTGGATGCTTAGCTTAAATAGACTTTTGGACTTTACACCTGCATTCCTTCTCAATAAACTCCTTCCTATTTTTTGGTATCTATTGTCTGGGATTGTGATGTTATCAAATAAAAATATGTAAAAATAAAAGTAAAAAAATGAAGTAATTAAAAACATTTACTGCAGCCTCTGAGTGGCTGAACGATCTAATATGCTACCACTATGGCTCAGGAGTTGCGAGTTAAATTTTTAAGCCATGTCACTTTGCCATCAGTGTCCAGAGTCCGAGACAGCACAACTGGCCATGCTATTTCGGGTAGAGGGATGGCAATATTGGCCAGTACAGGCATCTGTGCGCTGTTGCAGTGGAACTTGGGACCCATTGCTGTCATCTGAGCGTGTCGGGTGCCCATTTAAAAGAAATTGGTAGCAATTTGAAAAAGGTGGGAGGCTGGCTTTGCGTGTACCACGCAAAGCGGAGACAGGTGTTATGTCCTTACCCTCTGAATGTCTTTCCAATTCACAGATGACATGACTATGGAAATTTAAAAAAATGACCAACAGCTTGAAACAGTTTTTGCTTGTTTGTGCTCTGCTCTTCCCTGCATGCTGTAGGTGTGTGTAGGGTTATATACAAGTTTATGAATATCTGTGTGTGCGTGATATAGAACCATACAGCAGTGGATCAGCAGTCATGAGGTGGTGTGTGTGTGTGTGTGTGATATCTTGCAGTGAGAGCAGTAGCAGGAGAGGAAGCTTCCATGCAGTGCAGTGTTTGTGTGTGTGTGTGTGTGTGTGTGTGTGTGTGTGTGTGTGTTTAGATGCGGATGCACACATGCAGGGCAAGTCTTTGAAGTGTAAATGACTTTCATAGGAATTGTGTGAGCGTGTGTGTGTGTGTGGAGCTGGAACTCACAGTCAATTTCATTACCACTCATTGGTGACTCACAGCTTGTGTAGTTCAGGTGCAAACTCGGAGCGTGCAGTTATATTTCTGACCATAGGGAGGCGCCCTGACCCTTTGCTTAAAATCCTCCCTTATGAAGTGGACCGGCGTGAGAGAGCAGCACACTTTGGACTGCAGAGCAGCTGAAAGATGGATTTTAAACACTTTGACTGCAGTGTATTCGGCCCGTAGCTCTTATTAGACTGTTCCAATAGGCTGCAGGGATTACTTATTTCAGCATTGGGCGAACACATGGCTGGTCAGGACGGAGAGATGGGAGAGTGAGTGTAGACTGGAGCGGGGAAACTTTGCAGGGCTTGTGGCCATTGCCTAAAGAATCTGCTGCAGTGTCCCGTCTGTTTCTCAATTAACTTCAAACTGCTATCTATTACACGCTACGCTGGCACACATACACCACACACACACACACACACACACACAAACACACTTAGGAGGGTTCATTGTCTGTTGACGAATGGGAAGCTTGTCATCCCAACTCAGTTTTAAAAGTCTAACTTGAAATTGATGTTCCGACAAGAACATCCAGTAGTGGAACCAGGGCTGATGTTTTGGATGGGCACAACCTGTTTTGGGCCAAATTCAGAGTTATTAATATTCTATAATAGCAGCACATGTATGATCATCTTTATCTACAGTGGTATCTGTCGAGGGGTGAATATATTAGGTCACAAGTAAAGGCGACGTGTAAAAAGCAGGAAAAATTGGCAAACTGTGACGGCTACACGACTGGGTCAGAACATCTCCAAAACATCAGGCAGGTCTTGTGAGGTTTTTCTGATATACAGTAGATAGTACCTATTCAAAGGGGTTAAAAAAAAACACCTATGAACCGACAAGAGGGTTATTTGCACCTGAGGCTCACTGAGGCGATACTGTGGAGGCCCCACCTCGCAACTTACAGGACTTAAAGGATCTACTGCTAACGTCTTGGCACCCTCAGAGGGTCTGTGGAGTCCATGCCCTAAAGGGACAGCTCTGTTGTGGCAGTACAAGTGTGAACTACTCAATATTAGGCAGGCGGTATTAATGTTATGGCTGATTGGCATATGTTAGACAGCAACTGAGCTGGTCTGTTGTAGTAGTCAACATGTTGGATACTGGAGAAATTCACATCAAGCGTGAAGACCTGAGTGACTTTGACCAGGGCCAAATTATTCTGGCCAGATGCATGAATTGGAATATCTCTAAAACCACCAGGCGTGGGGTGTGGTTCTGGTCAGTTGTCTGAGGACAGACAAATCAAAATTGGAGATGGGGTGTTGCAAAGTGTAGCTGGGTGCAAGGAGGATGCTAGGCTAAAAGCTAAACACACCTCTCATTAGCTAGCTAACCTCACACTGCAAAACGTTCTTCACCCGGCCAGTCCAGTCTAAGTCACTGTGATTCTCAATACTCTATTCTCTACGAGGACAAGCTGTCTGTGACAAGGGTCTGTGTGCATTTGCTCATCTGTATCAGCAATGGGTGCAGCGCAAAGTAGCTTAATGCATTCATAAGAAGGGGTGTCCACAAACATTTAGACATATAGTCTCTTTATTCATATGATTTATAATATAATAAATAGAGCAGTCATTTTGATCACGCTGGATGGACCTATAGGCTCACTGGACCCAATCATAGCACCTCCTATGCTATCCTACATTTCTCCAAATCCTATAAGTAGCGAAAGAAACTTCTGATGAAAAATGAAGTTCACCACATGACAGAATGTGCGATCACAGTAAACATGCTGTTTGTCATCTCCCTTGTAAAGAGCCTCATTATATAAAGTAGGCTTTCTAATGGTAAGATGTGCTCGCTGTCAAACATTAGTCACCCATAATCATTTGTCATGTTGCTTAATTACTGTAGCTGAATTACTGCTGAGTAAACGCACGTGTTAAATGATGTAGGCTAGCTTCCGTATGAGGCAGCCCTAGTGCCAAGTGGAAGTTCACAGTAATGCCGAGCAGCTTAGCCTGTTTCCCTAATAACACTTATAATGGCAGCTGTTCAAGATATCTGTGCCCCCTCAGTAATTTCTTTTGACCCCTTGTCTAATTGATCCTCCCCGACACCAGCTGTGTGAATATAAAGAATTTAAGATTGTCTAATCTGCTCTGAGACGCTTTCATATACTGTATGCAGAGCGAAGAATCTTTATTATTAACATGTCTCTGTAGTTTGATGATAGCTCATGACGCAGGTGAATCATGTGTGGCATTTTGATTGGTCAGAATTAAACTTCTAGGCTGTTACTGTAAAGGAGCCAGAGATTCAGGGACACTCTGAATTGTCTTGTTACTGTTAGCTGCACACGTTTGTTAAAGATCCGCAACAATCTGTTTTATTTCCCTAAAAGTCTGAATTTTTCAGAGCTGTGTGAACACATATCTGACTTTTCAAACCAGATTCATGCCACTTTTTTATACAAGGTCTTAGAATTGTCACATGCAGACATGTGGTCCGAGCTAATTCATAGCCATGCGACACTAAAATGAACAGTTTCAGTCTTAAGCAAATGCTAGGACACATTTTGTTAAATGGCTTGTTTTGTGGACTTTCTAAGTGGTCTAATTCTCCACAGTACACACACTTAAATATATATATATATATATATATATATATATATATATATATATATATATATATATATATATATATTATATTTATTTAAAAAATATATATATATTTCTGCAAAATTCAGATCATAACTTTATTTGCTGAATTTAACTCATTGAAAAATAAAGCATACCCTGTAAATATGCCATAATCATTTTGCATGCCACATTTTTAGTTTTTCACATTTTTAAATAAGTAAATAACAATAGTAATTGTTATTTAGTAATAACATAATAGTAATAATAATACATCAAGAAAACGTGACATTTTATCAGGGGTACATGCATATGAGTGCTCTACAACACGGTGATGCACATTCAGTGCAGGACTCATTCTATAGAGCACCACAGTAGGTCCCTGTGCCCATCAAACTCTACTATATACTCTACTGTAACTCCTCCCTCAATGTGTGACACTATAGATCATCTGTGCAATGCTCAAATTATACTGTTCATATGTGCAGTTAAACCCTTTCTACTCTTTATACTGCTTTACACAGTATGTTCCATGCTTATTATCACAATTACTGCTACTTTGCTATTTTATTATATTCATATAATTTTTCATATATTATATACATGTACATACAGGAACGGTTGCAACTGTAACAACATCAATTTCCCTCCTGGGATCAAAATTCACTGTTCATTTGCATATTACTGTCCTTATGATCCAGTGTTTACAGCTTGTCAGCGGCAGCCAACAGTAGCGGCTAAGGAAGACAAGACAAATCCCTAGTCTGACCATTTTGAATGCTGCCTGTTATGCAGTACATTGCGCTGTGGACAGCGGAGGACAGAGAACTCTAATTTTGTACTTCTACTACCCTTCTGCTTGACTGAAGCACTGAATTTCTGTTAAGACCTGTGAGCCTTAACTTCTTAACACTCCCAAAGCTTATTACACACTAAGGTGAATTACTCAGTAACTACAGGGACTTCTGTACAAACTGGTGGGCTATTCTTTGGTGATGAAGTTTGTAACACTGCAATAACAATAACACTTTCGGCCTGCCGGCAGCCCACAGGGTTTTTAAGCACATAATAGAGACATGAAATATACATAAACAGGACACTGATCAGCCATAAAATTAGCATTAGCAATTAATATTGAGTCGCCCCCTCTTGTGCCACCACAACATACCATCTGACCATTAGGTACTGACTGGGTTCTTATGCTTGCCCATTACACATTACCTTGCAGAATGGACTGTTCACTTGCTGCCTAAAAATATCCACCTCTTGACAGATCCACCCCACTATAGATGAGGATAATCAGTGTTTTTCACTTCACCTGTCAGTGGTGCTAATGTTATGGCTGATTGTTGTATGTTCAACAGCTATGACTGGAAATCTGTGTTTGACTGGCTTTCTGCAATATAGCATTTTACATCAAAATATTGTGGATTGAAATTAAAATCTCAAAGATATTTGATACTTATGTATAATAGTAAAATCACTGTCTGTATGACCGGCTTTGGGCAAAGCGAACCGGCTCTCCATGATGAAACAAAGAACAAAGCATTTTTCTGTTGTCTGTGGAAGATTCTGCATCAGCGTGCTGTCCTTGCCGGACACGTCCAGACCGATCAGGCTTTGTGAGGCAGAGAGGTGAGTCAGAGAGCGAGGGGGAGGTTGAAAAGGCCACGGTTTCAGCGCTAACCAGCGAGTCCACAACCTGAGAAAGGTCAGAACCCTTTGAGCTTCCGTTGTCCTCCTGCTACACTGGTATTTAACACCCCAAATGGCCGCTACATGAGAATAATGACTCTGCACTGGGCTGTGTTATTGAGGCTGTGTGGGTTTTGTATGTACAGGCTGGCATTGGTAATTATTACCTTGCCCATAATTAACTTTGTAAAAGAGAGAATAGATGCAGATGTGTAGATCTTAAATAGAACATGCTTCATAAGATAAGATAATATAAGATAATTCTTTATGACATTCAAAATATATCAATAATAAAAGCCAAACAATTGAAGAACAATATTACTAACAGATAATTAGCACATTGACCCTTAATTGCACATTGGGGGGGGGGGGGGGGGGGGGGGGTTAAAGTGTGTGTGTGTATGTGGTCCGCTGGGAGCAGTGCTGGTTGTAGAGTCTGATGGCGGCAGGAAGAAAGGACCTGTGATACCGCTCCTTCATACACTTGGGGTGAAGCAGCCTGTAGCTGAAGGAGCTGTCCAGTGCTGCCAGAGTCCCATGCATGGGGTGGGAGCTGTTCTCCAGCATGGATGCCAGATTGGCCATCATCCTCCTGTCTCCCACCACCTTTACTGAGTCTCAGGGCTTCCCAGGACAGAGCCGGCCCTCTTTATGAGTTTGTTCAGTCTCTTCTTGTCTGCCATCGAGATGCTGCTGCCCCAGCAGACCACTCCATAAAAGATGGCAGATGCCACCACTGTGTCTTCAGGGGTGCTCCCTACACTCCAAATGACCTCAATCACCTCAGTAGGGAGAGTCTGTAGTATATATAAGCGGTTGGGACAGTTGGGACTAACGATGCTGCAAAAAAAAAAAAAAAAGGCTGTGGTTGCCTTTACATGTGTCAGTCTTCACTCTCCTAGTGTTGGAGGCATTGCACGTTGAGCATTCTTCAGCATCTCCACATAGAACAACACCCTCAGAAGTTTTGGGACGAGTACGTTCTGGCACAGAAGCACATCACACAGCTCCCTCTCCCTTTTCTCTCTCGGCTTGCTGAAGTCTCCCCGTGTCACACGTGTAGGCATTTAGGCATAAGAAGAGTGGAATCAATAGCTCTGCTCCATCTCCATCGCTTTCCCCAACATGAAGAAACCCCCATCAAAACAGAGAGTGCTGCTCTGAGTTAGCATCAACGGAATAAACTGTGTGCCTGCAGACGAGAGCGTACACACTCTTGCGCAGACACACACACACATGCGCTCTCAGAACGAACAAGACTAGAGCTTAGCTTAAGGCCATTTATCAGCGGTTTGCCAGCTACAGAGAAACCTCTATGCTTTCACAGGCACTAATGCAAAGAAGCTTCTCCCCCAATCTCTCTCTCTCTCTCTCTGCTCTTCTCCCTTGCTCCCTGCAGTCTCTCATTAGGTTGTGAGGAAACCTCTGCTCCCAGCGCGGCCCCTGCAAACTTGCGGCGCAGTCTGCCGTAGATGCAGAGAACATTAGACGGCTCTCGCGCTCAGGTAAAAAAGAACACCTGTGAATGTCAAGCGTCAAATATCAGACGCCTAACTGCAAATGGCACACCAACGCAGGCCAAGCGCAAAGGAAGCCTTTTCCTTATCTCTGCTTCTCTTTCTCTCTCACTGCATTCCCCCCCCCCCCTCTCTCTTTCTCTCCCGCTTGTCTCATCTTCCCTCGTTCTCTCTCTGTCTCTCTGTCTCATACTGGTTCTCTTTTCTGCAGCTATGATAAAACCCAGGGAAACAGGCCCACGATAAGGATTTCAATTAAGATATTGCGGGTGAGATTTTCCTGTCTGAGACAGGGTGCGTTTGATGTATTTTTAACTTGGACCAGCCTGAATGCTAAAATGAAAGCAATTCACCTTGGATAAATAAGTAACGGGGGGCAAAATGAAACAAGGCGGAATTGTTGCTATCGGTGCTTATTTACCATGTGTGCATTATTGCATATACAGTACATCTAAGGAAGGAAGACGGAGAATGAGATTTTACAGGCTGAGGTATGTGTGTGTGTGTGTGTTTCTGTGCGTACACTGTAAACCCAGATAAGTTTGTCATTCCATTATTTGAGGCAAGGAGTCTATTTAAGATACGTAACATTTTATATTTAAAGAATTAAAAAAATGAGTGTACAATAACTCAAGTTGTAATACGTACATTGATTTTTTTCAGTTAACTGAACCCAAAAGTGACTTTTGTATGTTTTTGCTGGACCACCTAGTGGGTCGCCTAGATAAGGCACTTTCTGAGTGAGCAAGGACTGCCTCTTGTTTGCCTAGAAGGCAATTAAAAAGAGGATGACATTTTACCACAAAGCTTTTGTCCTGCTGAGAGGAGATGTAAACTTAGGTAAGCTGATGCTGGGTGTCCATGCTTGAAATATTATTGTAAAGAGAAGTGGTCTGAAGACTTGCTGTGGTAACGTATCCTTACTGCGGTGTTAGCTCACCGACTGCTGCTCTTGGGCAGAAACAGAACCACGGTGTTAGCAAGCTGGCTTCAGGCCTCGCCCAGCATTACTTCCGCAGTATTAGCGCTGCTGCCTAGCATTCGCTACCCCAGCGGTGCGATTGCCACAGTGGCAACCGGCAGCCTTGCCCAGCATTGCTATTAGGCCATTAGCATCGCTACAGCGGCAGTAAGATCGCAACCGCATTGACTGCCAGCCTCGGGCAGCATCCGTTTCCGTGGTGGCCGCTGGCCTTGCCGAGCATTGCTACTGTGGCGGTGACATCACTATTGCGATGTTAGCACTGCAACCGTGCCAGATGGTTCCCTAGTCTACTGTTGTTTGTTGTTGTGTTATCCCTAAATGCTCAGGGAGGTGGTTCTGTACTTCTCTGTGGATGTCTTCACAGGCTATGGTTGCTGTATGCTAAATAATGCTAACTCTCAGAGGGCAAGAACAAGTCATGCATGCTAGGATGCCTGCTTCATGTGGTTATTTCCATCATGCTGTGACTTAGATTTTTTTCCCATTTCTCCAGCTACCCCAGAGTAACCTATTTCCTGTAATGTAATTTCCTTCATTATTATTGGCTTTTGTTGTGGCCATTTAGTTGGCTGGGCTTTGGTGGAGACATACACCAGTGATGTGTCATGTCAACCTACAAAATACCCCAAAGGCACCTTTCAGCCCATTGCCTCATAAGAAGGCTTCTGCAGGCATATTCCCAAATGGACGACTATGGAATGTTCATATTCCAAGACTAAAAAGAAGGTGACAGGTCCTGGGGCTGGATGGCTATTATCACAGGTTTGTGCTTGTGACTAGAACTCAATACATAAGGGAAGGCTCAGGGGAAGTGTAGATGCTATTAAGTGAACAGACCCTGTGAACAAAATGCCAGGCACTGGATCTCTTCTCTTAGGAGAATTTGGTCTCTGCCCATGAGCAGCAACAACTGCTCCATAAAAGAGGTTTCCAGTTCTATCAGCTTGCCCTCGTTGATAGAGGGCTCTATCTTACACCCTGCGCAAGGCGCGTTGCAATGCTCATTGCTATCTTACACCATGCTAACAGTCTATTTTCACGTCTTCCGCCTGCATCGTTTACATAGCAACGGTGCTTGCGAATATATCTACGCTGATGGGTCAGTGGTCTCGAAATTAGGTGTGTTCTGGTAAATATCAGGCCCGCAAGGCCTACTTCTCCCGTCGTTGTGATAGCGAAGACACGCTGACGTCCTAATTTAATCTGAACCTACTCACCACTTCCAGCTAAAATTACTCAATGACTGGCCAGGGGCGCTCTGAGGTCAAATGACAAGTGGAAATTTGAGGTGTTTTAATCAGACATGGGTAATTCACCACAAATATACCACCTGAGTCCCCTGTAATCATGGAGAGAGGTGGTCCCTGGGGTACCGGAAAACACCACACTGAGATACCTCCTGAGATGCTTGTACTCAGCTGCCCATGCTGCTAGTCTGCACACATGGACGAAGAAGTTTGGAACGATTGGAGAAAATGCTGGGGATGGGAGTAATCAGGTAGTCCCACAGCAACTGGAGCAGCTTCACTGTGCCTGTGGCCAAGCCGGGTAGGTCTGTTCGGTTGTGTGTGGGCTATTGCAAGCTTCCACTTGGGAAATGAACAGGTGCATGTCCAAATGAACAGAACTGCAGCGATAGTGGCATGTCCTTGTCCCAAAACTAAAAAGAAGGTAAGACAGTTCCTTGGGCTGGCAGGAGATTGTCATGTTTGTGCCTAATTATTTGGATGTCACCTGCCTGCTGACTGATCTGACTAAAAAAGGGGACTTGTGATCCAATCCAACAGCCTGCTGGTGTTTTGTCAGGGGTGTGGTCTACCATGAAATCAAACCGGGCCAGGCATTAGATTAAATGGAATGGTAATCCCCTGGTTCTGTACCATTCCTTGTTTCCTCTTATCTATCTAATTTCATTTTCCCCTCACAGTAACTTGGTTGGAGACCAGATATGAAGGAAACCCTGTGCAGAGAGTGAAGTTCTGCCACAAAATTTGTGTTTTATACTTTTCCATTTCATCAGTAAGGGGAAATAAACTATTTAGATTTTCACTCATCTTAGTCTGACCCATGACCTCCCTTTACTCTTTCCAGTCAGTTTCATCACAACGTCAAAAAATTATCAATGAAGAAACCTCAAAGCTCTAGGAATCCAATCTTGATGGGAGCTAGTATGTTGTGAAAGGTTCTGCCACAACATCTGGATTCAATTTGAAGTCAAGGATAAAATCAGGTTGTTGTTCACACACATGGAAGTGCCATGTGTGACATTCTTTGCTTTTTTACTCATGCAGTGATTCCAAAAAGTATTTGGACACTTAAACTATTTTACCACTGATAAACTTGAATGAAGCTCTTGAACGAATAAACTTGAATGAAGTACATTTTTAGCAACAAGACATTGATGTGAGAAAACCCTGAAGAACAATCCCAAAGCTAGACTGTGCTAGTTTGAAACATCTACATATGAAACTGTTATTCTTACAACGACATTAGTGAGCTTTTGTTGCCTTTGATGAAAACATGAACCTGTGCAGAAGTTCTGAATACTTCCCCAAAAAGTTCAAAATGCTGATTCAAGGTGTTTCCTAACACAACTGACCTTAAGACCTCATCAGTCTTAAGCGATGCTGGCATCAGGCGTCTGCTAGCTGGTGCATCCAGCGCTTTCCTCAGAGCGCGCCGGCTGCCTGGCAATGCCGCATTTGGCAGCAGTTCGAAAAGAGGTGGTGGCTGGCTTCGCATGTTTCAGTGTTGACGTGTTAAGTGCTTACCTTTCTAGTGACAGGAGCATTGCTAGTGCTAGGGGAAGTTAGAAGACATACAAGACGACCATATTCACCACAGAGAGGGTTAAGGGCCTTGCTCAAGAGCCCCAAAAGTGGCAGCTTGCTTAGTCTGGGACTGAACCCACAACCCTGTCAGTAGACAGCTTCAGTTTGTGCTAACAGGTAACCTAAAAAACAACCCAGGTGGGACTTAAACCCACATTTCTCAGCTTCTGAGGATGTTGCTTTATCCATTAGACCACTGGGCCCAATCAATGGGTTAGTTGGCAGTAATAAATGTCTGAGAAAAACATTCAACAAAAAAAAAAGAAGTGCAAAATGGAAATTGCTCAAAATTTCTGGGGCTGAAGAACATGCAGTGATGTACTCTATATTGGCATAGCAACGGTCCAGCACTTCCTGTTAGTGCAACATGGGTTAGTATGTCAATATTGTGTGTATTATTATTATTGCCAAACCTGCACCATATACCCTATAGTGTTAATGTGTAGTACGCAATTGGGACGCAGCCTGACTTCCACAAATTCCACTGCAGCATGACCTTCTGTTTAGTGGAAACTGTCTCCTGGAAATTGAGGCAAGGAAGGTGCCTCACCCTTCAAAGTCCGGAGGGCAATGAGGGAAACCAGATCAGTCGTATGGTGAGGCAGGAGGTTGCATCATGGACACGATAGAGAAACCACCACAGCATGAAATAAATCTACCTTTCTGAAGTCCAAATGTCAGCTCCCACCTGGAGTAGACGGTGTATGTGTGCAGATGCACACTCAACTGAGCGTTCAAGGGATGAAGCACACCCATCAACACTTTCGCTCTCTCTCTCTCACCCTCTCTCTCACATTCAGTCAATACACAATCTCTTCATCTGTCAAAAATACATACGTTCTTTGATTCCACGGTCTACCATGCCTTCTCCCAAATGTCAGGCAGCTCGAGAGAGCCAGTGGATTATGGACTCCACTGTGTCTCCATGTGGCATGAGCTAGATGTCTACATTACACATTTGCCTTCACACTTTATGTTTCAGGGAAAAAAGGAAGTCATAGGTTCATCATAGAGGATAAAGGGTGACAGGAAGACAGACAGGCAGCCAGACCTTTCTGATAGCCAGTCCAGAGTCTGCGGGTCATTTTTCAGTCTCCACACACCTCAGGATAGCATAGAGAAGAAAGGAGGATGAGAGGGATGGCAGAGAAAGGAAAAAGGGAGGAAAGGGTAGGAGGGATAGTGAAGCAGAAAGCCAGAGTAATGGAGAAGAGAGACAGTGCTGTGTCTGTGTGTCTGTGTGTGTCTGCATATGTGGGTGTGTGTGTTCCAGACCTGTGTGCCTTTGAAGACAGTGTGATTCAGAATTCAATCATCTTTAAGCTGCCCCCTCTCCAGCAGCAGGCTCCGAGATGTGCTCCCAAACCCACCCATTTCAGCTCAGGGTCACCTCACCCTGCCCTCCTCCTCGCTTCCTTTGCTCCTCTTCTTCCCCTCCCGTCCTACGTTTTTTCTTCTACTTCTCTAAGCTAATCTTCAAGCCTCCACTGGCTTCTCCTCTCCTTTCAGCTCCTTTCTTCTTTACTCTTTACCCACCAGTAAGAACCTTCGTCTCTCTCTCTCTCTCAATGTGTCGTATTGCTCTTTCTCTCTCTCTCTCTCTCTCTCTCTCTCAGCTACTTTATTAGCAGTAGCACCTGTACCATCATCTATAGATGTAGGCAGCACTTTTCAGCCTAATGTAAAGATTAGCTACCCAAATATATGAGGTTTAAAGCCAGCACCTCTGCATTGAATCAACACAGTGGACACCCAGGGCAAGTTCATTCCACCACTCCGGTAGAAGGCCAAAACCAAAAAATAGCCTGTTGCTTGTCTTCCTTGGATCTTATGGGATGGCGGGTCAAGCCGAGGCATACTAGAAGCTCAAAGGGCTCTTGGTACTAATCAGCTTTTGACCATTGCCATCCAATATGAAGGGGTTGGTCCATTCATGGCTTCGTAGGCCAGCGTCAGGGGTTTGAATCTGATGCGGGCAGCAGCTACAGGAAGCCAGTGAAGAGAACGCAGGTGCGTTCAGACGGCGGAGCGTGTCTGAGTCAGAATCCACTAGGAATCCACCTGTGAGGAGTTTAGCAATACAGAGGAGGAGCAGAGCGTTTCTTTATGCTAACACCACATCACATCTCTGAATGCACAGGCAGGCGCCCTGAACACCACAACTAGCAAGGAGACACAGCCTTGTTTTTGTAAGTGAAACTTCTCACCAAGATATGGCACTGAGGGGTCTTTCAACCAAACCTTGCTGAGAACAGTTTAAATGAATGTTGAATGAATTAACATTGATCTTAGCATTTAGATCATTAACATTGAGATCATTAACATTAAGTTTAGCATTTAGCATAGCATTATGAGCGGATTAGGTTGCAGTTGAAGTCAGAAGCATTTTTAGTACTTGTTATAGGAGCACAGCTGTACCCTCTGTTTGCCTAATAAGCAGTAAGTACAGGGTGAAGGTGGGATGTAGTTTGTGCATTGACATCTTAGTGGGATGATTCGGGTGAGGGGAGTCTGCGATGGACTGTGGACCGGTACACTTGTCTGTTAGTTGTTCAGAATTTTAGGGCACTCAGGTGAATATGAGACAGTTGAGTCTGGAAAGTCTCAAATAGAGAGTTTTCCCTCTGTTTGCTGAGACTCACCTCATTACTTTATTCATAACCTTCACTGTTATTGTCATTTTGCTATCTGGTGTCCACCAGAGTATGTGTTTCCACGTGCTGTAAGGGCGCTTTACCTGCCACTGCTGCCCTCGGCATGCTCTAATGGGCCTTGGGCCTATACTTGGGTCAAGCTGCTTTGTCCATTTTTAGAAAGCTGTGTACAAATACCTTCAAATTCGTATGGAAAAGTGGAAAGTCTTCATGTATGCATGTATGAGTTCTCATCTCTGTATGTATTTTTTTCTACGTGTGTGTGTCTAGGGCTGTGGGCCATCAACAGAGGGAACGAAAGCAATAACAGCACTAACAGTAGTAGCGGTAATGTAATGTGTGTTACAGGGTTGGTCTCTACAGGGCAACACACTGGCCAGGTCTTTTGATGTCTGCATGCTCCTCTAACTCCGGAGCAATCAAAGGCTTTACCATGGTCGCAACACACACACGCACACACACAAACACACAGCATCATGCTGAGGTGGTGTGCTTTTGGGATGTACATGAAAGAAGGCTCTCTCCCTCCCTCCATCTCTCTCCCTCACCTTTTCTCCCTCCATCTCTCTCTCTCTCGCAGTTCAGTTTGGGAGGTGTTCAGCACATTTTGGTTCAGCAGATGGAGAAAGCATTAGCATAACATTTAGTGCAGTTATTTGAGACATTCGTCGAGTCAATCTCTCTCTCTCTCTCTCTCTCTCTCTCTCTCTCTCTCTCTTTTTCCTTAATTCTCCCTCTCTCTTTGGCCGCTTACACACATTCAGAGCATTTGTCCTATGAAGACTCCTTAGTAGCCTATTGGTCACACAGCCTATTGGAATAATCTAATGAGGCACAAAAAAGTGCCCCCCACCTCTTGCAACTGCAGCGCAAAACTTCTTTCTTCGCGGAAATGAATTATTATGATAAAATGTATCATTTTAAATGAACTCTGCTCAGAGGCTTTGTTTCACCCATTTTAAATGTATTATTTTGTTCCCCTTTGCATTAAATGTGTTCAGAGAAGTGTGGGCAACCACAGACCAGGAGGGATACAGTTGCTCAGGTGAAGCGGACGCGTCAGGTGTTTGTGAGGCTGTCAGGCCTTAGATTAGGCCTATGACATTAACCTAAGAGCTAAACTAAAAGCCTCATAAGCACCCAATGTGTCCAAGCCATTTCTCTGGGTAAGGATGTTCTTGTGTTGGTTCCCTTTCCACAAAACAATAAGAACAGATGTATGGATGTTTGGGTGGATGTTTTCAATGTAGCGCCTTCAACCACAGACGCAGGTCCTCTTCTTTGTTTCTTTGTGTGTAATAAAGATGGCCCAGTCAGCGATCCGGCTCAGAGTGGCAATGATAGAGCAGCTATTCTCTCTGTTATATTCAGTGGAGCATCAACATGATTCATGAAGCTGCTTTTTTAAAGTAGAACTGCTACATAATGTTGCTTTAGGCAGACGATAAAGTCCACAACTGTCAGCTAGACTGATAAAGATAACCTTCCATTGTCAAACGTTTGATTTGACCACATTTTGAAACAATCCCATGTTTCTGAGTCAATGCTGTTTCACACTGTTCTGACCTGAACAGTGAAGACCTTTCAAATCCATGTCATTTTTGGGGATTGGCCTTAAGTGCTGTTTTCACTTTCGCACTCTTGATAGCTTTGTGTTGAGAGGAAGCTCATATTTGACATATTTTACAATGTCATGGGTAAAAATAAACTTAAACAAATGTTCGAAAACAAAATCATCATCTCATACTGTCAAGCATACCTGCCATATTTCCCCCACTCTCTCTTTCTTCCTCTCTCCAGGTCTGGGCCTCTCTCCTGCTGTTTATTTAAGCTGGCACAGAATGAATTGAAATAAATGAGTGTGTGATAAAAGACGAGGGAATTAAAGAGAGATGAAAGGTGTCCTGTCATCTCCGGGACAAGGCGCCTTTTCTGCTCGCCTTTGATGTCGTTCCCGGGAAAATTAAACTTCTGGAAATTGTTAGTGAAAACAACGAAAACGGGACAGGCAGGTGAGCTCGGGGAGAAGTGCGTTTGCATATCTGTCACGTCGCGATTCCGAGATAACCCCACGACCTTCCCCTGGGGAGCCGGAGACTGTAAAAGGCAGCGCTGTGGGAGGAATGGCACATGAAGGCAGGTAACAGCGCAGTGTTTTATCTTTGCCTATATCTCTGGTGACACGTGTCATTGGAAGTGCAAGTGCCATGAAATCCATTTCTGTATATTGTCTCTCTTTTTTCGCCGGCGTCTGCATTGCTCATTAGATTTCTTTTAATGTTTGGATTTGCTGAAACAGCGCCTCAACCTCTCTGGGCCACAGCCTCCCCAGGCTCTGTGTTATTAATAAAGAGCACTGCTGCTGGCAAGCAGAGACTGCCTTCTTTGCTTTAGCTGGTGTGTTGTTACTGTGTCCTGCTGCTGCAGTGCTGAACTGCACTCTTCTCTGGAAGATCTGTGCATGTGAAGAACCTTTTAAAAGGTCCAAAGAACCTTCACTTGATGTAAATATTTTTAGGCTTCTTCACCCTCACATCTCTCTTTTACAAGTCAGTGGTTCCCAACCCTGGTCCAGAAAGGCCAGGCTTAGCACATTTAAGTGATGTCCTGCTCTAACACACTACCTTAACTCAGTAAGGGCTTGTTGATTAGCCAGTTAGCTGGATCAGCTGTGTGGGAGCAGGGTAGGCCCTAAAATGTGCAGAGCAGGGCACCACCACTGTTTTATGGCAGGGCTCACCTTTATTTAAAATTGAGTGTGGAATTCATGCATTCATTGCTAAGGTACATTCAAACGCACACACAGCTTATCAATATAATCATAGACGGACAAAGCTCTGGAGCAGTCGCATTGGGCCAGCGGGAGCAGCAGAACTGGAGTGATGGAGCTTCATTCAATAGATTTGGGATGAGTTGGAGCTGCATTCATGATCCAAAATTAAGCATCCAACATCAGTAGCAGAGCCCACTCATTTTCTTGTGGCCAAATGCAACCAATTATTCACAGCAACATTCCAAAATCAGATGGAAAACCTTCTGTGAAGAGTAAAGACAGGTACTACAGCGAAAGAGGGGCCAATCCCCTTGATTTTGGAAGAAATATTTGAGGTGTCCACAAACTTTTGGCTTTTTACTGGACTGGATGAGTCGAGGGTCGAGTAATATTACTGGATTGTATACAAATATGACATTTTTTCTGCCCATTTCACCTGAGTTTCATGGTGCAGTTACATAAGCAGCGTGCCGAGCCAGGAATCAAATTTCTCAAGGCATTAAAACCTTGAATGAAATCCTTACGATTGAAATTTGCCAACTCTCTCTTTATACATTCAATTTCTCTTTTCACTAATTCATAGTTTTCCTTTTCTCTGTCTGTCTGTTTTCTTTCTCTCTCTCTCTCTCTCTTGTTTTCCCCTTTTCTCACTTCACACTCTCGTTGTGCAGATGGCCTTGGTGACCCGGAGCTATAGCCGCTCTCAAATGAACTGGACCTTGACTGTGCCTCAGCGGTGCTCTGATGAGATTAATAATGTTTTCAGCTCTGAAATAGCCATAATCAATAGATAAACAAGGCTTGCTGTAACGGCCTGGAGAGCGAGAAAGCCTTGGGAAAGCGAGTGTGGACAGGCAATTAGCCAAGGTTAAAGATCAAGTACACACGCCTGCTGTAGCGAGCACTGCCTGTGCATGATAAAGCAAGTTCAAGAGCAGGTGGAAGCTCAGTGTGAACCAGGCCAAAGCTTTCTGGAGAGTTAGTGTAACGTTCATTGTTAGGTTAAACTATGATGATTTTTTATGTTCTTTATCAAACGTCACTATTTTAATACACATTTATGGCTTCTGTTAAAACATGAGAGTAATATACATGCCGGGGTTGGATTTGTGCTTCTTTTTTAATCCTGTTTAAAGGCACTGGGCATGATTCTGGGGAATGACTGTTAATATTTGAACTCCACAAACAAATCCACCCCCTAAATCTCTTTTTACCTTCTCAGAGTAAATGGCCACCCAGCCCGACCTGCTGGAAGACTGCCCGCTGAGGTCCCCTCTACCTGCATCAAACCAGCTGCCACCTACCAGTCCGGCCAGCGGGCCCCCCCACCCGCCACCACCCATGGCGGACCGGCGGCTCTCCCGCCTGCCGCTGCTGCCTGTTTGGTGGGCGTGTTGAAACCTAGATGGACTCGTGGCTGTCTGCCACTATTATTATCACCACTATTAACTTTCTGTTGTATCTGGTTTAGTCATTTTTACCATTAATGTTTAAATAGTTCTGACCAGAGGAGGATGGGTCCCCCTTGTGAGTCTTGGTTCCTTCCAAGGTTTCTTCCTCCAGCTCTGAGGGAGTTTTTCCTTGCCACTGTCGCCGTTTGGTTTGCTCACGGGGGGGTCTCTGATCCTCCATGTTATTTCTTCTTTCTTCTCTGTCTCTGTCCTTTATTAAGTACTAATTATGTAAAGCTGCTTCGTGACGACAACAGTTGTAAAAAGCATGATACAAATAAATCTGACTTGACTTGACTTGACAAATCCACCCCTCCCTTCAGTGCTCCCTCACCCCACCCCCCAAAAACGCTGTCCAAACACAGAATCTGAAACACACCGACAACCGGCCTTGTCCAACATCGCTACCCCTATTAGCATGCTGGCTAATGCTTTTAGCTGTAGCACGTCCAACATCGCTACTGCAGTTTTAGTATACCAGCTAACACCCTTGTCCAACATCACTACTGCAGTGTTAGCATGCTTGGATGGCCTCATCCAACATTGCTAATGGCCTTGTCTAATTTTACCTAGCATAGCATTTCCTATTATGCATGAATTCAGATAATTCTGTGATAGCAAACATTTTTTAGATCTCTGTGGCCATAAAAGATAGTAGTAATTAGCTTTTGCTAGGTTAGCCTTAGCAAATTGTTACTGTTACAATTGCTGCTGCTAGGCAAACCTGTAGTTGCTGTATTTATGTGAAACAGCCAACATTTGTCAATATTCCCCACCTATCCAACAGGAATAGAGCAACCTCCTGAATCCTGGACGTTTGAAATTGCACAGTTGATCCACGGTTCATATGGAATTCTTCTGTGTGAAAGCAAGCCAGTGATAATTAGCCAGTCCCCCAAAACAAGCCCAGAATCTGTCCTGGGTGTGGATTGTAGAAACACCCTAAATGTACAGTAACCTACAAACAGCACATTATGTTACCAGACTCAGCTGCAGAAGCAGAGCAGTGGAGAGAGCTTGCAATTTCGATAAATGCCAATTTTCTCAGATGTAGAACATGCTACACCCTTGATGGCAACCAAGTCTCAGTCTTTTGCAAGCAATAGCTCATCAGCTGCATGTCGGTGACTCTGTCCCTCTCGCCAAGTTATTGAGCACAAGACGAACAACAGCAGTAAATGTTCATGTAATATAACTCATGCTAGCTTTAATACAGCCATTCTACTGATTATGTATTGATCACAATGACACACGCAGCTCCCTCTGTGGCTTTCAAGCTCTGGCTTCTGTGTTACACAGAAAGTAAAAGCTAATGAAAATGAGACTTATTGATTCGATTCATTTTTGCTTATTCAGACACTGTGAATCAGATGAATAAACATTTCTGTGTGTAAACATGCCAATTACTGAAAGACATTAAGCTCCATCATTTCTGAAATGTGAAACTTCAGTCTTTGTGGTTATCTTAGGTTCCTGCTGTGCTTTTTTGTCCTCCTTCGAACCTGATTCTCTGTTAAAGAGATTTAATAAAGTCTAGACTTTGAGCTTTGAGCTTTGTTAGTCAGCCCTTTGTTAGAGTGGTGCAGCGGAATAAGACGCCATCGGCAGCCGAGGCCCAGAAAGAGCACAACTGGCCTTGCTCTCGTCAGGTAGATGGCGCTCTCTCCGCACATTGTGTATGCGGCGCTTCCTTCGGTGTGTTTGTCCACCCTCACTAGTGTCGGGGGCATTAACCTGGGGAGTATGTATGGGTTGGGATGAAATCGATGACAGAGGCTCTAATGTAGTGTCACGTTTCTTCTTCTTTTTTTCTGCTTTCAGAAGTGATGTCACATTTCTCCCGCCATCCTTGCCTCTTCCACCAGTTTGGTCACGACGGTTGCTCGGGGGTATGCTCCACCCCTGCTTCTAAGTTCAGCAGGCAGTTCAGCAGTTTTACACTCAAGATGAGTGTAATGTGCCAAACAGATTCAGATGCTTGCAGATATAAAATACAAAGGAGGCTTTACTAGAAGAAGCGCAATCCAAGGTTTTCGAAAGTTCCAGAAAGCAGATGATTGGCAAAATAACAAACATTACATGGAGCAAACAATCCCAGAGGGGAAATGGCAAAAATGTAGTCCAAAATACAAGCGAAGAGTCAAAGTCCACCATCAAACAAATCAAAAGTGTAAGACAAAAAGGGCTAAGGTCATGCACGGAAATATAAACATACAAAGAAAGCTCAGTAGATCACCAGAAGGGACGCAGTAGCTCGTTACCTATGTTAAAGCCTGGGCTTAATAGCTGTATACTACCCTAATAGAATCTTATGATCAAAGACACAGGTGAAAGTTAATGGAATTCGTGAATGCGGACGTGAGGAGTCATGTGACTTCCTGACTTCCTTGAGTCTATTATAGCTTCGTCGTGAGATGGCCGCATGGCAGCCATATGATCTCCCAGAGGATCCTGGGATTCTAGGCTCTGCCTCTTGATACTTTTATGTGTTACATTGAAACACTGAGGAAAAGTCATAAAGCGCCTTTAATCTTTACAGCGTATTCCTCCTGCTTTCTCTAGCTTGCTGTAAGTATATTTTCAACCACATTAAGTGGCTTCTGCTGAGACGTGCTCACCTCCCACTCCTTCTCCAGTATCATGTCGTGTGCAATTAAAACAGGCAGTCTGTGTGCTCACTGAACCCAGTGATGCGCTTTAGCCGTTTGGCCTTTGAACAACCATCAGCGCAGCTCTGCATTAGAATCATAATCACAACTCGAACGTGCTCGTGGTTATTACCAGTCACGATGCGGTTTACCGCATGTGCTGCTGTGCAGATGTTGGAAGGGGCCAGGAACATGGTGTAATAGGATCCATCTTCGCTCAGACACGCATTTGTTATGGCTGAGAGGAAACGGCTTCATTTGTGTCGAGTACATCGCGTGACATACTTCCTGTTCTGTTGGGGAGGAGACACTCGAAGTGAAGATGCTGCTTAGAGTATCTCTGAAGGGTTCCGAAACGGAATCGCCATATGTCTTAGCCATTTCTAATCCATCCCTCCCATCCTGTGAGATGCACCTGTGTGCTTCATCATATTAAGGCGTAGGAGCACTCATTGGGTCATTGGGCCAGCAGTCAGATTTCTACAGAAAGTGCACATTTTGGTTTCTACCCAGCTCCTAAAACATCTTAGCAAGCTAATGAAGAACTGTGGATAGCTGGATTATCTCCTGTAATACACTTTATGGACAAAAGTAATGGGACACATTATACATTACACCTACAGAAACTTTCATAACATTAAATACTAAATCCACAGTCATTGAAGCAGATTTGGACTTATATGCACCTCAGCACTCTGTACGTGGTCTGTCACTTCATTGTTGAGGTACTGTGGTTCCTAAATGCTTCCACATTTCAATAATACCTTACAGTTGATGGTGGAATATCTAGAAGGGAAGAAATCTCACCAACTGACTTGTTGCAACGAGGGCATCCTAAAACAGCACCCCGCTGGAGCTCAGTGAGCTCTGTAGAACCACCCATTCTTTCACTAATGTGTGTAAAGAGACTGCATGGCTAGGTGCTGGATTAATACAGCTGTGGCAATTAGACTGAATGAAACACCTGAATTCAGTGAGTAAGAGGTGTGTCCCAATACCTTTGTCTTTGACTAAATTTTTAATGGTGGTGTTGTCCCAACTGATAAGACTGAGAATATGAATGTCCTTGCATGGTCTCTGTGAAGATAAAGATGGGCCTTCTTTAAAAAACTTTAGCTACATGGTGTCATTTGACAGCTCCACATACTTGGAGCTGTTATTCTGCTAAGTCATGCCCATCTGCTCCTCCTCTTTCTCCAGGATCATGCTGTACAATATTTTACTTGCTATAACTGACATTGGCTATGTGAGTGATGGGGGACAACCCTTAGAAAGTGAGGCCAATTATTTTCGCCTGAACTCATGGCTACAGGTGGCTGTGGCATCACTGTGGCTTGATCTTGCACTCTCCTGATGATATGGCCAGTGCTTAAACCGGTTGCAGCATGCTGGATCCCCCTAAGAACCCTCTTCACTTTAGCTCTAGATCTTCAAAGCCTATGTTTAAGCCCACTGCTTTAGAGTTGCGCTACACTCTCTAAGACATACCTACTTTGTTGGTACACCTTGTAGGTATACAGTTAGAGGCCATATCTTTGTATTAATCTCCAGTGTTGCTACCATGTTGGTGCCTGTATGGTATGCTGAGTATACTGGGTCTACCACCCTTTCCATTGATGGATGGGGTAGAGAGAATTGGGCATCATATAGCCTTGTATAGAGAATACCGATAAGGCCAGCTTATCACAGACTTCTGTATAAGACAGTAAGGCGGTTTTCCTTTTCTGTTAGCCAGAGAGAGAGAGAGGATGTGCTGGAGATGTCTTCTGAGAAAGAAAAACAGGGGGCCCCAGGGGGCGCCCGTGCACTCCAGCATATCAGCATCACACAGATGCCACCCCACAAGGGTCCAGCACCCATAGGGGAGAAAGAGAGAGAGGCCGGGAGTAAGAGAGAAAACGAGAGAGAGAGAGAGAGAGAGAGAGAGAGAGAGAGAGAGAGAGATGAAAGCCAGGCTAGACAAGCTTTCCAACCCGATGACGGCCAAGCAGCCTGTAACCCATCCAGGCAGAGTTGAAACCCCTCTCTCAGAGCCCCCAGCAGGGGGCCCCGATGGAGCTCTGTCTCATATCTCGCTCCCAGACTGGAGGGGGGTGTGATCAACTCCCGCTGCAGCCTCCTTATCAGCGTGAGATAGCCTATTAGTGTGTTAAGGTGCTGACATGCTTCCTGATTAGCAAGTTGGCATCTGATGAGGCAGGCATGCCAATTCCGTTGCAGCTATTCGGATTTAATTTACACCTTTATTGGTTTGATGGAACTAAAATAGAAACGTCAAAGTGGAACAATAGTTTTAAAAGAGAAAATGGGCAGAGAAATCAGTGTGTGCTAGTGGTGGGCAATATGACGATATGGTATCACTGTATTATGGTTTTAGACCAATTGATTGACCAAGCAATTATAATATATTATTATAATTATAATTATATTTTTTTCCATCATAAATTTTTGACAAGTGTCTGATTTGTGTAACTGTATTAAGTGGGTTAGAACACACATCTAACTTTGTGTTATAGAGTATAACCCCCCCCCCCTCAATATCATTGGGTCTCTCACACTCTCAGCACATACGTCAAGGAATTAATGTTACATGTTTGGATTGTACTATAAGCCCCGCCCTCAATCTATTGGTACAGAGACGGAGTCGATAATTTATCTCATTTCACGTGAATAGTTGATGAGCATGTGACTGGAAGATCATTAGGAAGACTAGGAGGCCTTAACCTGCTGGTGCTCTTCTTCATAAATAACTAATCAGTCTAGAGACCATTATCCGACGGAACTAGCTGAATCTGCAGGTGTCTCAAAGCATATGGTTATAAGGGTCTACAAGCTGTGGCAGAAATCACTGCCACTGCTGGTAGGCCCGTATGACCGTATGCTTCGATACACCTGCAGATTCAGCTACTTCCTTCACACTGTGGCCTCTAGCTCGCCCAAATGCAGCCACTCCTTTTTGCCAATCATGAACATCAGTTTTTAATTAACTCTCTAAACAAATTTAACTCTCTCGCCCAAAAGAAAGGCTGAACAGAATTGACTCAACCTGCCACACACAAGTGTTTCATATACATAAACCAGTGAGGAGAACAACTTAAAACACTGAGCTTCACTCTCAGTAAACAAAACTACAGCTAAAAGATCTCAGGCCATTCAGCCACATACGAGTATTTGAAGGTGGTGAAGATGGAGTTTCGTCTGGTGGTTCTTTTTCCATCTTGGAATAAAGTAACAGAGCTCTAGCGTTAATGCTTCAGTGAATGGAGGAATAGCAGCATGCATGCTCACGGCTCGATCGCTTGTTTTGCTCAGTGTTAAGGCGGCTTCATCAAACCCGGTGACAGCGCCATCTACTGCTCTGGCGTGGTGATAATGTGGGTTTGAAATGATTCCTAGCATTTTTTTTATAACTGTAATGAGTAACAATGCAGCACATAAAACATATAAAGTATTAAACTCCTCCAAAATATGCATTGAAGTAAAAGTGGAAGAAGGAGAAAAAATTATTCTCCAGTAGATACAGATACAGTATTTTACTACTTAAGGACAGCAGTGCACTACACATCTCTGCCTCCAGTCAGCAACTGTAAATCTACATAGTGTTGCCTACATCTTAGGTGTTTCTGATAAAATGGACAATAAGTATAGGTCTATTAAACTGGCCACTCTGGTACATGTAGACTCACCTGCTGCTGCTGGCTACTGATGATTTGTGATTACACAAGCAGTCCCAGAATATACAGCTAATACGGGGGAGGTAAATGTATCGGCTTGTTGGACACTGTATGGCTTTAATTCATATGCAGCCCTCGTACTTAGAGGACATAAAAATATGGGGTGGGGTGTGGCGGGGAGGGGGCACTGTTTGTTACTGAAAATATTGAATAGATGTCACTTTTTGAGTAGAAATATAGCTCGGCGGTGCTCCAGCAATCCACTGCTTCCTCCTTTTTCTCTGTCAGCATCTTTGCTCAATGAAGTTTAAAGGTGGCAGACACCTCCATTAAGACCCCATTGTGGCTTCAGCGGAGCTGAATCCATCTTTGTGAAGAGTCAGATAATGGTCTCTAAACTGATTAGTTATTTATGAAGAAGAGCACCAGCTAGTTAAGGCCTCCTAGTCTTCCTAATGATCTTCCAGTCACATGCTCATCAATTATTCACGTGAAATCGATACATTATTGACTACATGTCTCCAAGAATTGAAATCTCTCATGAAAGTGTAATATGTATTAATATGTATTGCTGTGAAGGACTGCGAGTATGCGCTCACACTCACACGTGCGTTATTGTAGGATAATGGCTAGCATGTCATGGTCACAGTATAAGTATAAATACATATTTTGTTGATTTATTTATTGATTTTTTTTTTAATCATGCTTCCATGTGTTAGCAGCTAAGGCAGAAATGGAATTTCTCGTCAATCAATAAAAAAAAATCCATCCAAGTGTTAATGGCTCACATTCGTATTGACAGTCACCACCACATTAGGAGATTAGTAGAGATTATCTGTGGGAAAAAAACAACAACATTTCATTTTATAGTCATGTGAAACAATTAGGACACCCTAGGGAAACCTTAGTTCTTTTTTTTTTTTTACTGTATATAAATACATGGGCATTTGATCTTCAATTGAACAATAGAGGGTATGCATTGGCGTCAGGTTCCCGCTGGAACACGCCCCCTTTAGTTGGACTAAGTGGCAAAATGGCTGTGTTTATTAGGGAAACGGCCAAACCAGGACTGAAACAAACGATTATCTGCTCAAGTTAAAGGCAGTTGGGCTCGACAGTGATCCATCCAAATACTAAGGAACCAATGGCTAATGGACAGTTTTGTGGAACCAAGAATGTCCACCTAACTGAGGCTCAAGTCACACCTGTTTAGAGGATAAAGCCTCATATCTCAGGCTCTTTTAGTAGACTACTTCATCCAGGTTTGCTTGCTTTCTATCATACCCTAACTTAGCATTGTTGTTAAATTCGCAATTACAGCGGGCATGTTTTTCCCCAGCTGTTTCAGTGAGCTCCCATACGTTTTGCTGCCTGGAGTCCAGTTGTTTCTATGAGCTCTGCATTCGAACTAGCCACCCCATTTTAGCCATAGTGGCCATAGTGTATAGCGACAGCGCATTAGACCGCTGAGCCACTTGGAGCCTCAACTACTAAAAGTCTTGGACTTGACTCAGACTAGCATTCTTGACTGCAGCACTGCTATATGGGTATAGATGATATACTAATCTTAATAGCGCGAGTTTGGCAGGTTATTTATTTACTAACCCGGTTTCTACTAACAGTATATAACTAACGTTGCTATGCTAACACACGCCACTGCAAGTTATCCAGACGGCATTGCCTCTGCACTTGCATTGTTTCTTGTAATTATTCCAGACATGAGTAGCTCCTCCCTTTCTGTTTCACATTGCATTGTGGGATAATGGCATCTACTGTAACCATATTTCAAAACCGACCGATTCTAAGTATGTTTGAGTATACTCAATTGTTTTCTCATAATACATAATTTTGCTCACACTCATACATCTTACCTGAAAACTAGTTAGTATTGGTAATTTGTACACAATCGGGATGCATCCCTTGACTTTGTCTAGGTGTTGTGGTCTGATCTGCATCTACAACCTTCTCTCTGAAGGCCTCTCGAAGAGTTCTTTGAATCTGATAGTGGTGATCATGGTTTAATTTCTAAAGTTTAAGTTAGACGAGCTCCTCCAAAATCCTCTCTAACCATGTTCTCATCATCTGCAGATGATGTGTTCCTAATGCTAGACATTTGAAGTAGTAATAAAAGTAGGGGTGTCGCAACATTTTTCACACAAGAAAACTGCAATTTAAAAAAAAAAAAATAATTAATTACATTTTACAAATGGTTCTAAAGACATTTCTTCAGTTTTATGTATTTATGGGTCCTCGTTTTGTCACATGACTGTATAAAATGAAATAGTTTTTACCATTGCAAAATCTCTACTTTTTTGTTACACTTATTTGGTTTTGTGCATAACAAGTGCAACTGTCACACATGGTGGTGGTAGTTTCTGCTAAAATGCACATTCTTGGTTCTGTCTAAATTTGACATGCATGCAAATGTTCCCGGCTTTTTCCTCATCAACATGAAATGTGTTAGCAAACCTGGCAACAATGGCTTCTTTCAGTATGTCATACTGTCATTCCTCTTGTCCACGAGTCACAGTGATTATTCAGCTTTAAAGCTAATTAGTAGGCTGGCAGTATAGGACCCATGTCATGCGGCGACAGTAAATATAAGAAAAGCTCTCCTCTTGACTCTCGCTGAATTAAAACAAAACAACAACAGGGAAGAAAAAAAAAGAGTGCATAGGATGGATTTCAGTTTTTAATTAGTCGCACGCTTCCCCTGTCCTCTGAATGACCTGCACAGTCAAAGTGCAAAACTTGCATTTGTGCATTTAATTAAAAAGATGCTAATTACACACACACATACACACACACATTAGTTGCACTGCACTGTAGCTCTAAAAGTTTATTTCCGAGGCTTGCTGAATGCAGAATGCTGAACAGCAAATGAGACTGCTTATGTTCAGAGCTGTATTAGGTACATTTACTACGTGTTCCCTAAAGAACTGATCCAATCAGACAATTTGAGACACTTCAGAAAGCCCCACTGTATTCAAATTAGAGCTGACATTTTCTAAATTAGCACAGTTAGCACAACTTTTCAAATTTAGTTAAGCTTGTTATGTGTATTTTGTCAGGGATCATGCACAAAATATATTCATCTCTGAAGAGATAAGATGCTGTGCACCAGAATTAGCTAATAAGCTAATTGTCATCTGCAATTAATTAAAAATAAATAACAGAGTTAAAGTAATACCTGGATCGAAAGCTTGCTGTACTGGCTGCTTGAGCATCTCTATGGCACGCTTAAGAAGATTCCTTGGGCCAGCTGCTGCAATAACTCTACATTGGGGCTACGTTAAGTTTCTTTCAGGCTTGCAGCCCGAGGGTCTTCCAGGCCAGCAGCCAGAGTGACTATACATTGTGGTATGGAGGCTCTCAGGGCCAATTACATCTCACCTGTACATCACAGATTGGAGGAATGTTGGGCCAGCTACTGGTGTGACGCAACATCGTGGCTCTGAGTTTCTTGCTGGAACAACTGTCTAACCATGGGTCTAAAGGATTGCTGGGTCTGCCGCTGGAGCGACCCTATATGGTTGGTGGTTTGGAGGATTGCTGGGTCAACCGCCGGAATGACTCCATATTGCGGTTTGGAGGATTGCAGGGTCAACCGCAGGAATGACTCCATATTGCGGTTTGGAGGATTGCTGGGTCAACTGCTGGAATGACTCCATATTGCGGTTTGGAGGATTGCTGGGTCAACCGCCGGAATGACTCCATATTGCAGTTTGGAGGATTGCTGGGTCAACCGCCGGAATGACTCCATATTGCAGTTTGGAGGATTGCTGGGTCAACCGCCGGAATGACTCCATATTGCAGTTTGGAGGATTGCTGGGTCAACGGCCCATCAAGGTTGGAATGAGTCTACTTTGCAGCTCATAGAACTGCTGGGTTGACAGTGTGACTAAATGTTGGTTCAAATGAAGGGTTTGTCTGAAGGAACACTTGTTCTTGACTTTTGTCACAAAGCCTGTCATATCGAGACTAGGGCTGTTCAAATGTTCTCAGTAGCATTGCGATTTTTCTGCTGCTTTGAGATAATCTTTTGCTCCTAAACATGGCTTTAAAAATCTTTTAATGTAGATTTGATAGATTTACAGGCAGGCAATGTTTACCATTATTTTACCAGCATCAACATTACATATACAGACTCAAATGTAGGTTTACTGATTGATATGCATAGTAAGTAAAGTGGTTATGTTGCTGTGTTCGGGATGTAGACAAAAACCAATGTAAAAAACCTGTTACAATGAAATAAAATTATGCAGAAATGTAATGTGCTACGTTATTAAGAAATTACATTACTGTAATATATTATTTTGTACGTTTGTTCATTGTTCCCCACTGTTTAAAAATCAGCCAACATTCTACAAACCCTTATTGCCTTGTGTATTTAAGACTAGAAGAAGCTTACATGGGCCTTGAAACAGAATAAAAATAGTTTCCAGTATTCGTATTGGAATCATCCACATCCCCCCACTGCACGTCTGTCTCCTGACTCTATTTTGTTCATATTTATTTCCCACTAGCATGAAGTACACTAGCAAATACAGTTAGAAACTCAATTTGCCTTATCCATGCAGGCTGCTGCTTCCTCGCCTGAGTGTTATCATCTAGCTGCAAACAAATCTTTCTCTTTTTTTCCTTTAATTTGTTTTTCATGACTTTTTAAATGTGTTTTTCATGTTGTGTTATTAGAGATTAACTGTGTGTTCTGGGTTAGGAGTAGAGAAATGCGGAATGTTGTGGGAATTCAGTATATACTGCTGGAGAATTGGGACTATGCACCCTTGCAGTATATTCTAACAATTTTTATGCACCATTGTGTATGTGAGTGTGTGTGTGTGTGTGTGTTCAATTCTTTATTTACTGAATAAACAATTACTCATGCTTTAAAAAACATTTTATTTCAGGAATAAAAATTGCTTTTTAATGTTTTTAACAGTTTCATACGTACTGAACCTCCTCACTAGCAGTGTTATCAGCAGTGTAATCAACTTACTACTGATTGTAGAATTGATCGGTCCACACAAGACTAAGAATTACACTGGCAAAATCCCTTTGAACTTTATGAGAAACTGTAGCAACTGGATTTTTTGTTTATTCATGTCAATATGGTACAATGTTTGCTTAGTTTAGTAGTTCAGTTTAGTAGTGTGTTGTATTTAATCAAACATAGGTATGTTGGAAGTGGCAGTAACACAGGCTTTTCCAGAATCATGCAGATGTTAGCTAGGCAGAATCAAGCCTCAGTAGGTTTACTCCAAACTAACAACATAACATCCATAGGTTCTTTACACTCAAGCAATTCCATTACAAAATGTTTCTTTATAGAACCAAAATTGGTTCTTATTTGGCACCTTTATTTTCTTAGGGTGTAGCCCTAAAGACTGCTGTACACCTTAGTAATGTACCTGCAAAGCATGTACCAGAAAAGTACTCAAATTTTCTCAAAGTAGCAGTATTTGCAGTATAAATTGGCATTTCTTGCTCCTGGGCTCCTCTTACAGTGAGGAAGTGGAATTCACACAGCCTTCACTAAAGGACGTGCTTTACATTTCTGGACAAGCTGAGAGATACAGAACTGCCACTGAAAATGAAAGAAACATGTGGACTGAGTGGTAGAGTCATTTTACAGGATGTTACATGAATATGGCTTGTGTTATGCAGTGTTATGCAGTTATGGCAAGCACTGTCCTGCCTGTTCCACCAGAGTTGCATAGTGCAAACATGGGCAGGTTAAGCCTGGAGTAGCAACAACAGAGGCACTACTCTTACTGTTACAAGTCAGGGGAGCATCACAAAGATTTTATAGCTGTTATTTTAAAGTAAAAATTCGACATAATGTTGCTTTAATTTTAAGGTACTTACTAGCAATACTAGGTACCATTCAATAAAGTGTTGCTGGGACTGCAGTTGCGTAAAAGTGCACCTTTTAATTTCAATGATATTTGAGTAAAGTAACTGTAACTGTATCGGTTTTTAGTCCTCGCAATAAATTTGACTTACAGCTTTTAGGTCCATCCCTCAAACCGATTCGGACCCTGAGTAGCACAGAGCTAGGTCGTAGCTTTGGGATTTTTGCCAGTGTTCAGTACAGCTGCTCAACCTCATAACAGTAACTACAAAGCATGCATGGAGCATGGAAAGGTCAAGTCCCTCCGTAGTTGTAGGCTATAAAGGCCATCAGAAATTACAGCACCTCAGTTGCTGCATATTGCAACACACTGATGTGCCAGGATTTATTAAGCAATGTCAGGTTAACCTTAACACATAATTGCTGTGCTGAACCATGACTGCTTTTTAAAAGCAGGTGTTATAGCAGGAGTACAGATAGATGCACAGTGTGTATAGTAGATTACATTGCAGTTACATATTGCATTATTTAAAGCACAGATGTCAGTGGAGATATACACAGAGTTTATGGTGTAATTAGTGTGATACATGCACAGTAATTTATTGTAAAAATGAATCAGGCATGAACATTCTTCATGTATTTTTAATTTCTGTGTTTTCATTTCTTCCTGTTGGCTAGGTGTGTGATGAGGCAGGCCCAGAACTGTGGCTCTATTTGTTTCGTACACTTTTTAATTATAACTTCAATTAAGAGGGTAACACTTAGTTACTGTAGGACTGCATTCATGAGGCCACATGACACCTATATAAGCCCTTCATGACAACTGACATATGAACCTACAGAAACATTTAAAAAGACTTGCTCTGATGAGCCTCATTTGTCATGAACACCTTTCAAAAGTAAAGGTAGTTCAAAAGGTTCTTTGAGAGAACTACTTCTGTAAAAGAGCTGCGAGGGTGAAGAACCGTTAAATTGACAAAGAACCTTTCCACTGACTTCTGTAACCTTGAAAGGGTTCTTCATACATATATCCCAATACATATATCTCAGATAACCTGGCACCCCAAATCATCAGAGACTGTGGAACCTTCACACTGGATTTCAGACACGTTGCCTCTCCAAATGAAATGCAATATTAGGAATCCGGCAGTTGTAGCCTCTGAGACGTCTGTGCGCGGCCGTGTCTTGATGCACTGACACCAGCCTCAGTCCAAGTTCTTGATACAGTCCAAATACCAAGCCACTCCTGAACCAGAGACAACGTCAGAGCCGTCTAACCTGGGCTAAGGAGAAAAAGAACTGGACTGTTGCTCAGTGCTCCAAAGTCCTCTTTTCAGATGAAAGTCAATTTTGCATTTGATTTGGAAATCAAGGTTCTAGAGTCTGGAGAAAGTGTGAAGAGGCACAGAATCCAAGGTGTTTCCAATGAGAAATTTGTGATAGTTTGGGGTGGCAGGTCATCTGCGGTTGTTCGTCCACTTAATTCTAAAGTCAGTGCAGATCATCCACCAAGAGATTTAAATCTTGCAATGTTTCAAACCATTGTTTACAAGAAGAAACCTTGAAATGATGTGCGTGTTGGTGTGCTTTTTACATGGGAAAATAAAATCGCATCTCATCTGATCAAACTGGGACCGCATTTTAACGACAAGTCTAAACAGAATCTGCTGAAAGTAGATCCAGATACTATCCGGATACAAAGCGCATGGTAATGTCAGGTGTAAACAGGCCTTGTGACTCTCACATGACACCCCCAGACTGGGAGACTTTAAACAATAGAGTACTGAGCCTGTGCTGGACTAGGATCTTCTCACTTGATAAGCAGACAGTTCGACCGTAGGGCCACCCTAGAGCTGTGAAGTTACACTACATAAAAAGCAGAGTAAATGTACCTTCCTGTTTTTTTCTTGGACACCGAGAAGTAATACAAGCCTCTACAACTCCAGTGCGGCACAACTGGCCAACTGGCTGCTCTTCAACTAATGGGAGATTATGGGCCTTATCTTACACCCCACACCAACAGTCCATTTTCTTTAAATAGCAACGGTACTTGTGAATATATCTACGCCGATGGGCATGGTGGTCTCGAAATGAGGTGTTTTCAGGTACATTTCTGGAGTATTGCAACTGAGTATCTTGGCAATGGAAAACAACCTAGGCATACATTAACAGTCAGATGTTTACTGCTTATCATCTTGGCAGTGAATTATCAACACAGGCACGTGCCCGACACATGTACACCCCCATTTATTTCTATTGAAATAGTGATTCACCAAAGTCAGACCGCACCTGGCTCTTAAAGGGAATGGATAGTGACATGCTGATTGGCACTCATTTCTAACTAGAGAAAGCTATATCAATGATTTGAGTTCTAAAGGTTTTAATAAATGTGAATTCTTGTTACAATTATTGGCAACAACCAATATTAAATGATATCAAGAGAGAGAATGCTTGTGCGCAAAAAAATGAAGAGAGAGTGTGCGCGTGTTTGCGCAATAAAGTTTGCGTGTGCTTTCGTGGCTGTGCGCGATGATGCGATAAGGGGCGGAGATTTACTTTGTTCCGTGAACAAAGAAAGAGAAATGCACGGATTTTGAATGTTTAAACATGGCAGTCGCCACTATATGTTAATGAGGTCAGCTGTGTTTAGCTTTACTAAACTATGTACTAATGTGGCTGTATTTCAAGTGTTAGGAAAGAGAGGTTGCATGCAAAGAAGATTGAAGCTGCTGTGCTCACAGATCAGAGTTCGCAGGGCCTAACAACAGTTATTGGTTCTTTCAGAAAGAAAAATAATACATTAAAATGCATTAAACTTTAAGATAAAGGATTCTTTCACTAAACTATGCCCAGATGTTAAAGTTCAGTCTCACGTGACGGATATTTTCTCAAATATCCAGCGGTTGTCATCCTCAGCTGATTCGAGGACATTTTCACCATTCCTTGAAGAATGAAGATTCTTGACGTGCCATCCAGGTACTGCTTTTGGGAATGCTCGTCCTTCTGGCTTCTGGTCCAGGAAAAGTTCACAGTTGCAAGTAAAGGAAATTCGCTTTACTCTTATTCAGGTCGTGATCACCCGTTGCAAGCTTAATTTGAAGAAAGTAGCTGTGGAAAAGCTGATCAGACGTTCAGCTGAAATTCTAAAGGTTTCTACAGTGATTAGAGCTAGGCCCATCAAGAGCTGGCTGTCCTTTGTTATGACAATAGTAGATGGCTCCTTTGGTTCCTTTGTTTCTCTCTGTTAGGTGTTTACCTTGCTGGATAAACTCAGAGAGGTTGATTCCTAGTTGGGACAGTCTTTTTATCACCTGTGTAGCCACACCCATTTTCTTCTTCTGGTGTTAAACATGCATTGAGAGTTTCTGGTGGTGCTGTCACCTACTGGTGAGCAAGGGTACCTACAAAAATTAAGAGACGTAGTACATGCCTTTTGTGTGTTCCGAGCTGCACAAAGCCTACTTTTCCTATCGTAATGATAGCAAAGACACACTGACACGCCCTAAAACAAGCTGTGCGGTGCACGCTAGCATTGCAAGTAAATAGGGCCCCATAAGTTTGAATCCTGGCAGCACCACAGCCCTCCATGGTCAGGAGTCTAAGAAAATAGGAGGCCCTCCCATCGTGACAAGGGCCATCACATTAAAGTGCTTTGGGCATGTTTGCTTACATGTGCTCTTGTACTGTGTGGATAATTATGTAGCCTAATCATAAGTGTGTGTTAATGGCTTAATGAAGTAAAGCCATGTTTCTCTAGAGCCAGAGATCATGAGGAATAATCTTATAAATCTCACCTTTTTCTTACAGGTTTGAGCATAACTGGGTGAGCCTTAGCTGCATAATGATGAAATATACAATATTACTGTTAAAGCTTGTTGAACTATGTTTGCTCACATACACACACACACACACACACACACACACAGAGGACATAATTATTCTAGCATGTAAAGCAAGGTGTCATTCTGTTTCTGGTCCAAGAGACTTGAGCTCTTGAGAAGAGCCATGGGTACGTGACGTCCCTTATCCCATTAGTACAACAGCCTTATCAACACACTGACTAATACGCACGTCAACACCTTTCCCAATTAGCCCGCATGAACGCTGGCAGTATTGGGGTTGCAGACTTAAGCCCTGACACAGGTCCATGTCGTATATCTACTGTCCAGTCATTCTTCTTCAGTGCAGAGGAACACTAGCTAAGATTAGCATAGAGCACCTGATTATTATCTTACCATTATTAGCTGGGAAATGGAGTTTTAATGACTGAAGGGAAATATATTCAGTGCAGGCCCAGAGTAATTGGACAGTGACAGTTTGGGCTCTGCATTCCAGAGCTCTGGATCTGCAATCACATAAAGGCTAAGGGTTAGCGTGTGTTTCAAATATGAGGATATGCTGCGGAGAAAATCTATATTTATCATTGTTGTACTGTTGTATGAATAGTCTAAGGATTTATAACTTGCTTGTAGACAACACAATAATGACAAAAGTATTGGGACACCTAGACATTCCACCTACAGAAGCTTCTATGACATCCCATTCTAAATTCATAGGCATTAATATGGAGTTGGCCCCCTTTTGCAGCTCTAACAGCAGGTCTGGAGCTCTGCTCAGTTACAGTGCATCCGGAAAGTATTCACAGCGCTTCACTTTTTCCACATTTTGTTAGGTTACAGCCTTATTCCAAATTGTATTAAATTAATCTCTTTCCTCAAAATTCTACACAAAATACCCCATTATGACCATGTGAAAAAAGTTTTCTTGAGAGTTCTGAAAATTTATTAAAAATAAAAAACTAAGAAATCACATTTACGTAAGTATTCACAGCCTTCGCCATGAAGCTCAAAATTGAGCTCAGGTGCATCCTGTTTCCACTGATCATCCTTGAGATGTTTCTACAGCTTAAATGGAGTCCCCCTGTGGTAAATCCAGTTGATTGGACATGATTTGGAAAGGCACACACCTGTCTATATAAGGTCCCACAGTTGACTGCATGTCAGAGCGCAAACACCAAGCATGAAGTCAAAGGAATTGTCTGTAGACCTCCGAGACAAAATAGTCTCGAGGCACAAATCTGGGGAAGGATACAGAAAAATTTCTGCTGCTTTGAAGGTCCCAATGAGCACAGTGGCCTCCATCATCCGTAAATGGAAGAAGTTTGGAACCACCAGGATTCCTAGAGCTGGCCAGCCATCTAAATTGAGCGATCGGGGGAGAAGGGCCTTGGTCAGGGAGGTGACCAAGAACCCGATGGTCACTCTGTCAGAGCTCCAGCGTTCCTCCGTGGAGAGAGGAGAACCTTGCAGAAGGACAACCATCTCTGCAGCAATCCACCAATCAGGCCTGTATGGCAGAGTGGCCAGGCGAAAGCCACTCCTTAGTAAAAGGCACAAGGCAGCCCGTCTGGAATTTGCCAAAAGGCACCTGAAGGACTCTCAGACCATGAGAAACAAAATTCTCTGGTCTGATGAGACAAAGATTGAACTCTTTGGTGTGAATGCCAGGCGTCATGTTTGGAGGAAACCAGGCACTGCTCATCACGAGGCCAATACCATCCCTACAGTCAAGCATGGTGGTGGCAGCATCATGCTATGGGGATGTTTTTTAGCAGCAGGAACTGCCAGACTAGTCAGGATAGAGGGAAAGATGAATGCAGCAATGTACAGAGACATCCTGGATGAAAACCTACTCCATAGCGCTCTTGACCTCAGACTGGGGCGACGGTTCATTTTTCAGCAGGACAACGATCCGAAGCACACAGCCAAGATCTCAAAGGAGTGGCTTCAGGACCACTCTGTGAATGTCCTGGAGTGGCCCAGCCAGAGCCCAGACTTGAATCCGATTGAACATCTCTGGAGAGATCTGAAAATGGCTGTGCACAGACGTCTCCCATCCAACCTGATGGAGCTTCAGAGGTACTGCAAAGAAGAATGGGCAAAACTGCCTAAAGAGAGGTGTGCCAAGCTTGTGGCATCATATTCAAAAAGACTTGAGGCTGTAGTTGCTGCCAAGGGTGGTTCTACAAAGTATTAAGCAAAGGCTGTGAATACTTATGTAAATATGATTTCTTTGTTTTTTAATTTTAATAAATTTTCAGAACTCTCAAGAAAACTTTTTTCACATGGTCATAATGGGGTATTTTGTGTAGAATTTTGAGGAAAGAGATTAATTTAATACAATTTGGAATAAGGCTGTAACCTAACAAAATGTGGAAAAAGTGAAGCGCTGTGAATACTTTCCGGATGCACTGTATTTAGTCAGCAGAGCATTGGCAACTTTTCTGCACTATGTGCCAAGCTCAGCACTCTGCCCTGTAACTTTACGTGGTCTGCCGCTTTGTGGCGGAGTTGCTGTGGTTCCTAAATGCTCCCACTTTTCAATAATACCACTCACAGCTGTTGGTGGAATATCTATTAGGGAAGAAATTTCACCAACTGACTGCATGGCAAGGAGCTTGATTTTATACACCTGTTGCAATGGGACGGAATAAAAACACCAGCATTGCATAATGTGTGTCCCAATACTTTTGTCTATGTAGTGTTATGCCTCCCTTCCAGTTTTGTTGTGGCCTATCCCTACCCACTTGCTACAACTCCCTCTAGGACATGATGCCACCAGTTCCGAGTGAAGGCTAGTATGTCGAAATACTGCTGGACACGCTTGGAGGACCAGAATATTATGACCACCGACCTAATAGTCATAGTGGCATGGACTGTGTTAGCTGATGCAAGGTGTTCATTATAGGGATTAACTGGCCCACTGTGGTGCATTGATCGCTCTGTACCACTCTGTACCAGGGGCCATTGTTCCCTTCTGGCATCAATGGCCCCAGGGGCACCACTGTTATGTAGTTGGAAAGCACTCAATGTGGGAGATGTCCATTCTCGGTACATCTTCACTCTGGCGGGTCTACAACTTCCCACAAAGTTAGCTAGTTTTCAAGATGCTGCTGTTCTTCACTCACTGTCACAGTCATATCAGAATATTATGATCACACCTGGTCCGGGTCATCACAGATGCCACATGACAGGGTTAGCTGCACATATAAAAAAGCAAGCCTTCAGCTGCCAGCTGTCAGTTGTAGCAGAATGCAAGGCGATTATCATGGACAAATGATGCGATTTGACTAGTGTTTAAAAGGGCATGGTAATAGGGTACCAGGTATAGGATGTTCAACAGCCACCATAGTGAAGGTGTATAGAGAATGGACTTCTCGCACATTGAGTGCCTCCCAATGGCATAACAGTGGTGCCCCATGGGGAACAACTGCCAGTGATCAACCTCTATGAAGAACACCTTCTGTCAGCTCATACAGCCACGGCATCTTGCCAAAGCTGTCAAAAGTATTCACATTACTCAGGTAGAAGTGGAGATACTAGGGTTTAAAAAAACTTGTATAGAAGCTGAAGTATCAATTTAAGCTTTATACATGAGTAAAAGTGTAAAAGTACTGGTTTCAAAGCTGCTTAAAGTAGAAAAGTAAAAGTAATGTAAGGAAAACAACAGGGGCCTATAGTGCACTACCCCACCTGCCCCAAAAACATGTTATTCTAAAAGCCATAATGACGATAATGTTCTACTAAAATGTTAATGTTGAAAAAAGTTGGGATGCACTAGGCTGCCTGTTTCAGCTGCATACAGTGGGGAAAAAAGTATTTAGTCAGTCACCAATTGTGCAAGTTCTCCCACTTAAAAAGATGAGAGAGGCCTGTAATAGACCTCAACTATGAGAGACAACATGAGAAAAAAAAGTCAGAAAATCACATTGTCTGATTTTTAAAGAATTTATTTGCATATAATGGTGGAAAATAAGTATTTGGTCAATAACAAAAGTTCATCTCAATACTTTGTTATATATCCTTTGTTGGCAATGACGTTTTCTGTAAGTCTTCACAAGGTTGGCACACACCGTTGCTGGTATGTTGGCCCATTCCTCCATGCAGATCTCCTCTAGAGCAGTGATGTTTTAGGGCTGTCGGCGGGCAACACAGACTTTCAACTCCCTCCAAAGGTTTTCTATGGGGTTGAGATCTGGAGACTGGCTAGGCCACTCCAGGACCTTGAAATGCTTCTTACGAAGCCACCCCTTTGTTGCCCTGGCAGTGTGCTTGGGATCATTGTCATGCTGAAAAACCCAGCCACGTTTCATCTTCAATGCCCTTGCTGATGGAAGGAGGTTTGCACTCAAAATCTCACAATACATGGCCCCATGCTTTCTTTCATGTACACGGACCAGTCGTCCTAGTCCCTTTGCAGAAAAATAGCCCCAAAGCATGATGTTGCCACCCCCATGCTTCACAGTTGGTATGGTGTTCTTTGGATGCAACTCAGCATTCACTCTCCTCCAAACACAATGAGTTGTGTTTGTACCAAACAGTTCTACTTTGGTTTCATCTGACCATAAGACATTCTCCCAATACTCTTCCGGAACATCCAAATGCTCTCTAGCAAACTTCAGACGCGCCCGGATATGTACTGGCTTAAGCAGGGGAACACGTCTGGCACAGCAAGATCTGAGTCCCTGGTGGCGTAGTGTGTTACTGACGGTAGCCTTTGTAACGTTGCTCCCAGCTTTCTGCAGGTCATTCACTAGGTCCCCCCATGTGGTTCTGGGATTTTTGCTCACCGTTCTTGTGATCATTTTGACCCCACGGGCTGAGATCTTGCGTGGAGCCCCTGATCGAGGGAGATTAGCAGTAGTCTTGTAGGTCTCCTATTTTCTGATTATTGCTCCCACAGTAGATTTCCTCACACCAAGCTGCTTGCCTATTGCAGATTCAGTCTTCCCAGCCTGGTGCAGGTCTACAATTTTGTTTCTGGTGTCCTTCGACAGCTCTTTGGTCTTCACCATAGTGGAGTTTGGAGTGTGACTGTTTGAGGTTGTGGGCAGGTGTCTTTTATACTGTTAACGAGTTCAAACAGGTGCCATTAATACAGGTAATGAATGGAGGACAGAGAATCCTCTTAAAGAAGAAGTTACAGGTCTGTGACAGCCAGAAATCTTGCTTGTTTGTAGGTGACCAAATACTTATTTTCCACCATTATTTGCAAGTAAATTCTTTAAAAATCAGACAATGTGATTTTCTGATTTTTTTTTTTTCTCATTTTGTCTCTCATAATTGAGGTCTACCTATGATGTCAATTACAGGCCTCTCTCATTTTTTTAAGTGGGAGAACTTGCACAATTGGTGACTGACTAAATACTTTTTTCCCCACTGTATCTGCCCACTGAAAATGAATGCCCTTAGTAAGATCAATAAATTAAAGGACCATCTATGTCAAACTTCAGGCATGTGATCAATGACCTTTATTGGAATGTAAATGTGGAGCTTAGTCGGGACATTTCACTCGAGTTCTCTTGAGTCTCTGCCAGGGACATCTTCATACTAGGCTACATACATCTGCTATGTCCTCGCTGCAGTGTGACGTGTCATTACATGACGTGTGCAGGTGCGATAGATCGCTTACAAACCAATAGGGAGTCAGAATGGTATATGTTTCTACTTCTCATCCAACCACAATCAAATTTACACTTTTTGGACGGCGCAATTTATCTGAATGGGGTTTTTTTTGTTGTTGTTTTTTTTTTTTTTTAACAATGAGAAACCGAAATGAATTAAAAGTAAAGTAGTACTTTTCTCCAGTAAAGTACAGATAACCAAACTTTCTTCTTAAGCAAGGTAATGAAGTATCTGTATATATATTCGGTTATGACTGAGTGAGTGACTGAGTGATGGAAAAAGAGATTGACATCAGTATTGCTTGCATACAGAAAGCTAATGCTCTGTGGTTGCGTGTGCATATGCATGTGTGTTTATGCTTTATGAAATCTGAAATGATGAAGCCACAAAGCCTCCAAATTTTTTTGACATCGTCAGCGAAGCAAAGAGAAAATCTGCTTTCGTCCTTGTCCTCAGAACTCCCCTGGAAAATCTCTTTCTTCTCCAATCTCAGTCATGAATGCACGGACAGAGCGCGACGGATAAACGTACAGAGAAAGCTATTACACACTCATGAATACATGCAAACATTGGCATTCAGTGCATTCCGGGCCGGCCTCCAGAGTCCTCCCTCGATCCGCATTGATCCCCTGACCATCACCAAACTCCCCTACCTGCTGAATTCCAATGTGTCAATATGGCCCTCTCCGCCGTGCCTGGAATTAGGGCAGGGATAATTGGAATGTACGCTGCTGCAGAAATGACAGCGTCAGCTCGGCTGATGGAGCTTTCATTATTTTGCCAGTCATGCACACATAAGCATGTTTCCGTGTTCCCAATAAAGTCATTATTGGGAGATTAACTGTAGCACTACATGCAAAAAAGAGACTTCACACTGGATTAAGCCTCTGGATTAAAGGCTAATTCACAATTATGTCTGCTTGTCATTACAAACCAGTCTCTTAAACTACTGATTATTTCTCACCTGTAAAAAAACAGCAAAACAGAAATACTGTTTACAAAACACATTCCAAACTTTCAGTCTACACCACATTCTTACAATAAATGGACAAAAGTTTTGGGACATCTGCTTATTCATTATTTTATCCTGCTTTTATTGAAGTAACTGTTTCCACTGTTCATGGATTTGATTGCATTTAGTGACAAAAGCATTAGTGAGGTCAGGTCTAGACAATGATGGATGAGTAATGGATGGAGCACCAATCATTCTAGAGACCACAGTTCTACAATAAGACTCCAGAGGCAAATGTACAAGAAGAAAGACTTTTGACAATTTGATAAAACAGAATAATTGTATGTTAAAGTATTTGGCGTAGGTCCTGCTGTCGGCCCAGGTCTTGTAACACCTGGACCCTGGCAGATCCTGCCTGGCAGATCCAGCCAACCCCCTGGGCAACCGGGCAGGATCAAACTGAAGATGGAAAAAAGGAAACACCAGTATCTGAAAGCAGCAAAGAGGCAAGGTCAAGTTGAGACAGCATTATAGTCTCCCACTGCTCCACAGCTTAATGCTGGGGGACCTTTTACCCCTCTAGCCCCTCTAATGCTTGGCTTTGGGCATGGGGTCAATAGGTTCAAGTTTATCTGCTCCAGAGAGTCCAATTCCAATGGCAATTCTTCTGTACAGGGACTAGATATGCTGTAGACAAGCTGTAAACACATAAAGAAGCTGAATGCATTCATTAAAAGGGGTGTCCACAAACATTCGGACATATTGTGTATGTAGAAGTAGGAGAGGAGATGTTGTATTATTGTCTGATAGACTGAGTTGACACTGTGTCCCTGTTCACTCTCACTGTGATGTTTTGAAATGGAATGGCTGAAATGGAAGCTGCCATCTGGTTAAAGGACAACTGGACCCAGAGCAGGCACGGTAGAGACGGAAGGTGAGGTCGTGTGTCTGCAGAACCTCGCCTATATTTCTTAGGGGCAAGCTCTCTGCCTGTCCCTATACCCGGAGCATGCCCAGTTTTGAGCTACAACCTCCAAATTTGGCCCTAACGTAGAACCAGTAGTGTAGTTTTATGCTTTATGCGTTTCCAAAAATTAGCATCCAAACACTTTTTCATTTTCCAGCCTACTTCAGGTTTGTTTTCCTTTTTAAGTATGCAATTACATATTGAATATTGTAGTAAAATGACTGCAATAACTCAAGGTAAATAAATATTCGAGGTAATAAAATCGAGGGCAAAGGGATACATATGACATATGAAATATTAAGTGATTATAGACACTCCTATAGTGCACTCACATGAGCATTTCCTCCCTGATTACTATTCCTCTTAACAAACATGGCTGCTAGACCTCACTGCTAATGTACTGAATCTGACTTTCACCCCAAGTGCTCAGCTCTGAAATGCCTGAGGGGCAGAAACACTTTATAACTGATGACTGTATCACACACACACACACACACACACATGCATACATGTGCAGTTTGACGTTTCTGTTTGCGCTATTCAGCTAACGTCCGCGCTGCTTACTCTTGCCTCACGCTGGCACCTCGGCTGTGTGGTGATTTTCATTTCACCGCCCAAATTACATGGCCTCCTGACAGCACTATTTTTTAGCAGCCGGGAGAAAATAAATACATTTCTACAAGGCCGCGCTTAACTGAAACTCTTTGGCAACATACACTTTTGTGCCTGTTTGTAACCCAGCAAAATTACAGCCTTTGAGGAGGGCTGGACGATTTTGAGTATCGATGGTGTGTGTATGTGTGTGTATGCGCGCATGACTTCTGCTGTGTAAACATTTCAGTGTAATTACTGGGAAATGTCTTGTCTTATTATTTGGCATGGGGTAGTTTGACTGATGGGTGTAAATTGTGTCTAGTAGTTTTAAAGATGTGTCTCTGGCAGATGTTGCCGAAGCCATGAATGTCTGTAGTGAAAACTATTGAATAAAAAAACACACACAAAATAATTCACATTGTTGTTGTCATAACAAAATGTCATCTCACAAATAGGAACTATATTGTGCGTCTTTGCCAAAAGGGTTATAGAGTGTATATGTGAAAGGGTGTGCAATGAGGGAACCCTTGCTGTCAACAAAAAAGAAATTTAAAAAATCAGGGCAAGACTCAAGATTCATTTGACAGCAAGGTTTCGTCTCATGAAAACCAAACTTGTGCAGTTTTTCTCTTTTTGATGGTAGATGCTGCACTTTGAAATCAGTTAGCTGTGGCGAGAGCTACCTATAGGTCCCGTGATGACATTGTAGGATTCTTGGAGAGTCCTTTACATACATTACGGCCTGTTCTTGGGCTGAACTTGCTGGGACGGCCTAAACTGGCCGTGCTGGGAGTCTTTGTAAGTGTTCTCCACTTGTAAATTATTATCCAGACAATGGAACAGCTGATTTTTAAGGGTTCTAAGATCTTTCTGAAGGCCTTAGAGATTGCTCTTAGGATCTGGCCATGGAGAGACCACCGCTCACTTCAACAATCAAGAGCAAATCTGACTAAATGTCTGAGGTTTAAATAAGACTCCAGGCTCCTCCAGAAACCCCTCTAACCATGTTCTGATCATCTGCAGCTGATGAGCTGCACCTGATTCTAATGCTTGGTGCTTCGTATTTTATTTATTATTTTCAGTGATAATAAATGTGTCATACTTTTGTCCACACAAGCAGACAGAATTAAAATGAAAAATAATCTGTTACTTTTACAAATGATTTTCACATTAGTTTGGTTATATTAAATTGCATTATATTCATATATATTCTATTAAATTGGTATTCAAATGTAGATCAAACATTTAAATATGTTAAAAACAAAGGTTTTAATGGGGTGTCCTAATAATTGTCTTGCACATGCACATTTCTCAAATCAGTGTGGCATATCTCAATCATTTTTCGTCTCTCTCAGGTCAATTTGTAGATAAATAAATAAATGAATCACTACATTTGCACCCTGGCTATACGTTATGGGCCCCTGGGCACCTTGGTTTGGCCAGCCTGCATTTAGATTCAAAAAGGGGTGATACCTGACAAAAAGGGTGTTGTTACTACACCCTCTTTGGCCAGTATAACCCCTTTTTGAAGTAGCCAAGAGTCCTTCAATTCTTTTCTATGTTGCAAAAGGCTTCTAGTTCTGAGAGATGGGCCAGGTTTATCCACAGATTTTCGATGATGTTTAGATGGATGGACTGCAAGGCCATGGCAAAACCTTGGCTTCATAGCTTCAGCTTTTTCATTATCATTATCCTGCTGTAGAAGCCACCGTCTTTTCATCTTCAGATTTTTATTTGCTGATACTTAACTGAATCCATTCTTCCCTCTACCGGTGAAATATTCCATGTGCCACTGGCTGCAATGCAAGCCCAAAGCTTGATCAGTTTACCCCTGTGCTTAACAGTTGGAGAGGTGTGCTTTTCATGAAATTCTGCACCCCATTTTTAACTGCATCAAAATGCATTAGCTTTGTAAAGTTTTTTTTTTTTTCAGCAAACATCTGATGCTGGATTGAGGCTCTACCATTGGGCCTAGTCCTTACAACAACGTGGTTCTCACAAAAATGTTGTCCTTGGGTAGACAGCTAGTTTACCCAGAGTTTATGAACATACTATTTCTTCTAATCTAGATCATATACATGATGCATTTGATCTGCAAGACAGAGCCCATCACTACCTGTAAGCATCAGATGAATACAGTATAACAGTGTACACCAGTCAGCCATTACATTACAACCACTGACAGATGAAGTGAATAACACTGATTATCTGGTCACACTAGCACCTGTCAAGGGGTGGGATATACATATTAAGCAACAGTCAGTCCCTGACAAATTCCTGCCAGAATTAGACAGAGGAAGGAGAACCAGTCACTGATACCAGCTCACTGATGCAATCCATGGATGCCCCACCTCTCAATTTACAATCCTTAAAGGATATGCTTCTAATGTCTTGGTGCCAAACACCACAGAACACCTTCAGAGGTCTTGTGGAATCCATGCCTTGACAGCTCTGAACTGTTTTGGTGGCACTAAAAGACCTACAAACATTTAGGCAGGTGGTTTTATTGTTATGGCTGATTGGTGTAAATCTAAACATCTCTTTACTTCGTCCCCTCTTCTGGCTATTATCAGCTTCCTTCTTTTACTTTTCCTAGTTTCCCAGTTATCTCTGTGCAGCCAGCTGTTGGAACCAAGGTATTGTGCAGGTATTGTGCACGTCTAGAACCATGCAGAGTGGCAGAATTACAACCATGCTGGAGAACCCCCACCACCGCATGACTTGAATGTTTACTTTTGTTGACAGTCTATGCTTTTCCAATAACGTCTAGCCTTCTGACAGTACACGCTGACGACTGGGACGCTCTCCTCATTTCGGGTCTATGTGATTGGTTCCTGTCACAAGCCATCACGGCCAATCAGCATCCTTTCTCCCTTGGGGTTAGGCAGGGGGTACTTGGCTTTGATGTGAGGACTACAGGAGGTGGATAAAGGTGTGTGTGTGAGTGTGTGTGTGTGTTTGTGTGTTTGTGTGCAGAATCCTTGCGGGATGATGCGCCTTTAGCTCATGCTCTTCCAGGTGAAATGGTGAAATGAATGCAGCAATTCATTTGGAAAGGCTTCAATCACTGCCAAGGACTATAGAGACACTACTGGCTTTGATCCTCTCCTCATATGTGTGGGTGTGTTGCACAGTGAACAATGAACAATCGGAGCTCATCCTCTTACATCCTGCTCCTACAGTTCTTATCTGTATTTCCACAAAAGAGGTGAGCTACTGGGACCTCCTGGCATTCACCCCATGCTGTAGAAGAGTCTCACAGAGAGAGTGGATACTATAAAGAAAGGCATATGCTAATTATAAGCCAATAAGGTGACAAAAATACTTAATATGATTGATTAAAATATGACAATCAGCAAATACTGCGATTAGTGAAAAGCATCATGGCTAATCTTACATTTACAGCATTAGACTGGCTATCATGTTACATGATATGGTAAATGTAGCATCGAAAGTCTTGCCTAAAAAACTCTTTTTGGTGTAGCAAGTATCCAGTGAATTTTACTGGAAGGTTTTCACTGCAATTTTTTATATTAAAATGATAAGAATACACTGTTTATTGAAATGGACTATGTGCTTGAAATGCGCTAAGTGGAATACATTAATTATTTAATTATTCAATGTTTTTTTAGACCTTTTAGACAGTAATTTAAACAAAACTAACTGTAAAATAAAAAAATAGTTAAAAGTATTAACGTTTTCTGTAATTTAACACAAAATTATTACAAATTCTGCTGATATATCACTGTCCAGTACAGTTTATAACTGCAAGTTATAAAAATATCAAACTAAAGGCAGAAATATTTAGATTTTTAATTATGATTTTGAATTGTGACATTGTAGTGCTCCTAGGGTGTCCTGTGATTTCTATTTAATTTATTTATTTTAAAATAAAATAGTAATGTTATGGTATAGTTGGCTATGTGTTTTAGGTAGTTTGGGTAAGTAATCACTGTCATAATGGCACCCTGGCTGAGGTATAGTTTTTTTTTTTTTTTTGGGGGGGGGGGGGGGTTGTCAGCATGGGCTATGTTATATGTTTCTAAGGGAACACTCTGTTTTTTTTATCAAAGGGCTGTGTTGATTATACTGGACTGGGAAGAGTCCACTAACCAGTAATATTCATCTGACAACGTCCTGTGGGCAGCACCCCATGACCACTGATGAAGGACTAATTAACACACTACTAACTACGCAGCAGATGAGCTTCTGTCCATGACTTTGCATCTACAAGGTCTGACTCTACATCTAAAATCTAAGCAACTGGGTAGGTGTAAATGGACAGTGAGTGGACACAGTGTTTAAACACTCCAGCAGCACTGCTGTGTTTGATCCACTCTCACTTGTACTGGCACAGCACTGGCACATCAGTTTCAGCTGAGAAAGACCCACCACCCAAACAGTACCTGCTCTGTGGTGGTCCTGCGGGGTCCTGACCATTGAAGAACAGGATAAAAGCAGGCTAACAAAGTCTGCAGAGAAACAGATGGACTACAGTCTGGAGTCATAGAACCACAAAGAGCGCCTATATGTTTCTAATGTGGGTCACACTCTCGACCTGTCTACCTTCTCTACTCTCTCTTTAGCATTCATATTTTGTAACGAGCTTTAAGCCCCTTTCATTCTTTACAAAGCTCTTGGTTAGTGTGTGTAAGGCTGAGCTGCACTGCAATAGTGTACAACTGGCCATGAAAAATGAGGGTGCTTCTCTATTACAATTGAAGCACTATCTCCACTTTTTTATGGTAGCGTTATTTCTCCAGGGGAAATAGACTTACTTTACATACAGTCTGGGGGAAAGGGAAAGGAATTTCTGGTGTACGTTCAGTTCATTCCAACAGAAGGTCTGGTTCTTTTCTGTTTTAGACATTTTTTTCCACCTCTTTAGCTTTCCACAAGCAAGCAGGCAAACTAAATGAATATCTGTCATAAGAGATTGCCTTCAGGCAGGCCTCTAATAAGAGGGTCTTTCATTTTTCTATGTGTTTTATTGACTGAATGATTGTTTGGTTTGGCCTTTTTAGAAGAACAAGGTAGTACACACCCACCTTCACTTTTCAGATTTATTGTCACATATTCACTAGGCAGTTCTGCAGGGACTCAGGTCTAGTATAATAAATAATAAACAAAAAATAATAGAAAAAATGAAATACAGAAAAGAATGCAAGTCATCTAAAAGTAAAATAATAAAAACAACTGCCACCAAACATATCATTGCTGCCCAATGAATTATTTGTACATTCCCAAAATGGTGACTTTAAAGGAGAAGGCAAAAATGCTCTTAACTTTAAATGGATGCGCCCCCCACATCACTTCTTTGCATCACTAGCGTCTGCAGGCTGATGCGTTGCAGCAGGGTATGTGGCGCTACAGGCATGTTGGGCAGGGGGGCATTGTATAAGATGGGTGGGTGGTGGTGGTATTATGTACGAGTTGATTAATTGACAGTCCAAATTGGAGAGAAAATGAATAAAAATCGGATTAAAAAAAAAAGGTATCACTACACTGGATCACTACAAATACTGAGCTTTAAAAGTATCAAGTAGAGTCAGACAGTGAGAACGAGGAAATTCTGTAATTCTGTATCAAAAAAACTGTTAGAGGGTTTATTTAACAAAACCAGCTTAAACACAAGGGGTGCAAAATGTGAGCAGCAACCAGTGAGTAACAGTGATAAACAAAACCCAAACGTGACAAACGAAATAGCGAACACAACAAACCTGGGACTGGGAAGAGCCGGGAGCTACACAGAGGAAAACCAAAGAGGGACACTGAACCTAAACCAGCAGGCAGGGCCTGGGCATGGGGATACTAAAGCTAAACAAGGGGATAACCGTGCTCTAATAACTAGAGAGGCGTAGCTGGGGAACCAGCCGCTAGACCAAACGGCAAGGCCGACTCAACGTGAAATAGCGGCGAGCCGCCATGAGCGTGGCTCTACTAGCTTGGGCTTCGCTAGACACGTGAGTAGCAGGGAGACCTGCTCCTGAACGTGGGTAAAGCACCAGAGCTGACCTGAACACACCGGAAACGTGCGAGGAACCTCAGGGCGTCCTAGAGGTTCCAGACGGTTCAATTCTCGGCAGAGAATGATGGTGTCGCAGCTCCTTAAGTACCCCCCAGTCCCAGGTGTAACACATGAACCAAATGAACATGAATCGACTCACACATGAATGTAAATAAACATGAACCACACACACATGAACATAAACAAGGCAGAAGTCCTTATTTGGGCCTGTGGGCGGCGGCTTGGCGATACCGAGTGCCTGACAGTGGGGACGTACTACTATGATTATCATCACTTCCTATTGCTTAATAAATAAAATATATTGAAAGTAAATTCATTATGGTTCCCATGGACAAATACTGAGCTTTGAAAGTACCAAGTAGAGTCAGCCACAATAATAATATAAAAATACATTGATAATAACTGCATAACACACCCCTCACACCGCAGCTCTGAATCCTAACCAAACCGAATTGCAAGGTGTCTGACATGCCCACCCCTAAAATCCACAGATACATGTTTACACACTATCATTAATAGTCAATGCCCTTCCCGTTCCCTATACACGCGTTTCAGCCCTTCACCCGTTTTGCATTAATCTCCTTATAAAGTACAGAGAACAACAGAACCATTGTTAGTAGCACACAAACCTTTTAGCAGTGGCTAATTCAAACTGGAGGTGCACAAGAGACTAGCGTATGCAGGCAAGGGAGTAAAAGGACATTATTTGTCCCTCAAAGAAACGTCTTCTTTTATGTGGCCCCTGCTGAAGCCTCTCTCACTGCACTCTCGGATTATGACTTTAAATTTCTTTGACATGAGTTCATTTACAGAGACAAAGAGAGCTTAATTACAAGGGCTGTCCGATGTTGTGAATCTATTTGAATGCTGCATTGGCGAATCGCTTGAAGGCTTTGTTGGGTAACAAAGGAGGGTTTTACGCTGAGAGGAGTGCTTTCAGGGAAGCACAGGAAAAGAAAGAAAGTCATTTAAAGGACAACGCTGTCGCTCTCTCCTGCCCCCCCCCCCCCTCTCTTCCTGCGTCTTTCTCTGCCAGATCCATATTTAAACAGCTTAATAACCTTATTATATAACATTAGAAAAACTTGCTTCCGCACCTGTCCATTGTTTTTCTGCTGTAAGTATGTTTCAGCAAGTCAGCAGGTTTCCTGTTCCTTTTTAAAAGGGAAAATCCACCAGTTTTTCAGAATCTCAATAAAATTCAATCAGAATTCAAGATTTGATGTAAACCAAGTCATTCAGAGTGGCTTTATAACATGACTGTAGCCATTTCATTTACTATCCAAAACTGTATAAAAGCTTATATACACATATACACTATATGTCCAAATGTTTGTGGACACCCCTTCTAATGAATGCATTCAGCTACTTTAAGTTGCAGCCATTGCTGACACAGATGTGCAAATGTACGCACACACAGCTTGTCTATTTCCCATCAATAAACATGACCCTATTGGCACCATGCCTAATACCAGGCATGGGCTAGAGGGGTAAACAGCCCCCCTCCAGCATTGAGCTGTGGAGCAGTGGAGCTGTGTTCTCTGGAATGATGGTTGGTGCTCCATCCAATACCTTTGGGATGAGTTGGGGAGTTGGGGATGAGATGGGGTGGTAAAAAAGCTTGACCTCACTAACTCTTGTCGATGAATGCAATCAAATCATCATGGCAATTCTCCAAATTCTCATATAAATCCTTCCCTGGACAGTAGAGGCAGTTATTCCAACAAAAACAGAATAAACTCCTTTTTAATACTCTTGATTTACAAAAAAAAAAAAAAAAAGAAAAGAGCAGGTGTCCCTATATTTATGTCCATATAGTGTATATATACTTCTAAAAAAAATAAAGGGAATACTTAAACAACACAATATAACAAGTAAATCAAACTACTGTAAAATCAAACTGTCCACTTAGGAAGCAACACTGATTGACAATCAATTTCACATGCTGATGTGCAAATGGAATAGACCAACAGGTGGAAACATTTGGCAATTAGCAAGACACACTCAATAAAGGTGTGGTTCTGCAGGTGGGGACCACAGACCACTTCTCAGTACCTATGCTTTCTGGCTGATGTTTTGATCACTTTTGAATGTTGGTGGTGCTTTCACACTCGTGGTAGCATGAGACGGACTCTACAACCCAAACAAGTAGCTCAGGTAGTGCAGCTCATCCAAGATGGCACATCAATGCGAGCTGTGGCAAGAAGGTTTGCTGTGTCTGTCTGTGTAGTATTTAGAGGCTGGAGGACGCCATAGGAGGGCAACAATTGGAATTGGCCCATTTTTTAACTCTGTTCTGGTTATGCTGGACTTTCTTTTGAAGAAGGACACTGTTTGAGGTTCATGGTGTGTCCGTTCCATGCACTGAATTCTCCTTATTCGACTATGCCAAGGTAAATACAGTTTGACATTTTAGGCCCCCCTTTAACACAGACATGAAGAGAAAAAAACTGAAGGACACTACGGCTGAAAGAGCAAGTCTGATTACATACCAGTCTGTAAAATGTGTCTAAAAAAAATGTCTAAGATGTAGAGCACTGCAGTACCTTTAGTTGGATGTGGAATAGTGACCATTTGTGTTATATTTACCTGTTACTACTGTAAAGATTTGGGGTTTTGAGGGCTTTTTAATATTATTTTGGGGGTGCATGTCTCCACATCCTCCTAGTTATGGCTTAGGTCTATTAAAACATACCCTGATACAACTGCTCTTTCAGCATGAGAATGCTGCTATTTGAACCCTGGTACTACCATTGTAGTAGTATTTGAAAATGCAGTGCAGAATTTTTAGTGCACTGTAACAATCTCATAATGCACTGTAATATATAGCATACAAATGATGTATACCGATAATCCATCCTTTAGTTTGGCTTCTGTGAGACACAGAGCAATAAGTTCACTTTCATAATGATATGTCCCAAATCATTCACTACTTTGTTGACCTCTGTTTCCTATAATAGTACACTATATAGTAATCTGCATTTTCACATGTAAGGGGTGGTGAATAGGGAACAGTTTCAGACACAGCTCTAGTGCAACACTTTCCACCATACCCAAACGTAAACCCAACAAAATATAATGGTCCAAGTGGGGCTCTGCAGTCTCACAGTCTCAATACGCATGTAGAATTTACTTAAAGTCTCTGGCAGCTCAGTTCTTGGGCTCACTACGTTCCTTCTCTCTCTCGTGTAGGACTGAGCAGACCCTTTTATGTCGTTCACCTGGGCTCGTTAGACTGAATTCCCGCCACTGCGGGAATTGGTATTTCTTGCTTTTCTTGCGCTCTGAGCCAGCCCTAAAAGACGCACTTTACACGTGCATTTCTGGACAAGCTGAGAGAAACAGTACCAACACTGAAAGTGACACAAGCATGTGAATGGAGGCGGTAGAGTAATTTTACAGGACTTTTTACAGGACACAAATATGGCTCGGGTTATGCATTGTTACGCAGTGTTTTCCTGCCTGCTTCCTACCAGTATTACGTTCTGTAGTTAGCAGCGTGCAAAGCCCGGTGCAGAAATGGCAGAAATGGCAGTAATGGCGTTCTATATCAAACTTATATCAAATGGTTTATGATCGTATTGTATTCAAAGTGAATGCAGTCTGAAGTAGGCTACTGCTGTGGTCCCTGATCATGAAGTAGCTAGCTATGCAAACCCAACTTACCAGCAGGCTTTTTAACATTATTCCGAGCTATTTAGAGCACTAGATCAGAGCATTATGGGGCACCACATAACTTACTTACATCCAATGCCTTCCAAGACCAGAACTTGAGTCTATGGTTAAAAGTGCCAAGTTTAAAACATCCTCCCAAATGTCCATGTGTCTGCTTGTACCATTTTGTAGAGGGGAAATTTGGTTACGAAGCTCCGGTGTAGCCGATTTGCCAGGTCCTTGTGAGGCTGTCAGTTAGCTTTAAGTATGAAGGCAATACAGACCAAAGACATTTAAACGGACCCAACCCATTTTCTCTGTGCGTATCGTCTGAATGAGCGAATCTCTGATGCTGTTTTGACGCGTGCCTGCGTTTATCATCTCTCCACAAGCTGGAGAAATGTCATTGTTAGGGGGTCGTGCTGTTCTGTCTGGGGAGCTGGTGTTCCCCGTGACAGACAGTTCCTTGTTAAAATAAAAAAGTGAGATGTTGTTCAGTCCTCAAATTAAAATGGGAAGAGAGTGGCGGTCATGGTGGCGGCGGCGGCAGCGGCAGCGACGGCAGCTGCGTGTCGGGGTTTTGATTGAGCTGACGCGAATGCAGAGGCAGCGCTGAGTGGCAGACTTTTTGAGGGAAAGAAGGCTTATTAAAGGTTTTCATTTACCCCTTACGGAGATTAATCACACATGGGCCAGTGCCTACTCTACATTCTGACTCACTGAGAAGAGAAAGAGTCAAAGGGAGAGAGCGTGAGAGAGAGTGAGACTTGCATGAAGAACTCCAGAACGACTGCATTTGACCTTTCAGTGTAAAAAAAACCCTCCACCATCATTTCACACTCACACAAACCACCCCAGGGGAGAGCTGCAGTTTGTTCTCTAGGAACAGGAGTAGGGCACACACACATTTACAGTTCTGAGTAGACTGCAGATGGTGAGAGAACCTGCTGAAACCCTGTTCTTAAATCCAGCAACCCACCCTGCATCTTCTATGGCCGTATGGATCATATATGCTATATATCATATATGCCATAACTGGCAAGCAGGCCTGAAACATTGGAAGCACAAGGAGAATTCCCAGGGGCCTAGCCTGTATGCACTGTCTGTCACTGGCTACATAAGCAAGAGTGTGGATGATGTTGCGATCACAAGAACAGTCCACTAGCAGAAAAATAGCCGCCGAGCATGAGGCTACCACCACCATGTTTAGCGGTTGGTACAGAGTTATTGGGGTTGGACGCTTAACCATTACTCCTCCAAACATATCTTTGGTTGTAATGGCCAAACAACTAGATATCCAGAAGGTTTTTTCTTTGTCCATGTGGTCAAGCAGGTTTGAGGCAGGTTTTTTTTTCCTGCCACGCCCACTTTTTGGGCATTTCGTGGTTTATGGTCGTATCGTATTCAAAGTGAATGCAGTCTGAAGTAGGCTAAAGCTGTGGCCACTGATCATAAAGTAGCTAGCTATGCTAACCCAACAGGCTATTTAACATTATTCAGAGCTATTAAGAGCAGAGCTAACTAGCTTTCCAAAAGAACACAAATAGGTGAGAGTGTTGTGGGAAGCATGATATCCATGATATTCAGTATGTTCCAAAGATGAGCACCGGTGAAGCTGATGAACCCTGGAGCTTGTGAGGCTGTCTGGTCAGACGTTAGCCTAGGAGCTAAGTCACACCGGACGTTCTAACACAAAGTA